>NC_143016.1:46817836-47126586 GCF_055824585.1 Amblyomma mixtum | reverse complement strand
CGGACGATCGGCAGTTGACTCGAAGACGGCTCGGAGAGGGCTGTAGAAAGGGTGCAATGGTTTAACAGCACCCCTTCCCAAGTAACCAGCATGTGTGCATAGCTTATAACCCCAGACACACACGCAAAAAAAAAAAAAAACGAGAAAACATAGACCAGGGGCTGAGAGAGATGGACGGTTTTCCGGCGCCTCGCTCCTCGTAGGCAACGAGCTACTGTCCAGATTTTACGCAGATTAAGGGAGCACCTGCTTTCTCCGTTTCCACGAAGAATGAGAGAGTGTGGTCTGGAAACGAGATCCTTTTTGTTGGGAAACAAACCTTGCGGACGAGCTGGCCTAGGGATTTCCGCAAATGAGCAATTGCCCCGATGCAACAGCTCGGCGCGTTGGGGTCGTATATTTTTAGATCGTACAACCGAGGTCACCTTGCTGCTCTTCAAAGACAGTGGGGCTTTCTGCAGCGGTGCATTCATGCGGAAAACTGAGAGTGCGCTCTGGAAGAATTCGCATACACTCCTGCACTGCTGTGCCACGAACGGCCGCTACTCGACCGATTTCACAGTGCGTGCTACTCGACGCGAAAGAAACCACGCAGAGCACGCTCGGATTGTCTGTGTCGCTTGGTCTTGCAGCTTGTAAGTTTATCGCCATTATTATTGGTGTCGTTATCATCGTACGATAACATTCATTCGTTGTTGGCGAATCTAGATGGGGGTCTCGATATTGCACCAGTAGCCGCGTGCTGAGATTAATGCTTTGGCATCAACTGCGGCTGCTAGTTTTCTTGCTGAAAGGGCGCGCCAGAGTTCAGGCATTTAAAACTCCTCATACCGATACTGTGCTGCATGCTAAGAGCCACCCTTTTATTGCTGTTTTAAAGAAAGGCGAGGTGGGGGGGGGAGGGTATCAGGTCGTAATCTGCCCTAGATCCTTGAGCAGTATTGTTATCGTTATGATTTTTGGCACTGGTTTATTTTTATTTAAGTCCGGAGATTGTGTTCATAACAGTAGGCATGGATAAGTATAGAGCTAGCAAATCTTTTGTGCCCTTTTGAAGGTTCTTCTAATACCATATGACTACCGGACGGGTCATTCACTGCTCACTGAAGGCAGGAAGCAGAAGACATTGCCCGTGTTCGCTACCGCTGGCGAAACAGATTTCAGGCCCGAAGAGCTTCACCTCAACGCTTCCACAACCACTCCTGGAAACAACGATGCCATCTCTCCACAAGATGTAAGTTGTATCTTGTGAATACTCTCTTGCATAGATGACATGAGTGCGGAGAGTCCGTCGGGATGCTTTTAATGCATTGCGATCGTATTCCTTAGGAGTTCTGAGATGTACTGACACCAACGAACGTTTAAATTCCGATGTGCAAGTAAGCTTTTCTCTCTGAAGTAACCTATATAAAAACAATTTACAGTAACGCTTGAAGAAATGGCTGCTTGCATATATCGTCTTTTTTTCTTTAGCATATAAAATGTTATGCCGTTCGTCCTACGTGCTTAGAACCATGCGCTGTGATCTGTTCAGAAAACGGCTTCCTGGCCCCCGTCAGGATTTTTCCCAGGGAAGCCGTCAACGTTATAACAGCCGCCACGGTGCTCAATGGTTATGATGCTCGGCTGCTGACCCGAAAGGCGCGGGTTCGATCCCGGCCGCGGCGGTCGAATTTCGATGGAGGCGAAATTCTAGAGGCCCGTGTACTGTGCGATGTCGGTGCAAGTTGAAGAATCCCAGGTGGTTGAAATTTCCGGATCCCTCCTCTACGGTGTCTCTTGTAGCCTGAGTCGCTTTGGGACGTCAAACCCCATAAACTAAACCAAACCAACGTTATCACAGATGTTGAAATACAGTTTGATTTTAATTGATTTGAATCAGCTCACCAGAAGCTAAACACTGGTGCTATATAGGACGGCGAAAGAGTGACACTGTCTTACGTGTGCACTGGAACACCTTCATGCGCTTTGCTTTCTTTGTGCGGCAACTTCGTCATGAATATTGGATGAGTCAAAGAGCATAGATAGCTCGAGCTTTCATTGAAATAGGGGGTGTCGTGGCGTGATCAACGTATAACTCCGTCTCACAAGTTGGGTGCAGTGGAGCGGAAGCTACGGTCGCGAGGCGATGGCCTTCACAAATGTATTGTTCGCTCGCGCTCCAGAGTGGCAACCCCTCACTTCAAGAATCCATCGCCTCAGGCTTGTAGCTTCCGTTCCATGGGAAAAAAAATTTGTGAGATGGTCATACGGTCAAGATCTATCCTAATTTTAGGACGATACGAACTTTTTAGCAGCCGCTTCTATATGGTGTCTCATGCACGGTAAAGCCTCACCGGATAGTTTTCTCAGCTGATGCAATCGGCGAGGTTGTACGGGGTCGTTTGTCGCTCTTGTGAAGTGAGCATCCAGTGTGGCGACAGGAGTATTGAAGTGGTCTTCAGCACTTGTGACACTTACGCAAAGATCGGCGGTGCTTTGCGACGCACCTAGGTTGTTACATGTTGGCCTTCCACACTTGGGCTGTAGCTCATCGTGTTCAACCACTTGGAGAAAGTTCAGGAAGATCAGGTTAAACTGATCACAAGGTACTGCAGGCTAGCCTGGTGTAGGCAGCAACGGTGGATAGGGGGGGGAACGCTCCGACCGACCGACATGATTCCGAAAGCATGGTTGTCTGAAGACGGAACTACGTTGGAGTCCTCGTCATTATTCTCTGGTGTCCGGTATCCGGATGGAGGGAACGAACAGGATAGTCTTGTACACATTACTGAAAACAATTAACCAATTACAATTACTGCTTCTTTCTCTGACTTATAACTGCTTTCACTGGTGAGTTACAGCCTAGAGAAGTAATCGACTGTTTTTCATTGTACTGCCGCGAATCTTTGTAGTGTCTGTTCATTCTTAAAAGCTGCCGCCACGCCGCTTTATCGCTTTGTTTATGATGCAAGACTCGCCCACATTTATCTCGATTGATCGCATCCGGGCGGAGCCAATTCTACATTGTTCCAGAATGTTCTAGTAACTTTGCACGCTTTATCTCGAAAGTTCGCTCCCAGCTTTAAATTTAGTAGCACCGAGAGCGGCGGGTTCTGTTCGACGACCGCCGAGCACGCTTGTTGCTACGCCGCCGCCTACTCATTCAATTCTTAGCGGGCGCAAGTCAGGCCAAATAGAAAGTTTTGTTTCGAAGCCATTTTCGCTGTCTTCCTGCTCTACGGACTGCAGTCGCCACTAAGTGGCAATATGCCATCCATATTTTATTAGCTGAGCACACAAATACACGGAGGAGAATGAACTAGTGCGTAATTTCACCTGCAGTTGTCTGTCGAAGTTTTATTCGGTCCTTTTTTTCCCGTTTTCTTCTGAACACATCAGTAGCGATACTGAACAGTACCCTTGATGCACGCGCCGGAGGGGGAAATGCATTGGTTTAACATACGAAGACCTTGCGTACCACCTCGAAGTTCGTGCTCAGAGGCAACAAAGGCCAAGCTCACTAAATATGACACTCCGGTGTGCACGCTGTCGGTGTGACACGTGTCTAGCGAAATGTAGGCCACTCGGGCTTGCATTCGCGGACATCCTCGCGCTCGCTGCCTCTCCGCTGCTCGACTTTCGTCGCTCTAACGCGAAGGAATTCCGTGCTACATCAGTGTTTGCTACCGAGTTCAGGTTCCCGAGGTTTTAGCATTAGTTAAACCTTGATTTTAGAAAAAAAATAACTTATTAATAGTAGTCAATTACTGAAGAAAATAATTGGATTACCGGTACCGTTACACCGTACAAAAAGCAATCAATTGCATTAAAAATTAGAGAAAATAATGTAATTTATTACAAGGAATCAAGTACTTGTCACGCGTTGCGTACAAGTCTGGAGCAGGCATAGATGGCAGCTCAGGGTGCACAGTTTGTTTTCAGCAGAGAGTGTGGGCTCGAAAGAAGAGAGAAAGTGGTGATGATGAGGCGTAGGGACAACGAAACTGAAACTTAGGTGGGATACAACATCGGTGACATTGTTTCGCATAACCCACGTCAGGTAGCCGAACCGCCGTTGTTACAGAGCAGCTCAGCTTGAACGTAGCCCCCGGTGAAGCGAAACAATTGGCTGTGGCTTAGCTAAGGTCTGGATAAGCAAAAAGTTCTCGCTGCTTTTCAGCCAACTCCCAAGCTACCACTTCTGGATCGGTGTTTCTGCGCCGTCCGACTGTTGCTTCTTCTTCTTCCATGGCGAGTGTCTGCGCCTGTTCTACGGGCAAGCGCGCCTTATATACCCCCCCCCCCCCCCCTATCAAATGTGCACGTGCGCACGGCTGCGGCGAAAGGTCAGACGGTGGCGAGGATAACCGCCTCTTCTATGGCCGCCGCCGCAGCCTCTCACGCGTTTTCGCAACGCCTTGGGAATGAACCTTCTCCTCTTGGGACGGCGGCGGCGGCGGCCGCGCGGCAGCGGCGAAGGGTACAACGGTAGCGAGGAGGAGAAGCGGCGACGCTCAGACGATGGAGTCAGCGCGCGGCGGCGACGACGGCTGCGGCAGCAGCGGCCACCTGCGCTCCGCGTGACGTCGCTCGGTTTCGCGCATGCGCAGCTGTGGCTAAAATTGATCACGGCGCACGCCAGACTCGGTGTCGACGAGCCTAGTGAAGCTTTTCGCTTCAAAAGGCTACCTGGGTGCCGACGACAGACGTACTCAGCTGGAGCCGCCACCGTGCTGTCATCCGGCTTAGCAGTAGCGTAGAGTCTCGTGATAGCAGAGAGGGACCGCTCTAGCTACCCTAGCCGCGGATGGTGGGAGGAACACACTTGAGTCACTTGAGAAAAAGAGCTTCCTGTGACTCTAGAACAAACCCGTCTCCACCTTATCTGCAATCCTCTTCTCTCGCTTTCCTCGCTTGGTGGTTCGCGGCCCGACCGCTTGGGCGCTGCAGTTTTGCGTGGACTATAGCTTTGATGACCCGGCACGAAGTCCTATAAATGTCGGCCATTCCGCTATTGTGAAACGATACTATGCAACGCTTCCAAGTTCACTGCTTTTCAGGGGCGTTTAAGCCCCCACTTCCCCATCCTTTGCGAGAGCGATGTTATTTCTTGCGCAATACCACGACTTATGATTTCACGAGGACCCAGTTCTATGGCTATACTCAGAGCCGTAGCAAGGGGTAAGGACTATGCCTGAACTTAAGCGTCTGCCTTTTCTTGTCTGAATGTGACACCCCTATCAAATCCTATGCACCAAGCGCCGAACGCTTTATGGACTAATTGTTCACGTTCCCCCTCCAAAAAGAAAGAAAACATTGCCCGATATTTCTTGCAAACTCGGAGCTTTTTTTGATGTACGATCACTAATTTCGCTGACATAACGAGCATTCACTGACTGGCCCATTTTTTTTTGCTAGGACCGCCAAAAGCGTCCTGTACCTCCTAGCTATTTTGCTTCTTGCTTCGCCGACGGCGCAGGGTGCCAAAGTGCAACCAAACATCGTCTTCTTTCTTGCCGATGACGTGGTGAGTGAGTCTCCTTTTTTTTTATTGGCATGAACGGGGGGAATTGAAACTAGTGATAGAGAGGCCGGCTGTTCCTTGCCACTTTTCCCAACCTGATGTTAGAAAAGCATCTAATTAAGGCAATGAATACGTGTACGTACGTAATATTTTTCTCGGACGTTTCGCGCCGCCTGGCCTTTGTGGACTATTTAGTGGGCATGGACAACCACACATGTTTTTTTTCTCACCTAGAACTGAGCCTTGCGGTCGATGCACTGAATGCCAATAATGATCCGAAAATTACTATACTTTTGTCCCCATGTTTAAGCACTTCTCTCGATCATTGCCAGTAACCATGCAAGCTATTTCCTCGTTATTAAAGCAGAAACTCGTCTTTAAAACCTCGCATATGTGCAAGGTACGAGAGCTACTGAGGCGTGCCGAATGCTGCCCCAGTGGTTGCACCGTTCAGTTAGGTGAGCGTCAGTTGAGGGTATAGCTCGGCGGTTAAGGCGTCCGGCCAGCGGACGGTCAGGCTAAGAGATCAGAATAAGAGCGTCTTTTGGGTAAAGTGACAGCGGCTGGTGCAGTACAAGGCTAACTGTAGGTCATTATTCAATACACAGTTAATGTAATCGGGCTCGTGATGATAGAAAGTAGAAATGAATATGCGATTTGGATGAACATCTGAAATGAAGAATGAATATGACCAGTCACAATGACAGTGGTAATTGAGAACAGTTTCAAGCTAATCGTAATGTAGTATAAATCATTTACACGGAGCAGTTCACGTTGTGCACGGCAGGTGGCGCCCCTCGGACCGCCGCCATTACCAGCCTTTTGAGCCGCCGTTTGCAGCATTGACGGCGTACACTGCGAGCCGTCGCTATCTTCGCTCCGCAGGTTGTGTCGCATATCAACCGCACATCTTGTGTGACAAGGTGTGCGGCGATCTGCTAGTCCGGTCTCTGCTCTCGGCATAGGGTCGGCATATGAAAGGAAAACGTGCGGCCTCTCTCTCTCTCTCTCTCTGAGCAGACAGTGATGTAGGCATGTATATATTACATTGTTCATGCGTCAGTGTGGTGATGTAGTGTATTTAACATGCTTATGTATTTCATCCTCCTTCATTAATGTACCATCGCGCTCAATATGAGTTGCAACGCGCGGTCATCGACCGGGGCTCGTTCCGTGGTGTGCCTCCTCCAAACAGTAGCTCGAAATTCTGGGAGAAACTGCTGTTCCAGGAAACAACAGCACCCCCGCTCAGGAAAATGTTTCTCCCAGAATTCCGAGCGACTGTTTGGAGGAGGCACACCACGGAACGAGCCCCGGTCGATGACCGCGCGTTGCAACTCATATTGAGCGCGATAGTACGTACACTCTCTATGTGTGCATATTAATGGCACCGATAGCACTATATACGAGGGGGACCGGTACCCAAAAGAAACCGGACTTATTTTTGTTTGAACTTATTTGTTCACATTTTAAGCACAGACCTTCAACCTCCTTCAAAGTATTCCCCACTTGCAATGATACGCTTGTCGAATCTTTCATTCCATTTTTCAAAACATTGTTTAAATTCATCTTTTGTGATGCTTGACAGTGCCTTCGTCGTTTTTTTCTTCACCTCAGCAACATCAGCGAAACGCTTTCCATTCACCTATTTTTTCATTCTAGGAAAGAAAGAAAGTAGCACGGGGCAAGGTCGGGAGAGTATGAGGGTTGAGGATCAGGGGTCATGGCTTTTTTGGTCCAAAATTGTCGTAGAGCAGGGGCATTGCCATGACGGAAAAACCAGTCACCCGACCGCCACAAATCTGGCCGCTTCCACCGCACACTGTTGCCAATTCTTTTCAAAACATCCACGTAGAAAGCTTGGCTAACTGTCTGACCCTGCAGAACAAATTCTCAATGGACGACTCCTCTCACGTCGAAAAAACAAATCAGCATTGTTTTGAGGTTTGGTTTCACCTGAGCAGCTTTCTTGAGGCGAGGTGAATTTGAATAACGTGGAAAATTGGGCGTGTTGGTACATGTCCTTGCACTGCTATTTATTTATTCAAGTGAATTTGAAGTTTTCCATTGGCATGATTGTTGCTTTGATTCAGGATTCGATTCAGGAACACTTGAGTTGTCCCCATAGCATCGTCCTTGTACGTCTTTCTTAATATTTAAAGCGTTTCCATTCAACTTTTTCCGAGCAAAAATCAGAATTTCACCGGCGCACGCTGTTCACGAAAATCAGCCATTGCAAAAACGACATTCACACAAAACAGTCGTCACTCTAAAACTCTGCCTAAACTAGACTGACCTCCTTCAACGACGGCTTCGGCTTACTGACTCTGCAATGTTCGTTCTATGCGCTCCTAGTGGCAAAACGCGGTACCACAGAAGCTTTGTCGACCAAAAAATTTAGTCCGGTTTCTTTTGGGTACCCCCTCGTATACTATGTATATACGGTGCTGGTGGCGGCGGTGATGACGGCAACCAAATATGCGGCAACTGGCGGATGTCCGGCTCATATGTAAATATCTCATCTCAGAAAGTCCATAAGCATGTGTAAATAGTTCGTTGTATTTAGATGATTATAGTGTTTGTCGTGTATGCACCTCCCCAAGGCAAATTATATATACATGCGGTACAACAGCAAAAACTACGTGGGGCCTCAGTCGACACGCGGTGACGCGAGAACTTAAAACAACTAAAAAATAGCGCCCCTCGGCGCGTTACAAGAGCTCATGCCCTTTTCACATTTTGAAAAAACCTGTCTCACGTTTAAAAAAAAAAAAAAACCTGTTGCGTTACTCCGAGAACTTCAGTTGATATCGTGCTGCCTTCTAGACTTTCTACGAATTAAGAAGATGTAATAAAGCCGCCTTAAGCGCATCTGAGAACTTAAGCGCTGACTTCGTAAATATTCCAATTTGTGCACCCGTGAAACTCAATAGAAATGACAGCGAAGGTCACGAAGTTTGGGCTAAAGAAATCTAGACGAAATAGGATCCCGAGTTTCTTGCTCGGGAAGCTGACATAAGTCGACAAGACCGTTAGGCTTCTGCATGTATTGTTTGTTACAGATTTTGAAGCATGAATAACCTCATTCATGAAAGACTACTCATTACCACGTCAATGATTAGCTAGTGCGTATATTATATGATCCTCATGGATAAGCACAATAAATATCGCTGAAGTCCGATGCATCAGTGATGTTCGCGAGTAAATTTTTCCCGCGATGTGTGTAGTACGTGCGTAAACTGCATTTTTGAAACCAGTATAGAGTATACGTATTTGTTTCGCTTCTATGATGTGTAGATTTCTCTCAGGCTAGGATATCTATAGTCGGCTGCATCCAGAATAAAAAAAAAATGACTGAATGCCATGAACCCCAAGCGACGACTTATTTCAGCGCTGGCAGAAACTACGCGAACAAGCTGGTAATGACAAGAGCAGTAATGTGCGGCTATTTCCGCCGCAGTACTGTTACAGTGCTCTAAAAGAATCTCGTTGTGGCTAACAGTACGAACAGATTTAAAACAAGAAAGAGAGAGAGAGAGAGAGAGAGAGGGAAAGGCAGGTAGATTAAGCAGGCAAAACCGCGGCTGGCTATCCTCATCATCTTATCATAATCATGTGGAGAATGCAGTCCACTGTGAGCACGCATGCCCTTAAACTGTTATCTTTCAGCAACAATCAACTAGGACATCCAATATTCTACGCTTTCAGAACGAAACAACGCTTACCCAGGGGACAGTGGTGAAATTCTAAAATTGAAAATTGGTTTTTGAGGAAAGGACCTGACGAGTGACTGTCTCATATATCTCGGTGGACACCCGAACCTCGCCATAAGGGAAGGGATCGAGAGAGTGAAAGAAGAAAGGAAGAAAGGGGGGGGGGTGGAGGGGCGTAGTAGAGGCCTCCGGAATAATTTCGACCACCTGGGGATCTTTAACGTGCACTGACATCGCACAGCACACGGACGCCCTTTGCGCTCCGCCTCCATCGAAACACGGCCGCCGCGGTCGGGTTCGAACCCGGGTACTCCGGCTCAGTAGAAGTAGACGAGCGCCTTAACCACTGAGCCGCAGCGGCGGGTCGGTGAAATTTCGCACAGCAGGATTTTCATATTTCAGCGATTACAGCTTGCTTCAAATTCGACACGTCAACCAGCAATGCAAAGTTTTACTTTCACCGGAGCCGTGCCGAAATCCGCACAGCCCTTACATAGACATGTGCCGTCCGCAGCTCGTTATTCTCTGCAGGAGTTAGAACATGCTTTACAACAGGGCGCGGGGGCGCCGACAGACACCGAAACTATATACCAAAGCCAGCAGTCCTGTAGGCCGGCAATGGGGGTGTGATCATGGGACCAAAGATGGCGGCGCTGCAAAGCTTTTATAGCCGGCACTAAGAATCAAAAAGGAGCACCAATGAAAGTTTTTCGGCTGAGAAAGTCCTTCGTTGAAACGCTATTATCTGCCACTGCTGTTTCGTCCCGTCTTTACAGGGATGGGACGACGTAAGCTTCCACGGGTCCACTCAGATCCCAACGCCAAACATGGACACCCTGGCGGCGGACGGAGTAATCCTGAACAACTACTACGTACAGCCGTACTGCACTCCATCGAGGGCGGCTCTCATGACGGGGCTGTACCCGATACGCACAGGTGAAAACACAGCGGCGCAGTAAGCGTTGAAAATTCAGGGGTCACTTTGACTGTCTAAAGTGCGTAAAGGCGAAAGCGTTCTCCGCACCACTTTCGCTGCTTCTGTGGCACTGTTGGCGTCACATATAATGGAGTACTAATTACTAAGTGATGACAAATCACCAATTAATGGTTAATTACTGATTAATGCCTGAGTACTAATTAACTACTAATTAATGACGCTCAATCTTCGCCTTTAGGAGTGGAACGCGACAGCGTGTTGTAGCGCTGCCAGGGAGTCCACGGAACTCCACCACCTGTTCGGCGCGATGGCTTGCCCTTTGAATGCAACGCTTTTTGAGGAAAGGAAATGGCGCAGTAATTCTGTGTCATCTCGGTGGACACCTGAACCGCACCGTAGAGGAAGGGAAGAAGTAGGAGTGAAAGAAGACAAAGAGGGCCCGTAATGAAGAAAATGAAAATTGTATTTGAGGAAAGGAAATCACGCAGTAACTGTCTCACATATCTCGGTGGACACCCGTCAAAATTCAGGGGGGCACTTTCGGTAATTTGGTTTTTGAGGAAAGGAAATGTATCTGTCTCTCATATCTCGGTGGGTACCTAAACCACTCCATAAGGGAAGGAAGTAGGATGGGAGTGAGCGGACACCGTATTCACTAGACGCGCCTTTGTTCATTCCAAACCATCGAGCTGGCATGGCGGAATGTTGGAAAAATTGAGCGCCCTTTGATTCCGCAGTGTGCTTGAAAGCTGTGACGACATCAATGGGCGAGTAGCGATGCTTCAGATTGACCTTGAAAAGGCATTTGATTGTGTTTCTCATGAAATTTTGTTTACCGTTTTAGACCATGTGAACGTCGGTTCAGTTATCCGTAAGGGTGTAGCCCTGGCGTATCGAAACTGCACGACGAGACTGATTGTTAACAAGAGTTTGGGGGCCCCCATTAGCGTGCAGCGTTCGGTGCGTCAGGGCTGCCCCCTCAGCCCTCTCTTGTTTTGTATTTACATCGAAACGCTGTGCATGAAAATCATAGAAAACAATAGTATTAATGGCTTTAGGTTACAAGCAGCTGAAGTTAAGCTGCTGGCCTATGCAGATGACGTTGCAGTATTTACGGTTGATCAGGGGAGCATAAGTGAAGCTGTCGGGTGTGTACGCGCGTTGAGCGAAGTCACAGGTAGCGGGGTTAACTGGTCCAAGTGCCTTGGCCTCTGGCATGGATGGTGGCCATCCCACCCGGACCATTTCGCCAACGTACCGTGGGCGACGACCCCGGGCAAGTATTTGGGCGTTCCGCTCGATGCTTATCGCGATAGCGAGGACTATTGGAAAGAGCAAACTAAAGACGCACGTGACCGAGCTGGGAAATGGAAAGGCACCAGCCTTTCAATTTTCGCCAGAGCTACAGTCTGCAATCTTTTTTAGAGCGCAGCTCTTTGGCGTCCGTTCCTGGGTTTCGCGTCGTCGTCGGCGTTGTCGTCGGCCTCGTAACCAGCTCCGGCCCCCTTTCATCCCCCCAGCGCTATCGGCGTCAGCGGCATCAGTCAGTCGCTGCTATCTCTTCCCTCCTCCCTTTATCGTGTTGTCCGCTTGCTGCGCGCGCTTCTGCCCCCATCGTTTGCCGCTGGGTGTACACGCCGCCCCCCTCCCCCCTCTTCCTGCGAGTCTCCGGTTGTCAAAGCGCCGGCTCGAACTTAATTCCTTTCTTCGCTCCTCCTCCAATGCAACCCCTGTGCGGTGGCAATCAGAGAGCCAGATCGGTGGCGGCGGATCTGTATATGTGCACCGCCCGAGCCGAAATTGCGAATACGTGTGAAAAAAAAAAAAAAAAATTCTGTGATAGCGCATACATGTGTTGCTCGATTTCTTTGCCTCAATCTATCGAAAAGGTGAAACAGCTTATTTGCTGCGCTCAAATTTCGCATTAGGAAGTAACGTAATCGTCGGTAATTTTTTTTATTAGCAAACTCTGGTATGTGATGCAGGTTTTGCATTGCTCGCGTGTGAACGTTCAGAAGCTACACAGGATTTTTGCAGTTTTCATATGGGCGTCCGAATGGGAACGTTGTAGCAGAACGAACCTGTTCCGGAGGGTAAAAGATGGGGGGCTAGGGCTAGGGCACCTCTTTTTAAGGCAGCTGGTGAACCGTTTTTTGTTTTTTCGCGACGTCACAGACCCGTTCTTGCGCACCGTGTGCCAAGTGAAGCTGCGGCGATTGCTGCCGGAGTTTGTGGTATCCACAGAAGAGCTCTCTGGTGGAACTTTTGGTTACTACAAAGAGATTGTAGCAAGCGTTCGGTTTCTTTCGGCACGTTTTTCCACCGATTATTTGTGGAAAAGCAAAAGGAAAAAGTTGTACAATGATCTTTGCGATATTGTTTTCCCAGAGCCCATGTACAGGGCCTTGTACAGTGGAGGCCCGGGAGGGGATGTTTTAAAAATGGTGAAGGAAATGCAGGTGCCACCAGGAGTAAAGACTTTCTTTTTTAAGTTACATACCGGGACGTTACCAGTTAAAAAGTTTCTAGAGGGAAAGGATTTCTTTTTACCGTGGGGATCGAACTGCTTAATTTGTAAACAGCCTGAAACAATAGACCATGTTTTTTTGCACTGCTGGGAAGGGGTTTATTTTTGGGACGTGTTACAAAGGACCATAAAGAAAGAGCTACCACTTGACGCGCACGGAATTCGCTATTTAAGCACTGATAATGAGGATGGGGCACCTTTTGATCTCATAATGCTCTTGGGCCTCCACTGTATATGGCGCTCCAGAATGGCAGGCTACCATTGTGACAAAGACGCACGACCGGCCCGAATTTATTTTCGGGAAAGCATGGACTGGCTTCTTGCAATCCAAAAAGCAGCTGCGGAGCCTCCCGAGTGGCTCTCAAGACTAGAGCCGTTGTGTATGTTGCGGGAATTTTAAGCTGACGAAGCCAGTCTCGTGCTGGCTGACCACGACAGTGTCGTATGTATATAGCGTTATGTGTATTTTCGTTGTGCAATGTCATGAGCCAAAGACAGGCAATAAAGAAAAAAAAAAAGCTGGCATGGCGGAGTGGATAGCATGCTCGTCTCGCACGCCGCAGGCCGGGGTTCGATTCCCGAGCTGGACCAATTTCCTACTCGTTTTATTTATTTATTCCCGAGCTGGACCAATTTCCTACTCGTTTTATTTATTTATATGGCCTGACTAGAAAAGTTAATTACGCTGATTGGGTAGTTAAGCAATTAACTAAGCTAAGTCCCACTTACACGGAGCATCACTATACGATCCCTTCAATCGGTTGCATGGTTACTAGCCAGAATACAATTGGCCCCGTTTGAAATTCGCGCACGGTGACGTCACGACCGTTTCGACCAATTGAAAAGCGTGACATTTCTGTCGACAACTGCTGCTTACAACGATGAGACATTAAAGGCTTCCGCCTTAAAAGTGCCAGAAACAAAACTGGCATCCGGCGGCGCAGGAGTATAGGAAGGGCAGTAACATAGACATTGCAGCCACTGCGGTCACTGATAACGCTGTAGTAGAAAGTTATTGCTTGCTTGTTGGTGCATTTCAATGAAAAGGTAAGTCTGCGCGAATAAGAAAGAACAGGAAACACAGAAACGAAAACATCCGTGGTGCCGTTTTCGTTTTTATGTCTCCTGTTGTCTTATTTGCGCAGTCCTACCTTTTTACTAAACTGATAACGCAACCTAGATACACTGTCAAACACCCGTTCTGCGGTCGGTGATCTTATCTCTTAATGACCATTCTACAAATTTTTCATGCTGCTGAAGGTCATATGTAAACAACCCCCATATTTGTAAACAAATGCACGCTGACGTTGCTGTCGACAAACGCCGGCGCACCCTATTAGTGCGATGTCCCTAGCGCTTTTTCCGGGTTTCCATCATGTACCTTGTTCCCTGCTGCAGTGGGCAGCATGTGAGCCTGCATGTTCGTAGGTACAGGTATGCTCTTGGGGGCGATGCCGACATAAGCGCCGTTATACATCGCGGTACGAAGAAGGTCCATTAACACAGTTCGCCATTTCGAACGACTTTGGGAAATGTCAAAAGGACAGAAAGATTTCGGTTCGTTTTGACACACTCAAACACCTAATGAAAGCAAATATTATACGAAAGAACTTGGAAATTCCTTCAACGCCGTTGCATTTGAGGTGTGTGTGCTTGCGTGTGCGTGTGCGTGTGTGTCTGTGACGTTGCCCTTCTCTCCCAGGCATGCAGGGCGTCCCGATTGACGCGGCTCAGCCTTGGGGATTGCCCACGGACGTGAGGATTATGCCTCAGTACCTTAAGGAACTCGGCTACGACACTCACCTCATTGGAAAGGTACGATTGCATTTCATGTATTGTATGCGTTTTTACCTAGGTGTGCACCGAACCATTTTGTTGAGGTATCATTAAGCGTCGGACCTTTACAATGGGTGGGCGATAGAAAAGGTACTACCGGGTCGAATTAAAACCCGAACACTATCATGATCATTAGGAGAGTGTAGCGTGTCATGAAGATGTATACGCTGCTCAGCATTCTCTGAAGTAAACAATCTGGGGGACACCTTATGCGTTGGAAATGTGACAGCATTAGAAACGGTTGACGTCCGTGAGGTCACTTCCGGTCTGTTGATGTCAGTGAGGTCACTTCTGGTCTGGTGACATCACTTTCTTCCAGCCAATAGGAATTATCCGACCTGGTGGCGGTTCCTCCAGCTAATTGGCGAATGTTATCTCTGACGACACATCTTTTTCCCGATGAGGATTTTAATGCTGTCGCACTAAAACAAGAATAACTAGCTCACTGAAGCGAATATATATAGCCGACGTGTAGTATTCATTCTTGCCGGCCTCGAGATGGCTCCCATGTCGTGAAGCAAGAGTTTCGTGCTCCCAGGTCCTCGGTTCAGCCTAAGCGTTCACATTTCAGCGGTTACAGACGGCTCATTGTTTTTTTTTTTGCCTAATTCGTGTTTGTTTTCTTTCCGAGCCAAGTGAACCATCGCTTTATTCACGACTTTCATGCATGCGTCAATTCCCGCAGCTCTCTATGGTACGAAAAGCAAATCAATCAGCCGAGACTAATTATGTCTCACCCACAATGTAATTTCATAAGGTTAACTCGATGAGCCCCAAAATTCCAGACGACCATACCAAAAAAGGTATGGTCACTCACTCACTCACTCACTCACTCACTCACTCACTCACTCACTCACTCACTCACTCACTCACTCACTCACTCACTCACTCACTCACTCACTCACTCACTCACTCACTCACTCACTCACTCACTCACTCACACTCACTCACTCACTCACTCACTCACTCACTCACTCACTCACTCACTCACTCACTCACTCACTCACTCACTCACTCACTCACTCACTCACTCACTCACTCACTCACTCACTCACTCTCACTCTCACTCACTCACTCATTCACACATACACGCACGCAAATAGGAGGGACACACACACACACACACACACACACGCACGCACGCACGCGCGCACACATACACGCACACAGACACACAAACGCACACACAGAGGGCACACATACACACACACAGACACACAAACGCACACACAGAGGGCACACACACGCGCACACACACGCACACACAGACACACACGTACACGCGCATACACACGCACAAACTCAGAGTCACACGCACGCACACACACCACTGTATTCTGATCGCAGCAGCGTACGGAAAAGATGAAAGACGGAGGGAGACAGAGAGAGAGAGAGATAGGTCGTTTCATTTGAGCATTTTGACAATCGTAGACAACTTTTCGGACGCATATGCTGCCCCAGAGTTTCGCCGTCTGCTCCCCCCCCCCCCACCCCTTTCCGCTGACATTCTGTTATACTGGAATGGCTTCAAGCAAAGGTAATAATAATTTCTAGGATTTGAAAACTGCTACAAGAAAAACGGTACTTACGAGGATGTTGCTGTCTTCAGAATTTAGCTTTCAGGTTTCGAAAGTTTAATTACTGGCGTTTTCTTTCCTGTACACAGTGGCACCTGGGCTCCTACACCGAGAGTGTCACGCCAACGTGCCGAGGCTTCGACAGCTTTTATGGGTTCCACTACGGAGAGAAGGACTACTACTCTGGAGACATGACGTCCGTACGTACGCAGGGCCATGAAGATCAAATATGCATTACTCGGTGAAGGGTATTAAGCATGAAATGCTTTTAGCTCCCGTTGTCGGCATTGTGGTGACGTCACGCCGAGACCGAGAGCCATCATCCGGGCACTGAATTCCACTCATCCGGGCTCTGAAACGAGAACATCCGGGCACCGTACGAGACTTATCGAGATTCAACAAGACTATCTCTAAGCCCTCCTACGGGACCGGCATACAAGCGCCGGTTGCTCTCCAAACAAGTCACAAAAAATAACTGCTGCCAGTGTCTTCTCAAGTTTATAAAGAGTCGAGCTGTGCATTTGATAATGCACGGAATTATAATTTCCGATTTCTAATAACGCGTGGAAAAAGCACATACATGCCACAATACACTTCGTTGTCATACGTGATCTGTTAGGGGCTTTGAGAGAAGGCCGTTTAGAGAAAGAGGGCGAGAAGGGCTTTCGGCGGAAAACTTTCGCTCCCTCCCCAAGGATGGCGTTGCGGTCCCACACTCACGCATGTAAAAGACCGGCCGCTTGGCCTTCAAGCCGTTTCCCCCTCTGGCAGGCAGATGTATACACGGTGGCGGAGTATTCGAACGCGCTGCATATACATTCTTGTCAGGCCTGCGTCTCGTCGTGTCTGCGTACGCTTCTGCATCGTCCTGGATTTCAATGCCGCCACCGTCACAGCTGCTTAAGCCGAGCAATGGAGCCTGTGTTAGGCCCGTAAGCATTTCATGCTTACTCTACTCTCGGTTACGGTAGAGCCGCAATTTTTTCAGCTGTGCTGAAGATATGCGTTCGATTCCGTGTTTGGTTCCGTGTTTGGTTAATTACAGATTAAGAAAAATTAAAGGGAGACATGCTATTCCGAGAAATGTAAACGGTAAACGATGTGTTTTAACGTCTCAAAGTGATACATGAGCTATGAGGAACGCCTTAGTGGAGGGCTCCAGATTAGTTCAGACCGCCTGGCGTTAACATGCGGTGACATCGCACAACACCCGGGCGCTTTCTGCGTTTCGCCTCTATCAAATCGCGGCCGCCGCGGCCGGGCTCGAATCTAGCGTCTCCAAACGCGTCTCCACTAGCGTCTCCAAACGCTGCCGTGATAGGATCATGGATGTTCAGAGGTTCATCTAGTGCTCATAGTTACTGGGACGACTGGCGCGGACCACGCTTGTTAATTACAAGTCTAATTAGTAGAAACATTTAATTACAAGCCTAACTATTTGTGAAGACATGATTTATTCGGCTCTCTTTTATAGCGAGACGGTTTCTTAGGAACAAAAATGTGCTAGGTACGAGGCGTAAAATGCGTCATTTGTTACCGAAGAATATAGGGGGCATGTATACATAGTAAGGGTCTTTCTCAACCGCTAACGTGTTGCCGTAATAAAATGGTATGTTGTATTTACATTGGATACAACGGTTGCTAACGATGTCTAGGCAATGATTCTTTTGCGCGGCCTAAACCAAACAATTATTCGTTAGTACTGGTGAGGATAGGGTGCCTCGAGGCACCCCAGGCGAGGACGTACTGTTGCGCCATCTATCGGAGGTGCCTACAACATGGTGGAAGCAGGATCACGTGTGTCTCTTTCCTGCTTTGCAATGCATCCCAGGCCGTTTAGTTCTTGCCTTTATGGTTTTGTGGTGCAGTTTATGGTCTATATGAGCCGTTAAACCTACTTTTTCGGCAACAAAGCATCACAGAGAACATTTTAAAGGCTTAATCTGTACAGGCGTATTTCAGTCACCTCCTTCGGCGTTGGCGGCTTCTTACTTAACGTGGTCTTGCTCCCTGAAATGATTGTCGTCCCCACGAAAGTGTGAACTCCCTTCTGAGTCCATTCTCAGTGTAAATACTCGTGTCGTAGTGTCCCGAATTTCGGATCGAAATCGGAGCTTGCAAACAGCTTGACCTCGTATGTGTGGCACTGAGGCACTACTAAACCAGCGTGTCAGAAGCATAAATAAAGTGCCACTGTCTTTACAACTGCGAGCGGTCACAGTGTACAACGCACGAACTCGCTAACAGGAAGAAATACACATAATAAGACAACTTGCGTCTTAAGACTCAGATTTTCTTCTCCCTCAAGTAAAGGAACTACGTCATCCTACCTCCGGCGCAAGATTGACACAAGCGCCGTTCGCTCCAGTAGGGGAGCTCGCGCCGAATACTTTAGGCAGCATATACCTAAGAAAAAATTAGAGCTTATCGTTCTTAAACTAACCATTCCCGCTTGAATTTGTGAGCACCAGCGTACAATTTGGGAGTCTTGCTTGCAGCCTTTCGCTGTTGCCTTACAAATAGCCAAGATGTAAGGTTCATTTTCGGAATCGAGGCGATTGGGTTATACAATGTTACTTCCTATTAAAGGGCAACTGAAGGGTTTTCAGAATTCGATGATTTTAGCCGACCGAATGCTTGAAACTTGTAGGTAAAGCATGCGAAATCATTTTGCGCTACGATTTCAAATGGTGATATAATCGCCGACTAAAGGGACATCGATGTTCAGGCTTCTCTGCAGTGCACAGCGACAGGCAGAGGCCCCAGTGATGACGTCACGTGCAGCGGCGCTAAGTTTCCAGCGAAGAAGTGGTTGTTTCAAGGATGAAAAAGAATGTCGTCGAAGGTGAAGCTCATGAAGCATTGTTTGGTGGTACCGGAAGACGCATGGCAGCATGTATACGAAGGCAGTGGACATTTGAAATGTAGACAGTTATGACGTCACCACGAGTTTCCCCGCACTTCTCCAAAGCGGTGAGGAGAAGCCTGAAAATCGTCGTGGTTTTAATCGGTGATTGCTTCGCCATTTTAAATGTTAGCGCAAAACAACTTTGCACGCATTACCAAGAAGCTTGATAGATTCGAATTCTCGAATAACCTCGAAATGTCAAAAAACCATTTCACCCTCCCTTTAATGCCTACGATAGCCACAGGTCTCTTGCACTCTGTACGACTGTCGCTTTTATTTTATGGATGCTGGTCATGAGTGTCATTTTCAGTTTTTATGTCTTTCCTGTTTACAGGGAAACCACACAGGCATCGACTTCTGGTTAAACCACGAGCCACTGCAGTTAGACAACAAAACTTACTCTACCGTGCTATACTCGAGAAGGGCACAGGACATCATCAACAACCGACAAAAGTCAAAGGTATATAATGTGACTTGGTCATTCACTACCACATAAATTCACTGTATACTCTACCGTGCTGTACTCGAGAAGGGTATAGCTCATCAACAAACGACAGAAGTCAAATGTATGTAACGCGACTTGGTCATTCACTGCGATATAAATTCGCTGTATAATCGGGCCACACTCTTAAGAGCTGGAACATCCAAGAGCCGTGAATACAAGTTTCATTTCATGAGCTTTGCGATAGACCAGCGCTCGTTTATTTTTTAACACAAACCGTGTTTTATGCCCGGGTCTGTAAGATTTTTCTGCATGACACGCATGTCCTGGACATACGTGAAAAAACGTAGAACGTTGCATTGACGACAGGAAGAGAGCCCACTCATCCAGCTTTCGACGGATGAGGCGGGCGCGCTGCCGACAGTGCCAGCAGCTCCAGGTGATTAGGCAGCCAACGGGAAAAGTCCCATTATTGCTCTACACACGCTACAATATTTTACAGCAAGGTAGGGCGCACATGCTCTTGCTCTCCCTACCTTGCTGCTCTCCCCAAAGCATCTAAGTTATGAGGAAAAGCCGCAACTGCAGCTTGTAGGAGCCTTTCTTGGTGCCGTGGTTGGAGAGGTTTATCTATCGATCCGCTCACTTTAGGCGGCTGAACTCGCTTTATTCTGAAAAAAATCTTATTGTAGTGAATGAGACAGCTTCTTACCAGTCGAGTGGCCGCACGGAGACGTATCTTAACAAATTGTCAAGGTGCAAACTGCAGAAGTAAGTGACGCTGCCTTTTCTAAAAGAAGAGAAGACTTGTCATCGAAAATGTGCGCTCTGTCGGGAAAGTAATTCCACAGAGCATGAGAACTCTGAGCAAACCGAGGCTTTCGCAGCGGTAGAGCCTCAAATGATCCGCAGATGTTGGCTTCTCCGCAATGTATTCATGCTTTGTAGCCACATGATTGTGAGCGGCGCATGGGAAACAAGCGTAGAACTCTATAAATGTAATGCAAGGTAAAATGATGTTGTTGCAGGCTCTAGTTGTAGGCTCTAGTTGCAGGAACGCGAGCATTCAATCTTTCGGGCAGTGACACCACTTGCGGTTCGGCATTTCGGCATATGCTCGAAAGATGGCACTACTATTCCATTTCTTGGAATGCTCATAAACGAAATTTGCAGGGGCCGAGCATGACCACGAATTGTTCGGTTTCGTCCTGTGCTGCTCGCACACGCACGCACGCACGCACGCACGCACGCACGCACGCACGCACGCACGCACGCACGCACGCACGCACGCACGCACGCACGCACGCACGCACATTAGTCCACATTTGCAATTTACTAATCTTATAATCTCTTTTCCATCTCCTGCAGCCGCTCTTTCTTGTGGTGAGCTACCAGACAGCACACACTACGGGAGGTCTCGAACAGCTACAGGCACCGCAGGAGAACGTCGACAAGTTTCCCTACATTGGAGAGAAAAACAGAACGCTTTTTGCCGGTGAGAATGCACCTACACAATTATCGGTGCCACGGAATTTAGAGGTCGTGCATTTGGCGGATAAGCGCACGACTAAACTTTCAGTGTATATCTTATCGTCAAGAGCAGAAGTAATAAATAAATGTACAGGGGAAAAGGCGTTGCTCATTCTAGCGCAGCTCATAGATGGTGGTAGCCGCACTCGAGCCTTGGGGCCTCGGTCACAAGGCATTTTTTTCTTAGCTTTTCATGGCAAGTGAAAGCGCGCTCGGTTATACCGTCTCCGCTTTTGGTGCGTGGTCGTAACCCACGTGGCCAGCTGAGCAGGTGGCGTCAGCATGCGCTACAGATCGCAGCCGAGCCGTCACCCTCGCGAAAACGCCCTCTCCTGTGGAGCGTATTCAGGCTCTAAAGACGCAGGAGAGACCAATCCAGCGCCATTTCTGGAAGAATCGCAGTGCTAGCGCCTATCCCGCCGGATCAATTGCAATTATCGCCTGTGAGTTTCTTTTTTTATGCTGGATATCGCTATGATGAAAAGTTTCGGACTATTGCGGAATCGTTCGCCCTGATGTTAGGCGTCAGGTTCTTCCTGATGTTCGGCTTCAAGTACGGACGATGTTCTCCTTAATTTGTTAAAAATAGGAGCTGAAAGTTCGCCATGCTTAAAACGTCGCTGTGATTGATTTCTGGCCATTATTACGGCTGCTCCGCATTGTAAACGCGTGTCAGTCATGCATCGATCATTCAAAGATTTCTTGCATTCGTGCCTGATATCATTCACGTTTCGTTTTTCTTTGTATCAGTTGCGTTAATGAGATCTCTACTTGAGATCGAATATGATTAGATTTCTTTTTGGATAAAGAATATTTTTTTTATCTCCCATCGTGCTGAGGGAAGTGTTGAAAAGTACGGAAAGTGTGATTGTTGCTGACCGCTGCTTTCAGGGCTGTTTTTTCCGTTTAGTCCTTGAATAATTAGTAGGCACATGCGTAGTACTGGACTGTTCCCAATACGTTTTTGCCGGTCATGAAGCATTACAAGGAAGCTTGATAGAGGGGCAGAAACTGCCGCTAGGGGTGCAGTGGCGGGGTAGGAACAGCGAAGCAGCGTCGGCAAAGGATGGCTACGGCGAAAGCTACTGTTAAGATTATTCGCTTAAATGTGTCTCTAAATATCGATCGTATCGTTATCTGGATTGCTTCAGTTCTGGTATTAGATATGCGGATCTAAATATGGGCTAGTCTTTCACTAGTCAGCATGAGATAATAATTGCAATAAGATAATGTACAATGAGCACTGACGTTGAAAAACTGCCTTGAGCACTTCTGTTTCGTCCTTTGTACGCACTGAACTTTGCCCGCTTGATTAGATGCAGCAAGGCAGTCGAGGTGCTGAGTGGAAGTTTTGAATACAACCAGAATGCACATCAGGTATGTTCCACAGCAAAATGCAGCGCATCTTAGCAGTTTTTATCACTTCATTCGTTGTCAGCATCTCGATCTATGGAGAGCTCGGTCGCTACTTTCAAAGGCTTTAGATAGGAATGACGCCCTTTTTAATGTGCATCCTCAAACAATTTATTTCACGAAGGACGAATTAGTCAACAGGGAGATGGGAAACATTCAAAAGTGCCCTCCTGTTTTAGCCAAATATGAACAAAGGATACTGACCGGTGCTTTTGTGGATGAAGACCAGTTCGTATCTTACTTGGCATAATTCAGAAATTTAGAACCGTGTTTCGTTCACTATTAAGAATATCTCACCGCTTGTTTTATTATGCCTTTCTCTTTGAAAATTGATAAATTGTGTTTGAGGAAAGGAAATGACGCAGTAACTTTCTCACATATCTCGGTGGACACCCGAACCGCGCTGTATAAGAGGACTACAGGAGGGCGTGAAAGAAGAAAGGAAGAAAGATGTGCCGCATTGGAGGTCTCTCGAATAAATTCGACCATCTGGGGATTTTTAACGTGCACTGACATCGCACAGCACACGGGCGCCTCTTGCTTTTCGCCTCCATCGAAACGCGGCCGTCGCGGTCGGGTTCGAACACGGGTACTCCAGCACCGCTTTATTGATTCCCTTCTAATCTGTTTCATTTTAGCCCTGGAGTTCTTTCGCTCATTTTGCTACTCTAAGTTGAGTAACATTCAGACACTTAAACACGCTGGCGCAGATATCTAATCTTTGCCGTCCTGTCTCGCTGTGTCTCCTGTACTTCGTCCGTTATACCCAGTGCCACGGGCCGGGACCCTCTTTCTCTAAAAAAATTTCTTAGTCCCAACATAATTTTTGTCCCCTCTACAGGCATGATAGACGCAATGGACCAGTCGGTGGGCCAAGTGTTCCAGGCCCTAGGCGACGCCGGCATGCTGGAAAACACCGTCATTGTGTTCAGCAGCGACAATGGCGGTGCGCTGTGGGGCAATCACAACTCCCGCGGCGTCAACTGGCCTCTGCGAGGAGCGAAAGGCACCCTGTGGGAGGGAGGCACCAAGGCGGCCGCCTTCATCTGGAGTCCCCTGCTTTCTTGGAGGTGCAGGGTGTCCGAACAACTCATGCACATTACGGACTGGCTGCCCACTTTCTACTCGATCGCTGGTTGGTTGGCTATTTTTAGCACTGCGTGTACATATAAGATGGAGAGCTCAGTTAAGGGAAGCTACTTCTCAACGTAACCGGCGAAAGAATACACATTTCTTTAACAGCGACAGCTGCAGCGGCGTCGTTCGCCGAAATCATGGCTTGGTGCCCACACACCACACCGATTACTACAAGGACGAGCACCGGCGCTACCCGGCCCCTTGTAAGGGACTGGATCGCGCTGACGAGCGCCTGCTCATCGAAATTCTCACTAACACTGTACTGTGCCCGGCTGTGCTTAAGCATTTCAGCACATCCTTTGATGACATTTCGGAGGGGAGGTGGCTGACACCTTCCACATGGTTTGGGCGTGTCACTCCCCCCCCAACTCCTCCAGAGAGTAACAAGTGAAGGCGGGCTAGTTGGTGGTTGACGATGGAGTGCATATTGCAACCGCTCAAAACGACGCAGGACGGAGAGAGGAAAGCACAGGACAAGACGTCCTGTGCTCTTCGTCCTACGTCGTTTTGCGCGGTTGCAATATGCACTCCATCCTCCCTACCTCAGTCACCTTTCTCTAATTATTTCATCATTGATAAATGTTCTTCACCACCACCACCGCAGCACATCCTATCACTGGGTATTGCACCCGACTACTGCCACACTGTCAAAAGCGTGCGATGGTCTCCTATCCACTTCCTACCCCCACACTCCGTTCTCGCCACACCCCATCACTGTTTACTGCACTGGGATTCTCCAGCACTCAGAAGGGCGTGCTGTCGTGCTAGTTGGCCTTGCATAGTATAAAGAAATTAGCTCAAAAATAGACCTGGGCATCCCCCTAGGGTGGGATAAAAATATAACACTTTTTTTTTTTATAGCACGAGGACAGGACATGAACAGATATCGCGCCGCCTTTTCAGGCGGCTGTTCGAAACAGGGTACGTACCCGAAGGGCACAAAAATAAAGACAAAGAGAAGGGAGGAGACACATATGACAATTAACAAGCGTTACCTACGCTACCAGAAGTCATCCCTTTCTTGAAGCAGAAGGCGTACTGTCGTGCTTGGCGTGTTGCGGTGACGATGGGCCGCACTAAGTGGTCCAACAGAGAAGGTTGAGCGGGTAACGCACGAAAGGAAGGGCCCATTGTACTTGAAATACATTTCAGTTCTGCCCGGCAGCATGTCCTTCTGTTATTTGTTTGTTTGTTATACGAACGTTGCTGGCGTTGCTGAGTATACGATGTCTGTTAGAAAAGTATCCGACTTTATTTTTTTTTTGCGAACACCTTATGGATATGAAACAAGCGCGCTTGCATCACGTGACCTTGAACCTTCGTGCGCATGCACGAATTTTTTCCCGCCTGCCGATAGCGTCAGTCGCTGGGACGCAGCATTTGAGTGAGGCAGTGCGTAGTGCTCTCGTCGGTTTTTTATTGCAAGGAAAATGGCGGAGTGACAGGAGCAGCGCTACTGCATCAAATTATGCCATAAACTGGGCGACAGCCAAGTGGAAACCATTCGGAATATTCAGACGGCTTTCGATGACGATGCTATGAGCAGCACAAAGATTAATCAGTGGTACTATTGATTTAAAGACGGCCGCACATCGGTGGAGAGCGAGCCACGCTCCAATCGGCCATCAACATGCCGAAATCACCAGGTCATTGCCGAAGTGAACGCTGTGGTGATGCGGGACCGTCGCGTGACTATCCGAGAAATTGAGGAAGAGGTGGACATGAGCAATTTTTCCGCACATTCCATTATCACCGAAGATTTGGCCATTAAGAGAGTTGCGGCGAAATTCGTGCCGAAGCTGCTCACGGTGGAGCAAAAGCAGCTTCGTATTGAAGTCTCACAGGACATGCTGGATTCTGCAAACAGTGACCCCGACTTCATCAACATCATAATAACTGGTGACGAGTCTTGGGTGTACAGGTACGACCCGGAAACCAGATCCCAGGCGTCACAGTGGAAGCATTCCACGTCACCAAGACTTCAGAAGGCCCGCCAAGTGCGCAGCAATGTGAAAGTGATGCTGACTGCTTTCTTTGATACCCTCTGTGTGGCAGACCACGAGTACGCACTCCACTGGGTCAAACAATGACCAAACAGTGCTACAGAGATGTCCTTTGTTGCCTACGTGATGCTGTGCGGCGCAAGAACCCGGAGTTGAGGTCAACAGGAAAGTGGCGCATCCATCACGACAATGCTCCTGCACATGCCTCGCACTTGATTTCAGACTTTTTTGGCGAAAAACCAGACTCCTGTAGTTCAACAGACTCCTTACTCTCCTGATATGGCCCCTGCGATTTCTGGCTGGTTCCCAAAATCAAAAGACCATTGAAAGGAGCGCGATTTCAGACAAGGAAGAACATTATGGCTGCAACGACAGCTGAGCTAAACTCCATTCCGAAAGGGGCCTTTTCGGAATTCTTCCCCAAATGGCAGCAATGCTGGGAGAAGTGTGTGGAGTCCCAAGTAGACTACTTTGAAGGTGACTAGGTTTGGAACGCTCCAGTTATGCAAGTATTTTTTCTACGGCCAAAGGTCGGATACTTTTCTAACAGACCTCGTATTCGCTGGTATTTCACCAATAGTAGCCTAACTGGTTTACAACGTGTTCTTTCAGGAGGAAACTCAGCGAAACTGAAGGCGCTGGACGGACACGACATGTGGAAGCCGTTGTCCAGGGGACGGCGGTCACCTCGCACCGAGATGCTTTACAACTATGACAACGTATACGCGAAATCCTCGGCGCTTCGAAATTCGCGCTACAAGTTGGTTCTAGACGGCACCCGTGTATTCGACCAACGCTACCCTGCGCCGGGTGGCAGTCGCCAGGTCGACGACCTTGACAAACTGATGGTCCAGTCCACTGCAGCCGGCGTCCTCAGGAAACTGTACAGGAGGAACGTGCGGTTTTCTAAGGGATGGAGGCGAAAAGCCGAGCTCACGTGCGGCAAAAGGGTGAAAGAGAACTTTCCTTCAAACGCCTCTGTCTACCTCTTCGATGTCGTCCAGGACCCCTGTGAGCTAAATAATCTGGCCGACTCTCATCGGAACGTGAGTGCTCATTATTGGTCAGTCGATTAGCAACGCCTGTTTGTCCATGACTGCAGTGTTGAAGTGACATTGAGACGAAAATTTAGCGGCTTTTGCGAAATACAACCACTCAGCTGAAAACGAAAGGTAGAGACTGAGAGAGAGAGGGAGAGAGAGAAACAGAAGGAAGGAAAGGCAGGGAGGTTTACCACGTGATGCCCAGCAGGCTTCCCTACACGTGAGGAGGGGAACAAAAGGAAAAAAGCCCAAGGGTGGCGAGGCGTGTTTGTTTCCGGGAGGATGGACAGTGGTGAAGGAGTGATGTGTCCAAATCATTGATTACGAAGGAAACCTTATCTGTCTTATAGCAGCCATGTTAATTGGCCCGTGCAGCTTCCTTGGGAACGAGGTAGGGACGTACAGCCGTGAGCAATATGAAAGAGAACGAAGTTTTAGCTTTAATTTATTGATTACTTCAGACTTTGTATGACAAGCTCAGTTTTTTTCTTTTTTTCTAACTAGATTTAATATTGTCGTATTATATTCAAAACTCATTCATAAATTTTGAGGATAAATAATCAGAATATTCATAATTTGATGTACAGAAATGAAGAGGCGCAGAATCGTTTGCAGCGACAGCTGTTGAGGGCAAGATTCCTGGTTTTGAGGGCGCCGACGTGGGCGTTGTCGGCGTAACACCGCGCCACGCTGATTGGTCATTGTGAAGTAACGTCACGCATGACATCACTGTAACGCGCAATTGCAACGCGCCAGTTTGCGATAGTGTAACCCTGTGTCACACTTACATCTCAGCATGCAATGACGTCACTTCAACCCGCCATGGTGACGTGCCACAATGAGCTTTCAAGACCCACTGACGTAATGAGTGACAGCTTAGTGACGTCATGCGCACTCTACCAGGAAAGAACAGAAAGAATAAATAAATGTACTGCATTAACCTCCACAAACAGCTGTCGCAGAATCACGCGTTGCAAAGTGGTGACCATCCGGGGAGTTTTTTTATGGTTGTTTTTTTAAAATTCTCGCGTCTATTTTATGCACTTTCACATTGTCGAGACTGGTGTTTGAGAACTATTGTCACAGGTTTTCTTCGATTGCCGCAGGCTAACTGTTATAATTGTGAACAGCTTCTTCATTGATCGAGATCCACTCATCATGTGTGTGGTTGTTCCTAGTTACTGTAGGAAACAGGAAACAACCATTCGGGGTCCGGCTAGGATTTTACAGTGGTCGAGTGATAAGTTCAGCCTTTACGAACTTTCAGGACCTGAATGACGAGGTCGGCTGTGTGCGCGAGCGCATAACCCCGAGAGCAGATTTAGTACGCTTGCTGTAATGTAGCGCAGAGCAGTGACATTGCCCTTTTCCTTCAGAGGAACATTTGAGACATGACTGCTTTGACAAAGAAATCTACCACCGTCTTTTTGATGGCACTTCGGGGCGTGTTCTTTTTTTGCTAATGGATCACAATCGGAAAAAAAATTCATGCAGACGACTGACACTTATTACCGGGTACTAAATAGTAAATTAAGGTCTCACCACTTATAACACTGTAAGAAAGACTTGGTCGGATCGGAAGTTCTTCGTGCCTTCCGGCACTAATGTGCTTTTGCTCATGCCAAAGCTTGATGCACCCATCGGGCTGTAACTGCCCGCCCTCGAAAATATTCATGCCGGGTTTTCAGCGGTGTCGCCGATCCAACCTTACGATTTTCCCACAGCGGCACTCCCCTCTCTTGTCTTGGGACCAAGTTCCGGCTCTCGTAATTTGCAAAAAAAAAAAAAAAAAAACACCAGAAATTGTCGTGCGGTGATTAGGAAGGTCTTCAAAAGCCCGCTGCGAACGTTTCAAATCGATACAATCGCTCAAATCATCGCCCAGCTCCACTGCAGAGTTCGAAGACATCCCAGGAGGACGACATCAAACGTAGTACTGCCAGGTACAGAGAAACGTCGGCCAAACGAACCTTGCATGGGTGAACCAAAAAGGGGGACTCTCAAGAGACCTTTTCTTCAAGCGAGTTAGTGAACCGTAACGTAAACTGACCTGAAATTTTTAGGGTATTAAGCACCTGACGCTAGTTCAACCGGAAGTCAGGACTGAAGGCTATACGCATGAGGAAAAAAAGGAGTTATTTCAGGGTCATAAACTTCAATCTCCTGTCCGCTAGGGGAGCAGCGCATTACACCATACAATCATAAGAAAAAGAAATAATAGATGTACGGAATGAACGTCACTAAATTTTTGAATGAACTTTAATTACCTACTTAACTGAAGCAGTTGTGATTGCTGACGAGCTTGATATTGCCGCATGTGCATGAGTAATGGTTGAAACTTAGCTGTGGTTTCCATCTACCTAATATGACAGGTTTTGGCGTCGTTGAAGAAGCGCCTTGACTTCTACCAAGCAGCTGCTGTGCCCCAGAGGAATAAACCTGTTGACCCTGCAGGCTTTCCCGAGAACAACAACGGAATATGGGCGCCCTGGTTACCATCAGCGTAGAGGAGACAGAAAGTTAAGCGATAGGTCAATTAAAAAAATGCATGATAGCCCCATCGTTTTGTTGTCTGCATTAAATTACTACGCATTTATGACGTAACAACTTATGTCTTTAGTGCGTAAAGTTTGTCGCCTGTAAATGGTTTACCGACTGTGAATTAAAGGCCTTTTGTGTGCGTGCCGGGAAGGTGATGACTGAGCTCCGACCGGAGCTCGCTCTGTTGGCTGCATCCGTCGGAAGAAAGCTGGAACTTGAGGTAATAATTTGTGATGGTTTTATTGCGAAAGCAATACTACTTGCACTTTCACGCCTTTGCCGTGCCGCGGCGGTGACCACCATTGACCTTCATTTGACCTTGATTGCATTATATTGGATTAGATTAGATTGGATTGGACTGGATTAGATTAGATTACATTAGATTAGATTACATTGGATTGGATGGGATTGGATTGGTTTGGATTGGATTGTATAACCGATGCATCACCACAAGTCTAACCACAAGCACCACCACCAGCTACACTACCAGCTGTACCATGGAGTAGGTACGGATATTGCTTTCGCAATTACCAGGCTTAACCAAGCTAAGCCACAGCGATTTTTTTCGTCAAGATTTGCAGAGGTTGCGCGCCTGCTTTTTTATGTGAAGCAACTCCAGACACACAACTTTGTGCAATGCGCAATGACATAATTCTATCCGTGGTATGGCGTCCTTAAAAACGCTGGCACGGGGTACCATTAAGGATTGATGTTTCCTAGAGAGCGGATAAGTTTAATGGTCACACATTTTTCAGTGCGGTTCCACGAGGAGATTTGTTCTCCAATCGCGCCCATCTTTCCTGGACATTCAGCAACTAGCGCCATCTGTTGGCCACCAACACCGCGTAACTGGATGTTGGTAGTTTAACGCGACAGCGTTGAAGGTCCTGTTCGGCGGAAAACCCGATGTCGGCGCCGCCGTGATTGGAGAATCCTGATTGGTCGAGAGAGTAGTGGCGTAGAAAAGCAGTTTCGCGGAAAAGAAGAAAAATTGGTCCAATGGAATTACAGATCTCACGCGTCTGTAATTCCAGAATTCCAGAATTCCACTAGGGCCCGGAACTTTAGGCATTTGCCTAAACATTCCTTAAATGCCTTAATGGGGGATATTAGCAGTTGCCTGCCTTTTTGTCATTTTTTAGGAAATATTACATATTTAACCGCACTTGTTGCCTATAAATGCCTAAATCGGGCATTTTGGTCCTCGGTGCCATATTTCAATTTTGAGACATCTGCCTAACTATGCTTAAAACTGTGCGCCGATGAGAGCACAAAAGGCGCTGATCTCGCCAAACGTTTTCCTCGAATAGTAACTGGCGCAAGCAAAGTGGCTTTATAACCACCCTAAGTAACCCGACCCCCGATCCGGCGCCTTCCAGCCGGGGACTGTCGCCTCCACGCGCGCAAGACTCGCACACTAGCGCGCTCACTGCTCGCTCGTCGCTAGGTCGACTCTCGGCCGCCTACCCCTCGGCAGAGAATGGCCACTTCTTTGCCTGCCGCTTCCAGTACACGTGACACTGACTCTCACAACCTTTGCTTTGTCAGCGCTCAACATTTCATTTCGTATTTACATGCCGAAAGAAAAGGCATCGATAGGCTCTCGTTGCAGGCAGTAGATTTCGCAGTTTGGAGATGTTTTTTTTACTAATAGAACTGTGCTTCTCAGCAAAGCGTGTGACTCTTCAGTATCAATTGAGAAGCGGTGCCATCTAGCGCAACACGTCGCTACCACCAATCATCTTGCAAACCTGAAGCAAACGAAATAGGGAACATCGCAGCTCCTACTGGCACAGGCTTTCACCGGTAGTTCGACAGCAAATGAATCGTCATTTGCTGTCAAGCATTTTTGACGGCAGATGTCCCATTGTGGATACTAACCAACAGTGATCTTGGGAGCTTTCTGGAAAAGTACGCCAAGCAGCATGTTCCAGATGTTTCAACGCTTTGTTAGAGAGTCGTGAAAAAGTGCTAAGAGGGTACTCTCTCCAAACTCAGAGATAATCCCATTTGGGAGTTAGCCGACGAAACCGCGGACGCTAGCGGACGGCATGTGGTCAAGTTCATCGTCGGGACATTGAGCCCAGAGAAAACTGGATGAGCAATCCTGCGCAACACAGATGTTCTTGAAAAGGTGAGCCTTTCGACGATAGCGCGTTTTTTTCACTTCATCTCTGTAGCTTCTATGCCAGGAAATGTTCAGTATGAGAAGGTACTTTTGTTCGTCACGGATGGGGCATCCTACATGTGCGTGGCAGTAAAGGGACTGAGGCTTTTACACAACAAGATGGTTCACCCGTCCTGCGTTGTTCATGCAATACATCGTGTCGCCGAATGTGTGCGGCTCTCTTTTCCCTAAGTGGACGCGTTAGTATCTAGCACAAAACAGGTGTTTCTTGAATCTCCGTCAAGAATTGCTGTTGTCCTCTGCCATTCCTCTGACATTCCTCTGCCGCCAAAGCCTGTTTTGACTCTATGGGGAGCATGGATAACGGAGCAGTATATTAGGCATGACACTTTGAAGTGGTCAAATATGTCTTCGAGGAAATTAACAATGACGCTGCGTGTGTGATCAAAGCAAGAGTTGTGTTCGAAGAGGCGAGCTTGGAAAGAGACCATAAATACATCAGTGCAAACTTCTCAACATTGAAGGAAAGAATAACAAAGTTGGAAAAGACTGGGCTCTCAATGGATGAATCGCTGAAGGCAGTCGAAGAGGTACAAGCAGCACTTCGGGGGCTGCAAGAAAAGGGCGCTACTGCTTCTACGAAGAGGCAACAATTGGTAGGGAAAAAAATTAATTCTAGAAACAGTTTCTCAAATCAGAGACCTTCTACGCGGAGACGATACGACCACATCTCCTATGACCTCATGTTTTAAGTTCGCGCCACTAACTTCATGTGACGTCGAAAGAAGCTTTTCAAAGTACAAAGCAGTGCTTAGCGAAAACAGAAGGAGCTTCAAGATCGAAATCCTGTGAATGTGCTTTATTGTGTCTGCTTTAATTAAGGACTTCGTACGCTCTATGATTTACTGAAAAATCTTGCACTAATAAATAAAGAGTACTATTCAAAGTGCCTATTTTCGCTATCTTTTCAATATCAATATCTTTTCAAGTGCCTATTTTCAATATCTTTTAGAGCCTAGATGCCTGGCTTCTTTAGTGCCTAAATTTCCGGGCCCTAGATACCACAGATCCAAGGGCAGCCAGAAAAAATAACAAAAACGAAAACACGTAGAATGAATATGCGGTGACTGTCATCATGTCGGTGAATTCCGCTCGCTTATGGTACGCGAGAAAAAGGAAAAGTTAAATGTGTCAGTTCTGGCAAAGTACGGGGTAAGCGAACCGGAATGATGATGATGTGGGAAGGGTGTAGCCAAAAATGATAGGTAGAGTGAAGGATCAAGCGCCAATTAGTTATTTATGATCAAGTAAAGAAATTCTCGTCTAATATTTTTTCTTCTTGCCTCAAGAGGTTGGATATAGTTAGATTTCATTAGCTCAGACAGAAATCAAACGGTGAACATTTAGAATAAATAAACGTTACGGCTTTTCGTTGGATTCTTTCAAGTTTCTAATATTGATTTTAGTACAAGGATCCCACACCACGCATGCATATTCGAGCTTAGGCCTGATTTGTGAGTTATACGCGAGTTGTTTAACCTGAGCGGGGGCTTTGGAAAGTTTATTTCGTAAAAAAAAAAAAAAAACTGTTTACGAAAGGCGGACGAGTAGATATTTTCCAAATGTGAATTCCAGGACAGATTGTTAGTTAATGTTACACCTATGTATTTAAAGCTGGAGACTTCATGTAATAGTGTTTGTCCAAGGTGACACCAGTGACAAAAAAAAATATATATTTTTTACATGTCACACGTAGGAAGTTTGTTTTTTCTTCGTTTAGGGCCATGCCCAATTTCGCACACTATACAAGGATGTTAGTTAGAGAGATATTTAGGTCAATCTGCTGATTAGAACATGTGATGTCCTGGTACAGAAAGCAATCACCCGCAAACAAACAAATCTTTACGCCAGGAACAGTTGTGTAGACCACCACCACCACGCCGCCACCTTAATTATCATCATCATCATCAAAATCGTCGTCATCAGCCTGACTACGTCCACTGCAGGGCAAAGGCCTCTGCCATGCCTCCCCAATTAACCCTGTCCTCACAGAAGATTGCGGCCAAGTACTACACCAGGTTGGCCATATCGTGTTCTGGTGAGGGTCACTGCTTACGGTTAGTTAAATAGCCTGAAATTCAGGCAAGTAATATCTCAGGAGGGCCAATTGATTTAAGCTCTAGAACTAATTTATCATGAGGGACTTTGTCAAAACTTGCTGAAATCTAAGAATATTAGAGAGTGACTTAAATGGAAGGTGCATTCGAATTTTTCGGTATGTAGATGACTTCCTGGTTCTAGTTAGGTCTTTGGGTACTGAATGTGTGCCTGAGGTACTTGATGTTTTTTCGCGGCATGGGCCCGGACTGAGGTTTACGCATGAGATCCCTCAGAGGAACATCTTGCAGTTCTTAGATCTGAGTTTGTCCGTCTTGTCGAACCATGTATGCTGGCGTTACGCTGCCAGGAGTGAAAAACCTCTTGTAAACTACGCGTCTTGCCATTCCAAGCTTGTGAAATTCGGAATTGTAAAAGGATGTATTGGTATGGTCGTCAAAAAATCTTGTATGCATCAAATGTTTAGTAGTCTTGCAGTCCAAACCCAGAGATGTAGGGAGGCTGGGTATCCTTATTCCGTACTTGTGGCTGGTGCAAAGAAGATTCTTAAAGCGCTGAAATGTTCGGGACAACGCAAAGAAAATGCTGAAGGGGAAAAAAAAATGTTGTCATGCCTTATGTGCACGCATTGTGGCATCGTTTTACGAGGGTAGGGGCCAAGTTTGGCGTGAAGGCAGTTTTTTCTGCTCCTAATAAGCTTGGTAAGTTAGGCGCAGCAGTTCAGAGAAAACAGGAAGGTGCCAAACGGAAGACTGTCTGCAATGTGAACCATGTGAACAAGTTCTTTAATTGCAAGATGGGGGCTGTTTACCAAATTGTTTTATCATATTGTCGTACTTACATAGACCATACAGGCCATTGCATTAATATTAGACTTATGGAGCATGCCGATTCATTGCAGAAATAAGACACGAACCTGGCAAGTCACTGCAGTTTGTGTAAATGCGTACCATTCTTTGACGACACAGAATTGTTATTTTTTCATAGTGACGAGACTACGAGAGAAGTCGCCGAAACATTCCACATCACCAGAAAATCAAACGGTTGCGTCAGCAAACCTTCTTTAGCTTTGTCAGCGAAAGCAATGACATTGCTGCACAAAGGGTAGCTGGAGGCAGGTACAACACGTACGACTGCTGTGGCTTGTCGCAGTTTTTATCTCAACTTTTGTGTATGACTGTGCGCACGTGTCCCCATTTTTTGTATGTTTATATTGACATTTTCCTTCAAATAAATTCACTTGTAAATTCAGCGTTGTGTTTGTCTCCTCCTCTTTCTGGTCCTGTTGTCTAGCGCTGTTTGAATTTTCTTGTCACGAAAGGGGAGCTTATCGAGGCGCACCGACAGACACAATACATACGTCTCGTGAGAACCACCACCGGGAGACACATCCTACACACCCTCGGCATCCGCCTACCAGCCACGGATCCCACAAAGCTCCAGGTTCTCCACCATATTCACCGCGAACTATACTTATCAAATCTCTCCCCAAAAACATGCACCCCACCTACCACGAACCCCGACGCAGAGCTCGCGCTCGGGCGCTCCACAAACACTATGGCACGGAACCGTTTGACGTTTGGGTGGATGCCGCATGCACAGGTGAGGACGCGGTTATAGCCATCACAAACCCCTCCCTCCAACCGATTGCCACCCTTCACATATCCCCCGCTGCCACTTCCGAGGAGGCCGAAGAGGCCGCCATTGCCCTGGCCATCACACGCACGGAGGCTCGATATATACTGTCTGATTCTAAAACTGCCATACTAAATTTTGCTCGCGGGAGAGTTCACGTCCCTACATTTCGCATAGTGAAATCCCTCGCCGCGCACCCGCCCCGCCATATGGAGCTGATATGGGTGCCCGCCCACTCCGGGAATCCCGGAAACGAGGCCGCCAACGGTTTAGCCCGAGGTTCTCTCAACCGGGAACCGGCGGCCTCCGATCTGGGCTTCTCGCGGGAGGGCATGCACTCATTCAGTGAAAGGACGCAGGCCTGCAAAGCCGAGCGTCGGCTCTACCCCCCACCAAATCCCTCCCTCGACAATTACCATCAGACACTTTGGAGGCGACTCCAAACACGCACCTTACCCTCCCCTTATATACGCTCGCGCTATCACCAGGTCCACACAAACCCCTCCTGTACCCTCTGCCACCACCCCAAAGCCCCTCTCGACCACATCCCTTTCCTCTGCCCGGCGGATCCTCCACCGCAGGGCCTGGAGCACCTTACCACTTGGGAGGCTTGGGAGACCCTACTGCGCTCCGAGGACCCGGCCAAGCAAGCCATCGCCGCAGGCCGGGCTGCCAGCGTCATGAGCGTCCGGTACATGAACGTTTGAGGGCAGTGGGGCCGTGCGGGGTCCCAAGGTGTTCCAAATAAAGTTTTCATCATCATCATCCCACCCTGGCAGGTGGAAGTTAACGCTTGATCGCGAGATGCCCACCAAAAGAACGCTGCGGCCTACTGCTGCAGTGCCGCGTGTCTGCCACAACGTTATCAGCGCTAACGCATGCAGCTCACATCTCTCTCTCTCACCATCCCACGTACCTCAAAGCGCTATTCATGCGTCCACTGACCCAGGGAGGCAGCTATGCACCGAAAACGCTGTCAACGCCAACGCCAATGAACGCCGACGGCCTGTGGCTTCAATGGCACGTTTCTGGCACAACGTTGTCAATGCCAACGCATGCAGCGCATATCTGTCGCTACTGCCACGTAGCTTAAAGCGCGACTAAGGTGTCCACTGTCCCAAGGGGCCAGTTATGCGCCTTTGCTTGCGAAGCTGCCGCTCTTCATCGCTTTCGTAGCATAAAGCGCGACTCTCAGCTCGCGGCGTGGTCACCGGCCACAGCGAAACGGCGAGAATACGGCCAAAGTAGCTCTCGTTACAATAAATGCGAACCACTTAACATTTAAAATTCCTGCGGTGATTTTGAGTGTTCAGCGCCACGTGACGCGAGATGGCAGCCATGAAAACTAGTCCATGCTTCCGGGCTTCAAAAACGGTTCAGCTGGCGATGACAGCACCGTTCCTTTTTGCAGCTGTGAGATAAGGGCATGAAAAAGCAGCAATGCAGGCTAGAGATATAAAAGTTAAGCAATTTTGAATGCTCGAAAACCCTCCCCCCGCCCCCCCTCTTTGTTTCTAGTTATTTTTCCCCACAAAAATACGAGATTAAAAAAGTTTGGTTTATGGTTTGGTTTATGGGGTTTAACGTCCCAAAGCGACTGAGGCTATGAGAGACGCCGTAGTGAAGGGCTCCGGAAATTTCGACCACCTGGGGTTCTTTAACGTGCACTGACATCGCACAGTACACGGGCCTCTAGAATTTCTCCTCCAAAGAAATTCCAGCCGCCGCGGCCGGGATCGAACCCGCGTCTTTTGGGACAGCAGCCGAGCACCATAGCCACTGAGCCACCGCGGCGGCCTGAGATTAAAAAAGTATATATAGAACGCACACCATTAAGCACATTTACCGAATTTTCCAGACTATAGTCCGCAGGAGCAAATCTTTGTGCTTTAACTAAACAGTTCTTGCTTATATATTCCGCACCCGGTGTATAACTCGTAAGGACGAATTTTCGCTGGAAATAGGATTTTTGGATTGTCAGCAAGCAGTACACAATAGGAAATAAGTAATTTAATTGTCAAACAGTTTAATTCGGGCCCTTTCATAGACCATACAGAAGTCAGGCCTAAAACCCGCCAATATCACTATACCTGGTGCTGTCGGAATAAAACAAGTGAAGCATGTTAGATTCGACAAGCTTGGCCAGTGTTGTCATCGCCGTAAGGATCCGACACCTCTGTTGCAGCAGTTTCTATAGTCCTTCTTTCGTGAAGCCGTTGATGAATTTCCGGGATACATTTTTCAGCGGTCCTAGTACGAGGCATTACTTCTCCGCGCCTGTCGTTAATCATTGAGGTTTTGCAGTTGTGCTCCCAAATCCAAGCCCTGATCGAAAAGCAGCCACCACGAGCACTATTCGCCTGTATATCGAAGCTGGTTGCATATGGCGGCTGATCTTGTTATGTGATTTAGCGGGGTAGAATGTCGCAGGCGCAGTAGGGCCACGCATTTTTTTTTTATTTCGACAGCCACGCTAGGATTCATCTTCTTTGCCAAACAATCTTAAAAAGTAATCTCGTATACTCCACACCCAAAGATAGTTCGCACAACGCGAAGTTTCTGCTCTTAAGCATCTCTAGTCCATGGACTATAGCCCGGAAAATATTGTACTTTGTAACTCAGAATTAAGAAAGAGTTATATTTTCAAACCATAACAAAGATGCTGCGAAGCATTATCAGGAAAAGATGGTGGCATATTGCATTCAATACAATCGATGCAAAGCTTTGCATGAGTGTTGTTTGCTACTTGCGTATAGGAAAATACTTGCTTATTCGCCTTTTCCCACTTGGAGATTCGAGTGCATGTACTCAATATTTTGCTCGCACTCTCCCGCAAGCGGAGTGGCCGACATGCGACTGACATCAGCGGTTGGTTGCTACAAGGACCTTGCCGCCATGTGGACAACTCAGAATGCTTGGCACAATCCCAAATAGCTCTTTGAGATGAACTTTTACAATGCGTACGGAGGTGATGCTGTGCTGATAGTTCGGTATGGAAATTTTACCGGTTCTTTCTTCCCATCTTCTGGGCCGTGAAGAAAAAAAGTTTATCTCCGCAATTTTCATAAGTTTTTTTCGGACATTCGCATCTCTAATACAGGATCGAGGACGACCGATGTTCAGGGAATGACCTATGTCCTACATAGAAGGGTGCACGAGTACACAAAAGGAATAACCTGCGAGCAGTGACACTTGTACAGCAGGCAGGGCGTAGGGCGCGTGGCCGGGCGAAATGAAGTGGAACTTGCGAGTAAAAAGTGCGTTAGTGGTGCGGCGGCGAGGTAAAGAGGTTAGTGAGGCGGCCTCATTTCAGTGAAGGCACGTTGACATCGCTTGATTATAACGAGCGAATGAAGCTACCGGCATTAATCCGTACACGGATGCTGGATCGTTTAAGGGCATATCTAGCTGCCTGTAAGTTTTTTCGTGGTACCCTTCGAGGCCCATAAAGAGCGTTAGAGAGAAGGCTAGATTACGCAGGAAATAAAGAAGGAAAAATTTGCTACAAGAACAGCAAAACTCATTCACAGGGTCACATTTGTAAGAATTACGACCCATGACTGGATTACGAGACTGCTGTCATAGCAAATTGAGTAGCTGAGTGTGGAGAGAAGGAACAATTAAAAGAACAATAAAATATGCCGTGAACTTTCAAAAGGTACGAAAAAAATTACAAGTTGAACTGCTTCAGCAATCATGCCATGTCGTGTCAGGTTCGAGACGGCTGTATCGGAGATACGTTTAAAATCACGGAATGTGCGCGACAGAAATTAGTTTTGAAATATACTGGCCTTCCATGTCGATTATCTTATTTAACGACGGTGTAGCAACCGCAGCGACATATAAGGAGGACGTCCTGTATATTAATAAGTGCTTTTCGTCTCAATGATCATTTCATCATCACAAGCATCAGCCTGACTACGCCCACTGCAGGGAAAAGACCTCTCCCATGTCTACCCATTTAACCCAATAGCAATGGCGGGATCGTGTCCCCCTGCCTGAAACCCTTCCTGATTGGAATTTTATTGCTGACTTTAAGGAGGACTATGGTAGCTGTGCAGTCGTTATAGATATCTTCCAATATTTGCACATGACACTCTTCTACACCCTGATTCCGCAATGCCTGCATGACAGCTGAGGTTTCCACCGAGTCAACTGCTTTCTCATAATCAATGAAGGCTATAATAGGGGTCGTTTATTTTCTGCGCATTTCTCTATCACCTGATCAATAGTGTGATAACGTGTCTGTGTGTCGGTGGTTCAGTGGTAGAATGATAATCTGAGGAGCAGCAAATTAGATTTTGCGGCCGAGGGGCTTATACCGCGATGTCGCATCTAAATATAATCCGGCGCAGCGATTAGGCATAGATTCAGCTGATGCCGTGAAATGAGCGAGGCAATGCCGAGTGATTGATCGAACTAATCGGTGTGCTTCCCTGCCGGAGAGATCGAACGCCCGCATCGTGTGCGGGAAGTGCCGAGTACAAATTCTGGTGCAGGTCGTAGCCAGCAGTAAAAAAAAGAAATGTACCGATGGAACTGAATTGAGGCTTATGGTGCTGCCTGATCTTGGCAAACGGCTCCGAGGATCAATGGTGTCATGCTATTGAAGATACAATTACTCTAGAAAATATAACACAGCAAAATGCGCTTCCTCGCCAGAACAAAGTTGGTCACCTTGGTGCAGTATTTGGTCACCGACATCGTCAGCATTACTAATATAAAATCTGTGGAAGAAGTATCTTTTTTTTTTTTGCAAAACACGTAACATGGTTATTGATAGCGATGATAAATTCATCCGTTTAGTGAGCACAAATACCGCATTTACTTGAGCGTATTGCGTTTTTTTTTAAACCGAAAATGGAAGTGAAAAGTCATCCTCGATGTTCGTCGTGCTACCAACCAGCATGCCTTGCCATATCCTTGCAAACCTTGCCAACCTTGGCAATCGTATGTCTTGCGAACCAGTATGCCATATTCAAGGTTGACATGTTTTAATTCTGTCTGCGATAAGTCGACCTATGTACTGATGTCGGATACGGAAAGAACATGACCCTGCTGCGGACTATATAGGGGAGAGGACGGTCTAGAAGCGGGTGTAAGCTGGGAAACTGGGATGGCAGAGAGAGATATATATATAAATGGAAAAGTAGGGAGGTTACCTAGGTGAAAGGAATGGCAGAATGGCGCAATGGGCATCTATGGTTCTTGCAAACGATGCAATGTGACCTGGTGATATCATCATCATCATCATCATCATAATCATCATAATCATCAGCCTGACTGCGTCCGTTGCTGGGCAAAGGCCTTTCCCATGTCTCTCCAATGAACCCTGTCCTTCGCCAGTTGCGGCACCGTATCCCCGCAAACTTCTTAATCTCATCCGCCAACCTAACTTACTGCCGCCCCCTGCTACGCTTGCCTCCTCTGGTGATATGAAGGCTGGCAAGATGGTGAGAAGAAATGGCGAAAGGAAATCCGAGAGAGGTGTCGTATAATTGCTCTCAAGGCATCAACTGTAATGTGAAGTGACTGGATGCCCCTGGGACGTTAGTACGGTTGCTGCCTTAGGGGTGCATTTTGGCAATCCTAGGCACGTCCAGATAGCTTGAACTTGAACGCTTTGCAACCTTCGTATGTTCGTTTTCCTAATGTTTTCAAGTAAAGGGAGTCTGTGCCGCAGGAATCCCATGAATAATGCGCTGTTCTGGATCATCGACTGCACTGATGCTTCCCGTTGTTTTCCACCCCGCAGAGAAAACGTGAACAATCGCTGTCAGTCTCTTTTTCGTGCACGAGGTATGGGCTCCACAATAGGTTTCGATCAATGATTACTGAAAGAAAGTGATGACTTCTTTCGTTGGGCATTGCTGTGCCGTCCACGTATACATACGATGTAATGAGACAAGATCGATCATGCGTGTAAAGGCGACGACGGAACACTTTCCAGCGGATATCTCCAGACCTTGCAGGCGGAGTTAGGACGTAAGAGTTCTTTCCGTCTTTTGAAGACTTGCTGCTCGAACTTGTGATCCTGTAACTCCTGAGATACAGATGTCGCCAAATTGAGAGTTGTGCTGAGTGGTAGTAGGTTGACAAGGCGGGCAAGTGCAAGTCCGAAAAGCGTTGAGCTCATCAAACGGCTCCGTGGGACTCCACGTGAAGTGCAATCAAAAGACGTTGGTCCGTACTCGGCCTGGACAAAGAGTGACCTATTAGAGAATATCCAGCAGAACACGTGCCCACCAGGTTTGGCGGCTTTCAGAGTGTCTAAAATGGAAGAGCTACGTTGTCGTATGCGCCTTTAACATCCAGGAGCAACGCCGCTGTCAAGCGCTTCAAATATTTTTGGTGTCGAACGGATGACACCAGGTAAACCGCACTGCCAGTAGACGACATTCTGCGTCAAAACCTGGACATTACAGCTGGTCATATTACGTAACACAACAGGTAGCACTAAATACGTATAAGCACCATCCTTACCACGACTTTGCCGACGCATCTAGTTAGTGCAGCGCACGGTGTGATGTGAGCCCAAGTGGTGATTTGCCAGGTTATAGGAGCGGAACTAGACGACTGGACTTCCCCTCATTGGGAACTGTACTCGCCCATTACGAATTGTCGAAATGGCTCAACAGTGCACGTCGAGCCTCTTGTTCAATGTTTGCAAGCGCAGAATATATTACACCACTGGGCCCCGGCGATGATGGCCGTCTGCAACTAGCCACCGTGGCGTCTAGCTCCCTTATGGAGAACAGGAAAACCTATTAGCGAATCTCTAGCCGACCAGATTGCTGATTTGGCATTACAGGCATATCTGAGGAACCAAAGAACGCCCATTTTGGCAGGTCATGATATGTTCGCGCTTTCTTTGTGTAACCCATTCGAAGCGCGATCCCTTGTATCTGGAGGGCACCGAAAGAGAGTGGTTGAATAATCCAAGCTTGTGAATCAAGAGCTATAAGAAAAGCACTCGTCCCCCCCACCCTCCCCCCGAAATTAGGTTAGCGGATCTAGCCACAAATTTATGGAATCAACGTAACGTTGCTCTCTGATGCCAGTGAGAAGCTTCCGTAGGTTATGGACACATTACGGAAAAATTTGAGTCAGGCCAAGTGATGCAGCTGCGTGCTAAATGGAAAGTGGTGACAGTATATAGGCGAGCGTGGCAGTAGCGCACGGTTTAAAAGGGGTAAAGGAGGTCGACGAAATCTCATTGTCGCTGCAAATAACGACGCAGAAAAACGAGCCAGCTGCCTATTGTGAGTAAGCTTCGCACTTCCAGAGTCCTTACTGGAGCTCTGTCCCCCGTGAAATGGTTAGCTGGATCGTACTGAGATGCGGAAATAACTCTTAGTAACGAAACCCCATTTCAAACGATTGCTTACCAGCGGTCTTCTTCTGGAGGATGTGTTATTGAAGGTTCTACTTATCGTGTCAGAAGATAAAAGGGTTACATGAGATGTTAGGTTGCTATTAAAACGGGTCGCGCACAGCTGCCTATCAAGCACATGGCTTATTTAAAACGTGATCGCTTTCCAAAGGCGAACTGAATACAACACAAATACGCCATTTTAACGTATCCCAACAACATTGCCGGAAGTGCGACAAACCAGGATAGTTTTGGGGTCACCCGCTGTGCGGTCAACGTGTGGGCGGGATGAGGGGCCTTCAAAGCACTGCGGCGTTTAGGCTGCGTGAGGTACTATCGCGCTCAATATGAGTTGCAACGCGCGGTCATCGACCGGGGCTCGTTCCGTGGTGTGCCTCCTCCAAACAGTCGCTCGGAGTACGTGGCAGAATGCATTCGCAACGTAGAACAGCGTTTCGCGGCTGCGCGCATTTCGTCCTAATCACTTTTGCGTACAAAGCCTTTGACAATACGCTTTACTTTACTCAGGGATATTTTTTAAACGTAAAGACTGAGGCAGCGCATATTGTACAGCGGTGCTTCAAGACCCCAGCGGAGCACTAATTGCATACGAGAGGCACAAACTGTAGACTAAGCAGACTGATCAGAAGACGGTATCTGTGGTGTTGTCAGCGTCAATTGAGAGGATGTACATGGTACTAAATGAACTTGATTGTCCCGTTTGTGTTTAGACTGTCTCGCGTAAATCGCGCTGCTGCTCGCCAAGCCCGACGCGAATCAAACTGCGGGAGTAGATGTAGCGGAACCTTGATCGATTGCAGCTCGGCTTTCGTTAGGATGGACGTTGTCCGAGTGCGGTGATTTATGGGCAGCGTGCCATGTTTTCTGGCACGCTAGTTATGAAATTGCATCGACAGGGAAAGTTTTTGTTTTTTCAAATCCGGTGGAGAATTGTGCAGCACCGTGATTCGAACCTCAGCCCTCTTGCACACGATGCGGATGCTCTACCTCTACGCTATCGCTGCATCTATATACTAGTTCTATATACTAGTCCGATATAGTCTATGTAGTTCTACAGTCTACACTCCTATATAGTCTGCATTGTTGTGCGGTCTATAGTTTTGTGTAGTCTATATAGTTGTATATTCTACAGTTCTAAAGCTCATAATCGGTAGCCCACAGGATATGTTCCATTTTTAAATTACTTATGCAGAGGAAAGGTGCACGGCAGTGTTCTTAGTCTCTTACGGCTTGCCGCCAACTGACAGCGGTGACTGTTCAGTAACCACGAGCTAAGAATTTTCCGCTGGCTAGCTAGAGCAGCGTCGCTGGTCTGTGCGCATGAAGTGCGGTTTTCGCCTCTTCTCTTCGAGGAGGGAGTGCTTAGCGAGGATTATTATATAGCATGATTTTTTTTTCTACCGTTTACAGATAGTTATTTTCAAACAGAGATACGTCGGTGCGGCCTGTGCAGGTGGATTGTGTAACAACGCGGGCATTAAATCGTGACAGAGCTGAAGAATTAGACGTTTAGTTAAATAAAACTAAGTAATCAACTTTCTTATTACTGACTTTAGGGCGCAACTTTATATTGCGAAATTGAAGGCTGTAAATATCAAAGGCGAGTCCAGTTTTAAAATTTCTTTATCGGCAATGTGGCTTGAAAAAATGAGCTCGAAAATTACGTGTTTCAAGCTCATTCAGCTGACTTTCCCGCGTTGCATATTTATAGTACGGTGTCGCTGCCCGCAGTATCGTCGCCGAAATCCTGTTAACTGCTTCTTCGTGTTAAAATGCCCGAACGGCATTTGTTTGGTTTGGTTTATCGGGGTTTAACGTCCCAAAGCGACTCAGGCTACGAGAGACGCCGTAGTGAAGGGCACCGGATAATTCGATCCCCCGGGGTTCTTTAACGTTCACTGGCATCGCATAGTACAGGGGCCTCTAGAATTTCGCCTTCATCGAAATTCGACCGCCGCGGCCGAAAGGCATTTGTATTTACTGCATTATAAATGCGAGCGATACCATTTTCAAAATGCGACAGGAGCACAGGAAAAGTTCCAGATTTACATAGGGTTCTGGAGTCAGGTAGCGTAGGAGAATGAATGGACAGGGAATGTACTTATGTGAACGAACCGAAGAAAGCGTAGTTGGTGATGGTTTGGTTTGGTTTATGGGGTTTAACGTCCCAAAGCTACTAAGGCTATGAGAGACGCCGTAGTGGAGGGCTCCGGAAATTTCGACCACCTGGGGTTCTTTTACGTGCACTGACATCGCACAGTACACGGGTCTCTAGAATTTCTCCTCCAAAGAAATTCAGCCGCCGTGGCCGGGATCGAACCCGCGTCTTTCGGGTCAGTAGCCGAGCACCATAACCACTGAGCCACCGCGGTGGCGGTGAGAGATTTGTCAGGAACAGGATGGGTACAGTGAGATTCACTAACGCTGTCAGAGTGATGATTTAAGTATTTCGTGTCTGTAATGGAGAGTAGCATCCCACATTTGAGGACATAGCCAGGATCCTCATTTCCCGGGATCTCAGCGTGACCAGGAATCCAGCTCGATGTGATTGTGTGGGGAAGAAGCCAAAATGTGGAGAAACTCTAATGAGCTTGTGCCGCCGCGGTGGCTCAGTGGTTATGGTGCTCGGCTGCTGACCCGAAAGACGCGGGTTCGATCCCGGCCGCGGCGGCCGAATTTTGATGGAGGCGAAATTCTAGAGGCCCGTGTACTGTGCGATGTCAGTGCACGTTAAAGAACCCCAGGTGGTCGAAATTTCCGGAGCCCTCCACTACGGCGTCTCTCATAGCCTTAGTCGCTTTGGGACGTTAAACTCCATAAATCAACCAATCTAATGAGCTTGTGAAATCTCTCAAGGCGCAGTGTGCTGTACGCGAACTGCCGCGTGAAAACGTTCAGCGGGCTGAGTGAGCGAGTTTCGGCGAAGATGGCACGCCGCCGCCAGAACTTCGTTGCGCTTACGCCTACGCACCACGTGGTGGTTCATACATGCTTAAATCTGACGCATCGTTACAAAGAAGAGAATATACAACGAAAAATTTGGTCTTTGTACAATTTAGGGATTCTAATGAGGTAAGCTCTATGGAGAAATGAAAGCCAAATGGTACAGGTATGCCAGTATCTATCGAATTTTATCCGAGAACGGTGGGTAGGGTTGGGTTGCAGAACGGTCAGGTTCATCGTTTACAGACTCTTCCTCCATGGTCATACTGTCAGCTCACAGACAATCGCCCCTCTGCTTCGACGCCGATATCAGCCGCCCATCTTCCTTCAGGGTGCATAATATACATCGATGCATCACACACAGCAGTGCAGGGAGTTACTGCAGTTTACAGTCCCTCCCATCCTCATCTCAACTACCGCGCTACATATAGCGCAAATACTTGCTCCCCCCTTGCCTTGGAGCTTCAGGCGATACACAATGCCATTGCTTCCTTTCCACTCGTACCTACTTTCAATATTGTACACATTTACACCGACTCCCTTGCCGCCCTTAAGCAGCTTAAGGCTGTCCGGCGCACATTCCAAGTTACACAATCCATTCACCAACTTTAAGGGCCGCCGCGGTGGCTCAGCGGTTACGGTGCTCGGCTGCTGACCCAAAAGACGCGGGTTCGATCCCGGCCGCGGCGGCTAGAATTTCTTTGGGGGAGAAATTCTAGAGGTCCGTGTACTGTGCGATGTCAGTGCACGTTAAAGAACCCCAGGTGGTCGAAATTTCCGGAGCCCTCCACTACGGCGTCTCTCATAGCCTTAGTCGCTTTGGGACGTTAAACCCCATAAACCAACCAACCAACCATTCACCAACTTTGCACAAAATACCCCTGTCCTGTGCGTATACATTGGATTCGCGGGCATGCCCAGGATCCGCATAATATTCATGTGGATGCAATGACACACCTTGACACATCCGATATCCCGCCACCTTCCCCTCTTCCCTCAGATCCGTTCCTGTCCCATGTTTCCGAGAAACACTCTTTGCGTCAGCGAACACGCGCTCTAATTCCTCCGTGTTCGTACCCTCTCCCCCGGAGTCTCACTCGGGAGGAGGAGGTATCTGTGCGCCGGATTCGGGCAGGAGCGGCTCTGACTCCTTCTGTGCGTCATCGGTGGCGTGACAAACGTTACGAAGTGACATACAAGTGTCCCCATTGTGGTGCTGCGCCCGACCAGTGTGATGAAAAACACTTGCTGTGGACTTGCCCGGCTACAGCTTCCGTGAGACGACGTTTCCTAAGAAAGGTTGGCCTGCGATGGGACGTTGCAGGCGACTATAGCAAGTGGACTCAAGATAATCGCTTTATCGCGAACTTTTGTCGCTTTTTAAGCGAGGCTTGTTTGCACTCCTTTTGATAACTTTCTTTCCTTTTTCATTATGCCTAATGGCAAACAGCTTGAATAAAAAAAAAAACGGTCAGGTTTTTAATCGACCAGAAAGGCATACACCAGCGCGAGCTTGAGCCACGAAATACGCCACTCGCGCCGCTAGTCACGCGAGCGTGCAGCCAGGCTGCGTCCCGCTCTAGCCACTGGATGTTGATACGGCCTGTAGCAGGTAGGAAGAAAGTGTCATGCTTCCACTGTCAAGCTGTGGCAGGTACGGCATGTAGAAGAGGACACCAGTCTTACTCGCAACGTGCTTCATACACTTATTTCACTCTTGCTACCACATCCACAACCTGTGCGTCCGGCTGCGCTGCCGGCGGACACTTAGCATAAGCGGCCAGAAATACGTACGGCGTCCCGATCAAACAACAAATTGCAATTTGAGGCCTATATAGGAGTAGTGGCTCCATAGTGGCATCTGCGGCTGTAATTATTCTTGGCCTACTTCAGCGTGACCCGGAAGAAAAGCATTTAAACGTTTGGAGTTACTGCCTGCGCCGAAACAGGTTGGTTTGCTGTGTACGTATGTGGGCAATGAATGAGCCTGACAGACGGCGCCACAGTATGCAAGGCAGGTGAAAGGAGTTATGCAAATGAGAGGAAAGGCTGCAATAGAAACAAGACAGGCTGAGCAAGAAAAGTTAATCCACCAGATATCGCCGTTAAGTACATTAATGAGCGAAAAATTTGTTTTCCCCGCCTGGCTAGGTTATGTGTAACATAAGGACACTTCAGCTGACCCCATTTCATGAACTTTGTTTTTAGTCAGAGCGTTATCGGTGCCGAGTGTGTTAACTTCGCCACTGCAATTTTCAGTGATATGTGTGACTTATGGAGAGTGGGAGGGATTAGACTCTCTGTAACTGTTGGTAGGGAGCATTTAGAGCATGTTTCCATATTACTGTATCATTGGAATATTTACTCTTATGTTCCTTTTTCTCCTACGATCGCCAGACTCGACGTACGTTTTGATGAAGCATAAATAAGTATGTTTTTTTTGTATGTGACGCATTTTGAACACTTTTCATCAAAAAGCAGATGACGACCCAGCAAGGTGCTTGCGGCCTTCTGAAGGCGGATGACAGAAGAACGCCCCCATGTAAGCTACTGTTACAGAACGGAACTTCATGCCTTGAGTTTCGCAGGTCAAGTCTTTCTCAGATAGTCTCAAAAACGACATTTCAGGCCAGGTAGGTGACCCTAGAAGCATATTTTGAGTGAAATACAGTGTTGTGTTGTTTCTTCTCTCTGTTGAAGGAAACTGTTCGAAAGTACGGGAAATATTGCTTCGTCATGGAAATTTGGCTCCTTGTGTTCTTCAAGATCAATAATTACTCCCAACAAATAAATAATATTGGTTTAGTTGCGCATTACCGCGAGCAGCTACGCAGCGCTAATTATGGGTATCGTCGGATGTCGTCATAGGCCGGTCACAGAAATGACTGTTGTAATGGACAGCGCTATTGTCTTGACAAAAGAGGGATGAAAAGATACACTACCTGAACGAGACGAGCGCGCATACTTCCAACTGTTGATTGTTTTGCAAGAGAATGGCGTCCAGGGTGCTTACAGCTGCAAGTAAGCGCTAGTACTGTTCGTAGACTGATTTTCGCCCCTCCGTTGTCAAAGCTAGCGCTAGCTAGTACAATATCTTGTACCAACTAGCCCCGATCATCGGTGTTTTCATTGAAATTACTCTCGATAGGGGACCGTAATGTTAATTATGGATTTCGAAGGGCTCATACTTCAGTATTGGTGTAAAAATAGGTTAGTGATGTGCCATTACATGAGGTTGATTGCCTGACGACCCTTAACCACCCGATCATCTGCAAAGAAAGGAAGAAAGAAGGAAAAACGAAGGAAAAAAAAGAAAGGACAGAGAGATAGAAAGAGAGAGAGAAAGAAAGAAAGATAGAAGAAAAATAAAGGAAGAAAAGAAGAAAGAAAGAAAGTTGAATTTTAACCATGTTGTGGGCACCAGATGATGCCGGCTGTTGTTGGCACAATGTTCTTCGCAGGCATTACGAGCGCATTGCTAGCTTTAGGATGATATCCTCAGAAAAAGAAGTAGTGCTCAGTGTTGGTACGCAAAAGCTTGTAGGCCATTTGGAAATTTATTTTTTTTAAGCCGATGGCAGGCAGGTAATTTGTTCATTTGTCGACGTTTGTGAGGTTGACGACGCACTTTTCAACATTTTTCCGCTTTTGGTTGGGTTCGGTTTGATACATTCAGCGAGGTGGTGAACCAAGCGTGAACAGCACGGTCGTGAATGGTTTTTCAAGTGGCTCTACCCTCTTTCCAGGACCGCGAAAATCGGCATTTATTACCTGATGGTTTGGCATTTTGCTCTGCCGGTGGCAGATTGTCAAAAGCAACAGCCGCACATTGTTTTCTTCCTGGCTGATGACTTGGTAAGAGAGTGTCTCCACTCAGTACGGTGAAGTACTAGCCAAAGAAAATGAGGTTGGATATGCCCACTCAAGCACTACTCTTTTCTGTCCATTGTTGCATGCGAAGGTAAAGCAGCTCTTCGTGCTAAATGGCATCTTTTCCTTAGGCTTCAATGGTGAAACGCTACTCAGAGTCCGGTACTTAGTCTAGGTGGAATGAATATCACACCTTGGTGGTGATTTGAATGAAAGAAGGCGGAAAGTTTAAAAAGACCCTTCTCGCTAATTACAGGCAGTGAGAGTAGTTTCGTGTGTCCGCCAGAGTCCTGACACAGTCCTGATACGCATACTACTTGACCGGCAGTTTTTATATGCCCTCCAGCCTTCATGATTCTGCCTTGCAGCTTGAACAATATATTTGTAAACTGGTTTAGTGCATGTGGATCTCTTGGTTAACTCCCTCAGTTGCATCAGAGCGCTACAATTATGGTTTCTACAAGAGTGACGAATGCTGCATAGTAATAATAAGCTCAAGGTACTGGCGACGTACAGGAAGAAGTGCTGTACGTCCTGACACTATTATTCTCCATTGCCCGTCTTACACTTTACCGCAGGGATGGGGCGACGTGAGCTTCCATGGCTCCCCTCAGATACCCACACCAAACATAGACGCTCTGGCTGCGGACGGCGTCGTACTCAACAACTACTACGTATTGCCCTCCTGCACCCCGTCGAGGGCGGCACTCATGACGGGCCTCTACCCGATACGCACAGGTGATTTCTCATCACAGCAAAGCGCAAGGAGTGCGTTTTCTCCCAGGAAGGTGACAGGGACTTCGGGAAGTGACGTCATCCGTTCGACGTTGCCTGTCACCTTCTTGGTCACGTGGCGTGAAGGCAACGTAAGCCAGGAGACGTCTCGTCGTTCCAATCCATGGGGTGCTGCGTATCTATAGTCCATCCCATAAGTTCCTTGCAGCGTGTTGGAAGCTGGGGGCTTCCTCAACCAATCGAGACAGCCCGTTTTTTAAGGCGAGAGCCTTTAAAGGGACACTGAGGAGAAATTGAAGTTGGCTTGTATCGACAGAATACCAGCTTCTGATTGCAAAAACGCCACTCATACTGACAACAAAGCTCTTGTAACGTAGAAAAGAGCAAGAACCAAAATACAGGTATCGCCGCCACAGGCCAAACTCGCAAGTACAAGCGTCATGACGTCATATAACAAAACAGTGTTGCTAGAACCAATGGTTCTAGCAACGCTAGGACACGAGAAGCACAAATCACTGAGGCGCAGCCAATGCATGCGCAAATCTCCTTGACGTCGCCAGATGGCGCCACGTGCCGGGCAGCTACGCGCTCGCCTGAAGCATCGGGACCAATCAGCGCCTGCTCGCCGGCGTTAGGCGGGCTCCCGGTATTCCGCTAGCGGTATCAAGGTACACGGTATGCTAAAGGTGTCTATTTGCGAGAACTTCGTTGACGACTTCGAGAACGAGATCCATCGTAACGCTCGCAAAACGCCGGTGCAAACGTAAGCGAAGCGACTGTAGCGACGGCCGCAATAGCCGATAGATGCCTTCAACGTGCGGCCGGCGGTAGCTTTCTTTTCTGCTGCTGCTAGGCCGCACTGCTGGCCGCCAGAAATCACGGAGTCTGCATCACGTCATGTCACGTCATGTTTCACGTCACTTAGTCCTCTGTCGTCATAGCCGAATCCCAAGTTTGAATCACAGCGGCGGGAAAAACCTTTTCAACTTCGAATCCAAATTTCTTAGAAATAAATGCATTTTTCGCTGCCGGCCAAGTGGCAACAAAGCCATGACATGTCGAACTATCGGATTTTGCTTTAAAAAATATATTAATAGTGCTCTCCTCAGTGTCCCTTTAATGTCTCACCGTTGTCGGCAGAAGGTTGTCAGCAGAGGTGTCAAGCTTTTCGATTGGTCGAAATGGTTATGACGTCAGAGTGAGCGGATTCGAAGTAATAAGGTCACCTACGGATGCCTAACGCCCCCTTTTGGAGCAGACAACAACTAATAAAAAATAGTTGTCTTCAGCTTCGATAGGTGGCGTAAGGCGTCTATGGGTGACAACATTACACACCTCATTACTGCGAACAAAGCCATGGATACAACCGAATTCATCGAAGCAGAGAGAAGCATTCAAAGTCGGCTGTCAAAGTGTGTTGTTGTAATGTGTAGTCAAAGTGTGTAGTCAAATAAAGCACTAGTACAGCACAAACAGACTCGCAGTCAATGTCAAACAGTGCGCCAGGAAAGGCTTTCGCCTTGCAGCACTTTAGAGAGCCAAAGTGACCCCTGAATTTTTTTAAAACTATATTTTCAAATATTGCGAAGAAAATCCGCTGAAAGGTCCGGTGCAATTCTATTAAGTTACTGAAATGCATTTTTGATGCATCCAGGGATTTTTAACTGGTAAGATTTCGCCGATAGCGCATGCAGAATTCACAAATTTCCGACCAAGCTGCACGGCACGGTTTCTTGCAGATGTAAGCGCAATTTCTTTCAATGATGCTATCCACAAACATAAGCTGCTGTTCTCTCATTAGAAGCTGGAAACGTTCGCAGTGCCACTCAATAGACATTCATTTAATTAATGTATTGTACAGATCTCTATGCTTATGCTTCGAATGAGAATGTGCGCATTATACGTTTGAAAGAAAATGAAATATTTTATTGAATTTCTAACGTTTTGAACGTAGCTATATGTGAATGCATTTATTGAATTTCGTATCGTAACTGGCGTAGTTTCTCAAGTAACCTCAGTTGCTTTTTAATTTTATAAGTAATCTGTGACACGCCTACCATGCTCAAAGTATTGTAGTTTCTTCGGTATCACATTTTGTTTTGAAATAAAATGCTTGTGTAATTCACATTGCTACCAAAAGGATCGAGTGACGACAACGTGTACTAAGTCTCAGTATAAGCAACCGCATTTTTTTTTTTTGCTGGTAAACTCATATACACTTCCTATTGTGGATGAGCAGTCACTGCGGAATTCGCGAGTGCATTACATCATTTAACAACTCAAGCTGGGGAAATTCGTGGGACAACCGAGGGTGTAAGATTCTCAGGTTCCCTAAATTTTGGTAGTATAGAGGAACTTCTTTCGGGAATATCGCCTGGTAAATATGTCAGATGAAAAAATTTTACGAATACGCCTTTTAATTAACACGTTTGACCAGCGGAGCGGTTCGGGCTTTTGCAACTTACGATTAAATATAGGAGCTCCACCAACACCCGTGCGTAATCGATCACGCTCGGACGGCTCCTCGCTGCCGATGGTATCATGTGACGTCACCTGTAACGTAAACAGCTCTGGCAACGGGGTTTGCTACGCCAGTGCTCGACGCATACGACACCAGCGCCGCTCACGCCTGGAGTGAGCCGCTAACAGCTGCGCTGTAAAACGTGGCGCAAAGGTGGTCATTTCTGAAGATATCGGTGGCCAGGTAACAGTATAACTTAAGGTAAGCGAGCTCAGTAAGGCTATTTCTTGTCTGACAATAAATTCAGAGCAAGTGTATGCTATTTAGTATTGTTTGTAAACAGTGAAATCTAAAACATAACCACAATTCCGAAGATCCTTTTTCTACCGTTTACCGCGTGCTTCTCAGGCATGCAGGGTTCTGGGATAGATGGAGCTGCGCCTCAGGCATTGCCTAGCAACGTGAGAATTCTGCCTCAGTATCTAAAGGAGCTTGGCTACGAAACACACCTGGTCGGAAAGGTGCGTGCGGTGATGTATATCGCCAGTGTTTTCTTTTTTTACGAGAATCAAGTACATTCCCGTCTAAAACAACCAAAGATGATATTACAGAGCTTTAGTATAACCTGATCTGCTTCCGCGAGACGCCCTCTGCGCGTGCCCGCTTATGCAGGGCACGAACTACGCATGCGCAATGATCCTTGGAGTTCCTTCAAGCGACTACTTGCCACGCGCACGCGTAGCTAGGTTCCTGTGTTAGCTGGCCATGGAAGCGAATCGCGCTATGCTAAATATATCTATTACTTTATCTATTACTATATCTATCTATATATAAATATATCTATTACTTTATCTATTACTAAATATATCTATTACGAGCCCCTCATTCCCCTTTCCTTGTCAGCTTAATTGCTTAACGAGGGCCTCGGTTCTGGCAGCCTTGACGCCATAGGAAGCATAAGAGGGTTCTCACACAGCTTCCACCCTCGCCGTTCGATGACGTTCTACGTCACATCAGCGGTAACTCAGGACGTGCTACGTCCGCCGCTTAAGAACGTGGGTGGCGCTGGTGAACACTCCCAAGGTTAGGTTATTTGTAAACATAAATACCCCCGAAAGCAGCAGATCTGACAGCCGTCGCCGTAGCTCAGAGGTGGAGCACCGGACGCGTAATTCGGAGGTCGTGGGTTCGGATCCCACCGGCGGCATGTGGTTGTTTTTTTCTTCTGCTTTTCTAATCAATTAGCTTTAAGCGATAACATATTCAGTAATATAAATTGATCAACAGCACAAAATAAATAAATAAATTAAAAATCCCCTGTGCCCCTTGGTTTCTGTGGCTGTTGGCTTCTCTCATATTACTTGCATTGCGTATCTAACGCATGTTGGACGGCATAAAAGCTGCGGCAGATGTGGTTAGTCTGTTGGTGTACGCTCTAAAGACGAATACACCTATATGGGCGTAAAAAGGGAGTAAAGCTGCCCTCTAGCGCACTCCTTTTTAAAGGGTGTGCGCTAGAGGACAACTTTACTCCCACTTTGCTCCCTTCTGTCTAGAGTGTACCCGGCGGGCTTCTAAGAAGAGGGATAGTTAGCAGCGTATGTGTAATCATCCTTCTTTCTTCATCGTGGTTAGACGCCGCGATAAAAAAAAAAGATGTCTAATTTAAACAACGCCAATTTCGTTCCGGTAGCATGACTCTCATTATGCCTGCCAAATTTTGCATGCATGCATTTCTTTTTAATTGTGGAGGCTCATACATATTATAAAGAGTTTAACTCTTGAGAATTTTAGAAAATTTTAGTACCGAAATGCAGAGGTTCTGACCCTGTCTTTCTGCACACAGTGGCATTTGGGCTATTACACGGAGGACGTTACGCCCACGCGGCGGGGATTCGACAGCTTTTTCGGCTACTACAACGGAAAAGAGGATTACTACACTCACATGCTGACAGTTGTAAGTAGTCGAAGTCTATGGCTTTTATTTTACGTGATGGAGCTGCTTTCCTTGTCAGCAGTGAATTAAAGTTGTGCCGTGGGTAACAGTTGAGCAAATTTTCAGTCACCTACAAAATATCCCCTTGAGAAAAACCTGTGTTACTGTCAAAAGCGAACGTGCCTCAAAGTAGGCCCGAGCGTTCATTGCTGCTGCCAGACAGGATGCACACAGTACAAGCAAAACCAGAGAACCGCCTAACCGCTTGAAATTGTGCCTTGTGGACGAGCAGTTACGTGCTCTGGAACCCAGCGATAACACACTAGGACAGAGCAAACGAACATAATGTTTTGCCAACAGCCAGAAAATTCACGACTATTGCCATAGTAAAATACATTGCTCGCATCGAAATGCGCAATGAATTTCTTGCATGTTCTTCATCGAAAATATCGGGCTAACGCTTTTTCAGCAAAAAATTTCTCGTCCCGTGCACCACGATGGCCGTCTTCGGGCCAGAGCCCGCGCTCTGGACGAAAAGTACGAAAAGCACTCGGGAGTGGTGTACCTGGGTGCTGTGGAGTACGAACACAACAATGCCTACACATTGGTGGCGGTGGATTGGCCGGATGGACTGCTCGCAGCCGCGACTATCAGAAGAAGCTCCTCAAAGGTCGCGGAGGAGGCTGCAATAGCTTTAGCTATAGCTAATACCACCGATGATACTATTTTCAGCTACTCAAAATTCGCCGTTCGCAATTTCGCGAGGGGCCAAATAGCACCCACCACCCTTAGCATTCTTAAAAAGCAGCCCAACCTCTCAGGGAGGTCGAATTGATTTGGGTGCCGTCCTACTCATACAATCCAGGGAACGAGGCAGCTCACTATGAAGCCCGAGATTTCGTCAACCGGGCAGGGATGTCGCCAATTGATCCGGGTTTACGAAAGACGGCATCACCTCTTTTCAGGACATTATCCACAATCACACCTTGGGCAGGCGAGTTTATCCCCATCCGGCTAAAACGCTGTCCAGAGGACAAGAAACAACGTGGAGACGACTTGAAACGCGCTCTCTAACGAACCCCGCGCAACTGTCACTCATGTACCCCTCGCAATACGAACCTCAATGTTTCCGCTGTGGCGAACGAGCCACTTACGACCACATCGTATGGGATTGTAGGGAAGAGCCGTCTCCATGGGGCTCGTCACATTACCCAGCGAGTGACGAGCCCCATGCACACATCATTACAGACTCGCAAGAGGTGTGCAGAAGATTCAGCAGTGGACGCATATCCACTGCAGCCATTCACATACTCAAGGCGAGGACAATCACCTTTACGAGATTCTTCATCACGTGGACACCAGGCCATGAGGCTGTCAAAGGGAACCAATGTGCGGACGCCAACGCCCGAGCATACGCCAACCGGGAGGCGCGCACCGAAGGGGAACTGGACGCAGTCACTAGACGGTATGGAGCCATCTTAGAACACCAACGAGCCCACCGGAGGACCTACCCTCCTCCCCACAAAGACCTTAGTAGAGAGCAGTCGGTTGCCTGGAGACAACTGCAGACTAATACATACCCCAATCTGAGTTTACTCAGCAAAATCTATCCTTCTACATATTCCAACAAATGCCCGCTATGCGGTAAACACCCAACGCTTTACCACGTTACATGGGCCTGACAGAAAATGCAGGCAGCGCCGATAAACAACATACCAACACCGGAGCAGTGGGAGGCTGCGATGTCCAGCTCGAAGCCTGAAGAGCAGCTCAAGCCGATCGACAGGGCTCGCAAGACTGCAAAGGCCGATGGGGCCCTGGACTGAGGGCTCCACCTACGCTGCGAGAAAGAACCCTTACAACCTTGTACAATAAAGTTTTTCATTCATTCATTCATTCCGGCGGAGCTAGTACGAATCCCTTCTCTCGAGCGGTGGGAGGCTGCGCTGGCCAGCTCAGACCCGAAGACGCAAGTCCCGGCTGTCGAGTGGGCCAACCAGGTCGCCAACAGTCATGGACTAGCGGCCACCTAACACGGCCCTCCGATCACCAAGCTCTTATCGACAAAATAAAATGTTTTAGAATCCAATCTCGCTCAGAGGGACGCCGCCTCGTCCCCCCCCCCCCTTCAACTATTCCTTAAGTCTATTCAAATTGTTCAGTTTGAACGATGGAGCGGACTGTCCTTGAGAATGGGTTTTTGAGGAAAGGAAATGACAGAGTAACTGTCTCACATATCTCGGTTGTCACCCGATCCACGCAGTAAGGAAAGGAATAAAGGTGGGAGTGAAAGAAGAAAGTAATAAAGAGGTGCCATAGTGGGCGCCTCCGGAATAATTTCGACCACCTGAGCTGACATCGCACAGCAGACGAGCGCTTTTTATTGCGAAATCAATACTACGCTCATGAACGGCCTTTCGCGTAGCGACGGCCGGTAACCACGTTTGACCTTTAGAATGACCTCTGACGTCATACCAGGGTGAGAGATGGGCTACCAAGTCGAGTCGTCGCGCAGCGGCGGCCGGTAGCCACGCGTGGCATTTAGAATGACCTCTGACGTCATGTCATGCCTAGTGACGTCATAGCGTGACGTCATACCAGGGTGAGAGATGGGCTACCAAGTCGAGTCGTCGCGCAGCGGCGGCCGGTAGCCACGCGTGACCTGTAGACGCGGCGCACTACGTTCCTTCTGTTGGAGGCGCTGCGATATTGCTTTCGCTAGGGTGCCTCGATGCCAGCGCCGCGGCGGCGCTGGCATCGAGGCATCCTAGCTTTCGCAACCTACCAGGCTTAACCAAAGCTAAGCCCCCGCCAATTTTTTGCGTTTCGCCCCCGTCGAAACGCGGCCGCCGCGGTGGCGTGCGAGCCGCCGTACTGAATCGGAGGTTTATTGGTATGCGCTGCAGTTTGGCTCTGGAATTTTCGCAGAAAAAGCAATATATAAAAAAATAATTTCTTTAATTTATTTAGTTACTTAATTGAACAAAAAATCAAAGTACTCTGCTTTAATATAATATATGAAGTAGTCAACAATTTTGTTGAAGATGCCTTATTAGTCAGTCAGTCAGTCAGTCAGTCAGTCAGTCAGTCAGTCAGTCAGTCAGTCAGTCAGTCAGCCAGTCAGTCAGTCAGTCAGTCAGTCAGTCAGTCAGTCAGTCAGTCAGTCAGTCAGTCAGTCAGTCAGTCGGTCGGTCGGTCGGTCGGTCGGTCGGTCGGTCGGTCGGTCGGTCAATTAATTCACCAGATAATACTGCTATTTCCTAATGGTTCTATGTTGATTTAATTTCTAAGAACGCAATTTGCAAACTTTTTATTTCCAAGGGGAACCTCAGCGGCTTTGACTTCTGGTTGAACATGAAGCCTCTGTTGTCGGCCAACGGCTCGTATTCTACTCATCTGTTCACAAAAAGGGCTCAGGATATCATCAGAAAACGGTCGAAGGCAAAGGTATGACGTGGCCATAGCCCGGCAGACGCATATTTTGCACTTTAGTTTGGTAGCAGCTTCCTCGAGTTGTGAGCTAAGAGTACAGTGGAAACCATCTCTGTGCGTACATGATTTATTGCTTTTACGCAGCCGCTCTTGCTTGTGATGACCCACCAGGCACCGCATGTGCCTCTGCAAGCACCGAAGGAAAACACTGACAAATTTCCCTACATAAACGACACAGACAGAACAGTTTATGCGGGTAAGGAAGGTACACATTTGCTGTCTAATCCATGCTATCCGTAGATTACCTCAGTGCAGGATGCATGCATGCTGCCTATTGTTTTAATCGCGTGCATGCACAGGGAACCCGTGGAAAGTTGTTACTAAAGAAACCTTTACCCACTCTTTTCATTCGGTCACTTGCAAACAATCACCTGGCAGAAGCGATGACGTAGCGCGTACGCGTGTACGACATATCTTTTTAGAATCCTGGGCTTACACCGGGACGCTACGTACGCCAATTAGGGGGTCCACAGTCTGTGTACAAGTGGCACCACCGACTGGTCCCACTTGAATGACTCTCTGTTTGATAATAACGCAACCTTGAGTAATGTGACTATAAAGGATAACGCTCTAAACTAGCTTGTAAACCTTTCATAAGAAGGTAAAACAGGGTAGAAACACGGGACGAGAACGAACCCGATGGCACAACGCGCTCGCCCGTGTTTCTGCGCTGCTTTTCTTTTCTAAGTAGGACCATAGCATTGAAGGACTATGGTATCATGTACCATGTTGCCCAGGTGTCTGCCTTAAAAACCTCTGTCTCTGTGACACAGTGGTCGCTGGACACTTAGACAACTCATTTCCTTGCCGCTCTTTTTCCTTTTTTCCCCTTTTTTCCCCTCCCCAAGTGTAGGGTAGCCAACTGGGCATCGCCTGGTTAACCTCCCTGCCTTTCTGTCCTTTTCTCTCTCTCTCTCTCTCTCATCATCGCTCGGGGTCAAAAGGTTCTTTACTGCGTAGCTCAGCCTAGAGAACGCGGTAGTATAATGCCAAGGGCGATATGGAAGAGATACGGGACACATTTTCACGAGAGCTATGCTGCTTAGGTTGACACGGACACAGTTAAGCTTGGTTTTAAGTTTTATGAGGTTTATCCTCACAAAGCGACTCAAGCTATGAGTGTCGCCGTAGTGGAGGGCATCGGATAATTTCGACCACCCGGGGTCTCTAGCATTTGGTCTCCATCGAAATGCGACCGCCGCGGTCGGGATCGAACTCGAGTGTTTCGTGTCAGCAGGCAAGTACCATAACCACTGAGCCTCCGCGGGAGGTACAGTTAAGCGCTTAACCGTTCCTATCTGTTTTCGCTAGCTGCAATCGTGTCTATCCAAGCAGTGCAGCTCTTGCAAAAATGAAGTTTCAACTAGTCTAATCCCAAGCACTTCTCCAAGGGACACATGCCCAGGAAACAATAGTGTTAAGTTCGAAACAGAGTGAAGGAAGCACCGGAACATGCTGGAAACGTGCTCCTATGTGCCGATCCTGCTGGCCGCAGGAATGGTGGACGCCCTAGACCAATCTATAGGCCAGGTGGTACGGGCTTTAAGCGATGCCCGTATGCTGGAAAACACCGTCATCGTCTTCAGCAGTGACAATGGGCAGCCCAATTACAACTGGCCACTGCGTGGGGTGAAAGGCACTCTCTGGGAGGGAGGCACCAGGGCGGCTGCCTTCGCCTGGAGCCCCCTGCTTGCGCGGAGGCAGAGGGTGTACAACGGACTGATGCACATCACCGACTGGCTGCCCACGTTCTATTCGATCGCTGGTGGGTTCACTGCTCGCTTTGCATGGCGTAGACACAACTGAAAGCGCAGTGGTGTGCATTTGGCATTTGTTGAGCAAACAATATATGGTCGCTTTTTCAACAGTAGTTTTTCAACAGTTTTCCACAGTAGCTGTACCATCAGCGTCAAATGAAACGCGAACAAAACACCTGAAACGCGAGCACAAAAAATCAAGCATATTAGAGGCTGGACATGAAATACAGGCGTGGGCTATTAACATTTCAGAACAGCGGTCTTTTCGGCTTCGATGGAAAAATCAACTGGTCATGTATTTTGCCTCCCTAGTATGATATGTGCGAGTTATGCTGTTCGCGTTTCAATTGGCTTGTTCTCGTTTCAATTGACGCTGATAGTACGTTTAAGAGGCATCAGTCATGTTCATTTCGGGGAATTTTCCCTTTTGAGGGGAGTTTGAGCGGCAAAATTTAACGAGAGAAGATTTTCGCAAGGTTTCAGGGAAGTTTAAGAACCGAAATTCGCCCACTTCTATCAAACTCCCAGATTTTCAAGGTGCTGCATAAAAAAAGGGCAGAAATAGGGATTTATGGAAGCAATTTTCGGTTACGGCTTGTAACATCACTACAATGACGTCAGTGTCGGCATTGTACGTTTCAACAGAGACCTACCGTGACGCTCCCACGCTCACTTAATCGTTCCACATTTGATACAAAAGTCTCGAATTCTTTTTTTTTCTCCCTTGCTGCACGCTGCTGCTAATGAGCTCAGTGAAATGCAGCATCAAGTGAGAGAGAACAGATGACCATGAACTCTGGTAGTAAGGTCACACCTTTGAGCCAGCAGTCAAAAAGGTAATACAGGTTGATGTCTCTTTAAAACGAATCGTTCATAACAAGAGGGTGAAGATTGCATTCTACAAGTATCGACTGGAAAGGGAACATCCCGATAGAGATAGAGAGAGAGACGGATACTTGTATAATTGCCAGCAGTGATCGTAAGGCTACTCCCTCTAGTACGTATAACAATTTCAACCTCTCACTCATAAATAGCTATTACTGTGTAACACTTATTTGGCCGTACCGTATCTGGCACTACAGACCCCCTGGCGAATCAGGGCTACTCAGTCAGTTGGGCGGTGGCTGATAACGAGCTCGGGCAGAAGGCGGTTTAGTCGAGGCTGTGTAAGCGTACAGAACTAGAAACCATATGCATCGCCAAGGTTATTTTGACACATATTAGTGTTGACACTAAAACACGAAATAAACATAATATTGCTCAGCCCGCACCGGTAGGTTTGATAGAGAGTAGATTGAAGTAAAAAAGAACAGCACTTGGGGTGGCCAGACTCGCGCTAGTACAAGAGCGGTACGTGTACAAAGAGACAGTGCACGTTTAGGGCAAGCCAGGCATCGCCGCCTGACAAGAGTACTGACAGAGAGCAACGGAAACATGTTAGAGCGGAGGGTGTGACAATGAATGTGTACTAGCCGAAAAGGGTGCGGCTTGCAAGCTTACCACAAGTGCAGGCGGTGAGATGTCACCTCGCTCAGTGCGCATATTTAGTGATCCGTTTGTGATAATCTCGATCATCCGAAACGCGCACTTGCAGGGGGTGACGCGACGAAGCTGGCGGGTCTAGACGGCCAAGACATGTGGCGGCATCTATCGCTCGGAAAACGGTCATCTCGGGTCGAGATGTTGTACAATTACAATGACGACACCTCGGCGCTTCGCAATTCTCGGTACAAGCTGGTGCTGGACGGCACCGGTAAGTTTAACGAGCGCTACGCCCCTCCCGGCGGAAGTCGTCCGAAACGAGATCTCGGCAGTATGCTTTCTGAGTCCACCGTAGCCACAGTACTGAAGAACCTGTACAAAAAAAATCGCTTGGACCTTCCCTTTGGATGGAGGCGAAGAGCAACCCTGACGTGTGGCTGGCGGCCTAGGCGAAACTTCTCATCGACCGCCTCTGTCTTTCTTTTCGACATTGTCGCCGATCCTTGCGAGCTGAACAACCTGGCGGACACCCTTCCCAATGTAAGTCCTGGTCACCACTTCTTGTACCCAGCAAGGACGAAAATATCACGCATGCAGCGTTGCACGTGTCAGAAATCCTTCTGGCTTTAGGCTGTGGACGTCCCAGTCTTTGTGAATTCTCTGTTTACAGGGAATATCTTTGTACAGGCGCGGCCATAAGTAAACGGAGCACGCTTTCTCCATTGGTAATAAAGAAGCGTTGTTTGTCTACAAGAAAGTCCTCCAACCTCCTCTACCAGCATGCGCGTACCACTGCTGAAAATTTCAATTAGGTGACGCGTGAAAAATATTCGCAGACAGTTGCGTGCTCCGTTTACTTTTGTCCGCGCCTGTACTCACCTTCTGCGCAATATTTTTCGCTCTGTTTTGGTGCGCCTCATTACATGATTATATGAAATACAGTGTTGATAAATAGCCGAGGGAAATCACCCCAACGTTAGATGTCTCTTATTCGCTCCTGATTGGGCAGAATTATATTCCAGACGGCACCAGACTTTCCAAACGTTTCCAGGTCAATGGGTTTGCTGCTTGGTCGCGCAGCGGAGCTGTAGTAGTAGTAAGAAAAGCCTTTAATAGCAATAAACGACTGAGAAGGCAGGCTGTCGCTTCCCGGGGTTACAACTCTGGCAATGCTGAAAGAGCCACAATGTAGAGCTCATAACAAAAACTGTCGCTTGGGAACTAGTGAAAAAAATAATCACCATAACACACTCTACGCTTAGAGGAAATATGCGCAGGTACAGGTTTTTCTAATATGAAAGGAAACAGCCAGCTTTGCCCGAAACACACACAAAAACAAATTTTTGGTTATTTTTATTCTGAAGTTGAAAATGACTTCTTGTGTCCTACGCCGAGAGGAAAACTAGTTAGAAAACACCAGAAAATATACTTGTCCCACATAATTATAAAGTTATTAACTGAAGGCTCTGCAATGGAGAAGGCGCACAGCTGCGTTAAAGGCGAATATCACCATGCGCTCCACCGTCATTGCTATCGCTTGACCTGGCTGACCTCAGACTGTTTTCTCCGCTGCTCCCGTCGTCCCTGTCCTTTCAGTGAGCTGCCCTCTTACATTTGGTATGCCCTCGAACTCCACAGCTGTACTCTCCCGAAACCTGCGATGAGTGAGGACGTTGAGCATCAAGCCGTGCAAGTGTACCGGGCTTTTACCTGTGCCGGCTCCCTTCTCGAACGGGACCCGGCCATCTAAGTCAGTGGGACGACGAGCATGATGTAGAAGGTTGGCTCACATCTTATGAACGAGTGAGTTTCTGCAACAAAGGGGACGATGAGAAAAAATTAAAAACGTTATTTTGTATCTTGCCTGTGGAGTTAGCCTGTAGTATCGGAACCATGAAGTGTACATCCCAACTTGGTCTGCCTCGAATATGAACTTCTCAGAAGTCTTCGGTCGTGCGGCTGTCTGGCAACTCCGCGCAGAACAACACTTGCACGAATGTTATCAGCAGGTCGATGAAAGCTTCATTAGCTGTATCGAAGATGTCCTCGATTGATGAAAACGTGTAAACCTACACATGACGGCAGCTCACAAGATCGAACATGTCTTGAAGGGTATCGACGACGACGCCTTTCAGATAGAATTAGCGCAAGACTTGCACAAGGTTGCTGAAATCGTCTGCCTCTGCCAAAGCTACGAGGAGCGGCGCAAGTAGTGGATGCTGACTCGTTAGCACCCCAGGCAGGTTGAGTCGCTTGCTGTGCTGTCGCCTGCTGCTGACACCTCCTCGCTGCTGCAGCAGGCCAAAAATTTATTCGCGAAGAAGTGGCACGTCAGCTCTCCCTTCTGCCGAGCCCTCAGAGCAACCACCATTTTTAACTCTGGCTGTCCGACATGCCATTCAAGAGCAGGCTGCTGAGGCTCTTCTGCCCGCCCATCCGCCACCACCTACCGCCGCTTCGCTGACATACGCCGAAGACGTCGCCAGACCTCGGCTACCTACCTATCTTTCGCTTTCAGTACCTGTGCGAGCGTCGGCACATTATGTTCGAGCGGCTTCATGAGTCAGCAATCGCTGGCGCACCACTGGCAACTGGCTTGTTTTCTACACTTGCGAAGTGCCTGGTCGCGTGGTACGGTATTGCCGTCGACGTTTTGAAGTCTCAGTCCCAGCTCCTCAAACTCTCGGATACTGGCCTTCAACAAGTCAGTACACCGCGCCTTCTGAGCTGCCACGAAGCAGTCGTTTTTCCCTTGAACGTTCGGCCCTCAAGTCGTTCACCTTCGCAGCGACGCTGCTTTATCTCTCCTATGCGACGTCGCCCCAACTCTACTCATGAAGAAAACTAGGTGTTGCAGTTCCTGAGGCGAGGAATGCGCCCCTCTCGAACTTTCAAAGACCGCATCTATCGCATCTTAATCTGAAGTTTCTATTTAGGGCGTTTCTGTCTTGGCGATTGCCGACATCGGTACTACAGATTGTGTAACAGACAACAGTTTTATCAATTGCTGGACTCGCGCTGAGCACGGCCAGCGCTCAGCACACCAAGCCGTCCGGAGCGTGTACCGCTCGAGTTGTGATGGAAGACTTCTTCTATTCTATTGCTGTTTTCATACATTATTATTCTGAGCGAGAATTTCCTTTCGCGTCTTGATGCTATCATCGCCTGTGCGCGAACTGAAGTCGGCTTCTCTGTTCTGACCAATCCTTTGCCGGATGCTACTCCTGTTACTTGTGTTAAAGCCTTCGCCACCGAACACATTGACCTGCCTCCACGCTCTTGCATCACTGTACACCTCTCTTGTGATTCTCTTCACGCAGGCTCATAATTCTCTGCTCCGAAAGTGTATTCACCTCCCTATGGAGTCCTCACTCTATCTGCTGGCCTCTCAGTACTGTTGGTCTCAATCGCATTTTACTCTCCTACCGCTTTACGTCTTGGTGACTGTCTCGGTAACAGCTACAGGTTTTCCTTACCAACCTGATGTCTCCGCATGTACCCCTCTTTCTGAAGCTGCGCAACACGCAGAAGACTGCCATCCACCCACTAACGACTGACGCCAAGTGTCGACAAAAATCTCGCCGCAACAACGATCACACCACCCCTACTACTCTTCTGGCACCATTGTGTGGCTCTGGATCCAGTCAAGTACTCCTAGGCTGTCCTCAAAAAAATTCTTGCGTAGCATCACGACCCCTTACGCGTCGCGGAGCGCACGTCTTTGCTAACTGCATTGTCGAATCCCTCACGCCATCTTCCTATCTCCGCCACCGCGGATGCGAGGTTGCTGATGTACAGTGCTTTCAGCCATATGCGACCCCACCATCGTACAGTTACCGTAAATGGCGAAGATGGTCCTTCTCTCGCCAGGGGCGATGTTTAAGAAGAAGACACGAATGCGAGTCAGAGACGAAGATGAGCGTGCGCATCAGCGACATTGCTATAGCCGCTGGTGTCTGTGGTAGACCTGGGTGACCTCGGACTGTTTTCGCTGCTGATCCCGCAATCCAGGTTCTTTTCAATAAACCCCCGTCTTACAGCCCAAACTTCGTTCTCTTCCATGTTGGAGGGGCCTGTACGTGCACGCGTAAGGCTTATGATATTATGTACGCCAGGCGCAGATTAGCCCAAGCGTAGCAAGGTTTAAGCTGCAAATCTTATGAGAACTCAAGACGCAATGCACTACTTGTACGTGGACTTCTACGTGGACGCCTCCGGTCCTCACCATGGGGGGTGGTACATGCGGAGGAGGTTGCGCTAGCCGCCGCAGACCAGGACTCGCGAGTCATCACTACCGACACGAGAGGGGCCTGCAGAAATATTCAGCAGAGATAGATTCCTTTCTCTGCGTATCGCATCCTTCAAAATAGCGACTACCTCGGGGCCCCCGCGTCGCGAACGATCGTATGGGCTCCTGCTCACATGGTCCTCAAAGGCAATGAAACGGAAGATGCCGCCGCCCGCGCTCTCACTCTCCGGGCAACGCCTTCAGACCCTTGTGAAACGGATCCTGAACCCAATCCGGCCCTCATGCACTTTTCGACAAATTACTGAATTATACCGATCCGGCCACGCAATTTATCCTAAGCCCAGTAAGGGCCTTACAAAGACGGAGGAACGCACACCCCTCCGTCTTTACACGAAAACACTGCTGTGCCCGGCAGCTTTAAAGCACTTTGATCCTGCATGTAAAGGAAAGTGTCCGTACTGTGCGGAGAAATCTTCGGACATCTTCCACATGGTATGGGCATTTCAGTCAACCCGAACCTCGCTCCAAACCCCAACCCCACTCGGGAGGACTGGGAGGCAGCCCTGCTCGGCTGCTCCGACCTGGTGAGCCAGAAGGCCCTGGTCGAGCGCGCCAGAGCCGCAGCGGTCGCCAATGGGCTCCTGTAGTGTTCCTGTATATGCTCCCGCAGCATATACAGGAACACTAGGCTCCTGTACTGGGCAGCGCACCTAGTGGTTGTGAGAGGTGGCCCTTTCTGGGATACCTGAAACTTCCTCCCTATTATGTAAGAATAATAAAGTTTTTCAGACAGAGAGGTCAGAACACAAGCACATACGGAGTCGAAAAGTTGGAATGGATAAAAAATTGGCAGCGGTGAAATTCTGTTAATTCCCACATAGTAGAGCGTCAGCTGTGTGGTTATAACTGATTTTGGTTTTAATTGCAACTGATTAACGCTAATTATTTCAGGTCGCTAACTAGCACAGTGCACTCACTCTTCACCTTTCCAGCGGTATATGGCTCGATGCTATAGCGCAAAGTTTGGTTTTAATTGCAGTGAACTAATTAACGCTAATCAGTTCGGCCCAATAATTACTTGGCATAACTGCATAATTAACCAATGGTCCAACCTCATGGTTAAAACTCATGGTTGACGTGACATATACTCAGCTCAGACACTAGCTAGACAGTAGCGAAATCAAGCCCCACTATGACCGAACTGATCTAAAGGTCAGACGCGGGTTCGATCCCGGCTACGGAGGTCGAATTTTGATGGAGTCGAAATTCTAGAGGCCCGTGTACTGTGTGATGTCAATGCACGTTAAAGAACCCCTAGGTGGTCGAAATTTCCGGAGCCCTTCACTACGGCGTCCCTCGTGGCCTGAGTCGCTTTGGGACGTTAAACACCCTGTAAACCAAACCAAACCAATCGTGAAGGTCAAAGTACCGACATGAGGCGTTTGTCGAAGTTGCACTCCGAGGAGTAGAGCTAACGCTCTAAAACACACGCGAGCAGGACGCTACTACTACTATATGTCTACTTACTATATATCTACTACTATATGTTACTGTATGGGGAATACGTCTAGTTAGGAGAGGTAGTCACCACTGATACAGATTATGAGAGGGAATTAACTAGAAGAATAAGAATGGGGTGGAGCGCATATGGCGGGTTCTCTCAGATCATAATGGCAGTTTACCAGTGTCCCTCAAGATTAAAGTATACCACAGCTGTACCTTACCGGTACTCACATATAGTGCAGAAACGTGGAGGCTAATAAAAGGAGTTCAGCTTAAGTTAACGCAGCGAGCTATGGAAAGAAAGATGATAGGTGTAACGTTAAGAGAACGGAAGCGGGTGGAGTGGGTGAGGGAACAAATGCGGGTTTATGACATACTAATCGAAATCAAGAGGAAGAAATGGGCTTGGGCAGGGTATGTAATGCGAAGGCAAGATAAGCGCTGGTTCTTGAGGGTTACGGAGCCGGTTCCAAGAGAAAGTAAGCATAGCAGGGGGCTGCAGAAAATTAGGTGGGCGGATGAGATTAAGGAGTTTGCGGGGATACGGTGGGCGCAGGTGGCAAAGGAGAGGGTTAATTCGAGAGACATGGGAGAAACTTTGCCCTGCAGTGAGCTTAGGCTGCTGCTGCTGCTGATGATGATGATTAAAAGGTCGCTATGAACTTCCTTATCGAGTAATGACGCGACCTCGATTCTTGGAGCTGGACATACTCACGTAGTGATGCTAAAAATTGGGATGGATGCGTGCAGTACATACGTGTATTAAAGCCATGGGCGTGACCGATTATTACACAATGACATCGTTGTGGATCCTTGCGTATTGAAGGGTGAAGGCAGGATGGAGACGTATAATGCGTACCTGCTTTAAATAGTGATATGCAGCATTATATCCTTACGAGGCTGGAAGCTTCGACAACATGCCTTAAATGTAACGCTTATAGTCCTTAAACCGTGATACTGAAGTTAATTTACTCTACATAACAAAATACTCCTTATTGTAGCAAACGTCGCACATGCCCAAGAGTTTGTATTAGCTATTGTTTTCACTGAACTAATTTCTTCTACAGTAAATTTTTTTTTCATGAAGGAATCTTTAGTAGTCTCGGCGCGCTCCCGCTAAATGAAAACAGTTATCATTTTCTTGCTACTAGATGCTAAAAATAGAGGTGATATTCTCTTTTATAAGGTGCTCTTACATGCATACTCCATGCTTACCAGAAATCATCTTGTAACGGAAATGATGCCATAAGCACACTGCTGTAGCTTCTCCCGCCTTCGTTTGCTATGATTACATGTTCACATTCAAATCTTAATATTCTTGACCATGGAGCCAGTTTAAACGATGTTAATCCTACGAACGATGGCTGAAAATATTATTTGTCTCTATTTGCACCTATCATTGAAACAGGTTGTGGAATCCTTGAAGGAACGTCTGGATGTCTACGCAGCAGCCGCAAAGCCTATCGTGAGCCAGCCGCAGGATCCTGCAGGTTATCCCGAGAACAATAACGGAATCTGGGCTCCCTGGGTTCAGTCATCATAATGAACTGAAAACGCTTAATGTAAGAATTATAGGCTGCTTGGCAGCATTGATGGAAAGAACTAAATAAATTTGTTATTTTGACCATCTATGTGCCTTCTCTCGAATGTTTCGCTACCACTGTATAAGTAAATTCTTGCATCTATATGTTTTATGTTCAGTTATGTTCACTGAATTCTCTGCCCGAAGCTGTAGAAAACAAAATTACGATGCAACTGGAGATGCTGCATATCGACATGAAGCTTCGTATTGTGCGTTTGTTACGCTAAAGCCGCTGACGCAAGGCCTTATCGCTTTATGACAACCTGATCTATCAGGAATGCTCGAAACCGTGCGCAATCGCTTCTGCGCTATTAGAGGTTGTAGTAGGTAATCCCCGAGCTCTATATCGAAAGTTCTTCGCCAGCTTCAAGCTGAGCGCGGCAAAGGGCGGCGGGCATTCTCTTCACCGACGACAGCCGAGCACGCTTGTTGCTAGAGCCGCCACCGAGTTTTTCAGTTCTTCGTGGGCGCAAGCCAGCTTGATAATGAGCTTGAATCTCAGGTCAGTCTGCTTGTGCATTGCCCATAGCGTTGTCACCAGCACATGATGATATTTGTGCGCTAGCTTGTCTTATAACTCCGCCTCACTATGATGTTACAGATTAATAAGACAAATAGGCCACAGGTGGCAGAACCGGCGGTATTAAGCGGCTGCTGTAGTGACGCTAGACTATAGGAGATCGCGCGAGCTGTGGGAAAAGCTCGGAGATCAACCCCGCTGCTCAAGCTCCATCAAGGCGGCTTGAAGAACGATCATCATGAACGAGATCAAACCGCGATGCAATAGCCCATAGTTCTGAGCTAAACTTGTTAGCGCATGGGGCCCACCGAAACGTAGACGCAGGGAACGTAACATTCACGCATTGACTTGCTCTCTGGCAGCGCAAAACACAGTTAAACACAGCTTGAAACGCCCCCGAAAGCCGGACACGCCGCTTCGTTGCAGCCGCCACAGTTACGATCCGCAATATGACTGGGCCGCATGCTGGAGCGATTCAGCGGTCGCGCACGTATTACAGGTGTGCAAACACTTATCTGGGCGCTCTCTCCACCGTGGCGTACGGTGACTGTCAATACCTTAATGTATTCTTACATCGTGCTAAGGATGCAGGCACAGTTTCTGTTAGAACAGCTGCTGTAGGCCCTATTGATGGAGGTATCCCAGGGGGCTTGTTTCTTTTCTTTTAGCATAAATATCAAACAACATGCGCTTCGCAAAGCTGTCGTCTGCGTTCAGGCTGTGAGTTTCTGCTTTGTGTGATTTAAAATTCGAAAATCCTGCCATGGTGCCTAAGTGTTTGTGGTGCTCGGCTGCTGACCTGAAAAAAAATGGAACGGACACTTGAGCTCCGCCTTGAAGGTATGACGCGGTAGCGTAGTGGGTTAGGCTTTCCATTCTGAGCAGATTGACACCTTTGAACGTATTTTCATTGTTTAAATTGTTGCAAATAATTAACTGATCAACTACACTCTGTAAATTTTCTTAATTAGTATCATGAAGCATTGGATTACATTCTGAGCGTTTTGACACCATTCTAACCCATTTTAAATTTTTTCATTTCTTTAGTTCATCAATTACAATGATTTCATTAACTCATCATCACCTATCACACACCATTCAATCAATAGAACCACAAATTGCCATGATACAGTTTTTTTTTACGCGGCCCTCGATTGTACGTCGCCGGTTCGAACCGCTACTGCGTGGTAGGCTCTAACTAGTAAGTTTAAGCTGCACGAAACTGAAAATCGCATGACACCATTCGGAAAATTATGCGGCAAATGGTTGGCATGACACGTGTTTTTGTAAGCAGCCCCAAATTATTTCTGACACGCGGTACCGACTACGCCGACTGCTTTTTGACCGAACGAGCTGTACACGATTTCGCGTAAAAGGCAGGTTCTGTTCCGGCAGCGGCGGTCGCATTTCGATGGAGGCGAAATTCTAGAGGTCCGCGTACTTTGCGATGTCAGTGCACGTTAGAGAACCCCGGGTTGTCGCAATTGTCCGAGATCCTTCGCTGCGGCGTCCCACATAGCCTTAGTCGCTTTGGGACGTTAAACCCCTAGCTTAAACCAAACCAAACCAAACCAAACCAAACCAAACCAAACCAAACCAAATGGATGGATGGATGGATGGATGGATGGATGGACGGATGGATGGATGGACGGATGGGCGGATGGATGGATGGGTGGGTGGGTGGGTGGATGGATGGATAAATGGATGGGCGGGTGGGCGGGTGGGTGGGTGGGTGGGTGGATGGATGGATGGATGGATGGGTGGATGGGTGGATGGGTGGATGGATGGATGGATAGGAGCGCCCCCTTTGAAACGGGGTGGTGGCAATTGCCACCATGCTCAGCTTTTCTTTCTTTATTTTTGTTCAACTGTGTTGTCAATTCTCATTAAGATTCGCCATCATCTTTACCTACGGTTTCCTACAATTCTAACCTTATGCCACATCTCTGCTTTTCAGCCACCAATCCTCCAATCGCTTTTTGCTAACTTGCACTGCAGATTTATTTACATGACCATTATTATCTTTAAACCCTAGGGCCTCCGGAAGAGTGACTGCGCCTGCATCGACATCCGGATGGATACGATCACATTTGAGTATGAGGTGTTCAATTGTTTCCACAGATCGACCACGCACTGCACATGTGTCATCTTCATCGCTAAATTTCTTTTTGTAGCTGTGCGTTATAAGACACCCTGACCTAGCTTCGAAAAGTAGGGCACTGCCTCTTGAGTTATCATAGAAAAATTTTTTCCTGATCTGGATTTTCCAGTATCGATATAGTTCTACACTGTAAGGTTCGAAAGCGCCATCAAGTGGCAGTGTTGTCATGTCCCATTAGCTGACTCCGACGTGCGTGGTCGGCTTGGCGACCAGCGAATATACGCCCACGCTGAAATTCTTTCCTGCTGTTTTGCATTAAAACCAGATAGGACAACGGTCTTAAAACTGTCACCAGCATTCACACCTTGTGTATTCTGTTCGTTTTGAAGAGAGGATACACAATCCATAAGGGAATCCACCACGTCCCATCAGGTAATTTACGACGCGAGCAGCACGGTGAACTGCATTGTGCTTCGAACGAGTCAAAATAGAGGACTGTTAATTAACAGTAATTGCGAGCCATTGTGTGTGCTTTGTTGTCTTTTTGTAAACGGCTGCAGTGCCTTACTGTGCGGTTATCTGTGCACGCATTATAAGGCGTTTTGTTTGAATTAGTTGAAATGACCATATGTTACATGTCTAAAATGCGCCAGTTTGCGAAATAGAAGCAAAGATGCACAGAAGGAAACTTATGTGTGTTTGCTTAGGCACTCACACTATTATATGACATACTGAAGAAGTATTGTTTTCATGAAATAGTTATTTATCATTGCTATAAATCCGCAAACAGCGATCGATGTCAGATAAAGCCAAAAACGCGTTTCATGTATTGAAAAAGCGTAAACATGAACAAGAGATGAAGACTTTCTCGTGCCGAATCATCTTGGAGAGTGGCGCCCTTGCTCTATACATATATTGTTATGTGACGGCAAGCCGAAGGATTAGACTGATGACATATGGAGATGAAATGATTTAATGGCGGCGGGCCAAGCGTGAGCGCTCAGTGCCGAACCCCTGCCCTCTTTGTCGTCTTCTAGTCCTTGACAATACTAAGTGAAGGTACTCATTTTTTAAATGTTTGCCCTCTTATGAGTCGTCGGCGTCTGCTTTGGTGATTATCGGGTAATTATGGTCGCGGTTGGGAGAGTGCACTCTGAACTTTTCTTCTATTGCCATTGCATATTGAATGCACTTCCTGCACTTCTCTAGCGTAACCACAGCTATTATTTCTCTCAGGATAGTTTCCACCAACGCTAGCTTGAACTTTTGGTTGTTAATCGCGAAACAGCTCTTGACTTCTGCCCATACGTGTTTTACAAGGTCGAACTCACAGTGGTAAGGCGGGAGCCCCAGCTCGTTGCAGCCGGTCTCCTTAGCAGCAACATCTACACGGTATTTAGTAAAGCGCGGCTTGACAGATTGTATGATTTCAAGGAACTGTGTTTTTCTCATCCTGGCATCCCATTCAGTTTCCTTATTCGTCCGTCTCTCCTGAATGTTTTCCTTCCGTGAAGCTGTTGTTGCTATTCCTTCCTCCCGCCGTGAGTTATATACGGTGCGTTGTCCATCACTATCAGTTTGCTGTTTGACAGGTTCTACAGAATATGCGCAAGTGACATCTCGAAACGGTTGCTGTCCGTTTCCTTACTGCAATCTCCGCACTTTTTGCCACGGAAGACGTACAGACAGCCATCGAGGAAACCATTCGCACTGCCGATGTGTCCCACCATGATTCGCTGTCCCTTTTTCATAGGTTGTTTTAGACCTGCCGTCAGTCTACGGTTGAAGAGTCTCCATACGAGGTCGCTGTTTTGTCCGTCCATGCCACTGTGGGCATGCGACGATGTTTTCTCGCCCAATTTTTTTTCCCCTCTAAAAGTAAGTGTCGTGCAGCGGGCGACGCGCGGTTCACGTATGCAACAAATGTAGGCTCATGACTTCTGAAAAGCTTTGCGTGATCTTCACGGCTGGCACCTCGTTGCGACAGAAGCTTTGCACGCATGACAGCAGCGCACACAACGGGAAGTGGTCGTATAGGGCCCTATGTATTTTCTGCCCAGCACTTTCTGGCTGCTTTTTTCCGGATGTTCAAAACTGTCCTTCTTCCACCTTTGCCTCATTTTTAACTCTGAACACTCTGAGCGCACTTACACCGAGCACTGCGCTGACGAACGCTCACATTGCCGCCACGCTACACTTAGGCTCTCAATCCCGCCAGAACATGAAACAATGCAAAAATATTTCTCGTGTCTGGCTGGTTAGAGCACTGCAGATTTTGTGCTTCGTCTCTATGGGCCCTGGAATCGATGTCAGGTCCACAAAGGACACGCTTCGCAAGGTGTAGTCGAATTCTTCTGTCAGCTCGCTGGGATTCATGATGGGAGAGGAAGATCGGTATTCAGGAAAGAAAAGGGCGCAGCTATTCTCACTAGTGGTGGACACCTCACCCGCTACGCTAGATAATGGTGAAGGTGGGAACGAAAGAAGAAAGGGAGATACATGGGCCGTAGTGGAGGACTTCGGATAAATTTTGACCTCCTGCGGCTCTTAGTATACAGTGAAATCGGCCTCAACTTGAGCCTTCCACATCCATCCAGCTGCTCGGCCAACATGCAAGGAAGAAATCCTGACCACGCTTGCAGTGTCTGGCAACGTGCGAACTAAGAGCAAAGTACAGCGCTTACTAATTTCCTGACTGTACCGTACCCTCATGATATCTGGAAGAATATATTCACTGATAGTGGTGTGCTTTATCAGCTGATTTCTGCACAGTTAGAATGCTTTTCGCAGCAGCGTAGAAGTTCTCAACGCGTGTACTCAGTTCACGCAACGACAAGTGACCCAACACGGCATTGCGGTCATGCGAAACGTGTTCGAGCAAGTGTTTAGGAGTCGGCGCGGCACAACTCGATGAAGCGTAAGAGTGGAAACATGGACTAATAATCTTCGCCGCATACTTCTCGTTCCCATATTTCATATTGATGTACTGACTGCGAATTGCAGAATCCTTAATTTCCGCGAAAAGAATTATATTTTTGAGGTACAGGATGAAAACGCGTGCATTGGAATTTTTTAAAGGAAATGTAAGCGTTGCTGTTACATTTCTGGCTTTTATTGGCCGAAACTTTCTACATTGTCGTTGCAAACGAATTACGCATAAAAATGGCTCCCTAACCGCTGCAATTTCAAATTAGACTTGATACAAATTCCAGGATCTCGTATCCAAACAGCAACAGTCCGGCACTCTTCAAAAGGCAGAGGGTCTGAGAGGCAGTGATGAGACTGCGGAGGCGAGGCTTTTGTAGCATTTTCACCCTGGAACTGACGTTTTGCAACCGGTTATCTGTGTTGTTTCTGTTGTCAGTTGTTTTTATTCTTTTCCGTTGCATCGCCGTTTCCGTAAAAGTACCTGGGTACCAGTGGCGATTGCAAGCGGCGTTCGAGGTGTTAGAAGGCATCAATTTTCATCGCAAACTCCACCTGACAGGTACGCTTACCTTAACCACCTGTGTAAAGGGCTCTGCTATTCGCGCGAACCCTTGATCGTCAGTGTCCGCAAAGTCACGTGATCGTCAGAGTCCGCAAGAACAACGACGACGCCGTCTATAGACCGACGAGGTTTGCAATCAACTTCATGCCTGCCACAGTCCATAACTTGCTGAAATGGTGCTTGTGCGTTCCAAAGCCCAAATGATGTGATTTGGAACTGCAGCATAGGCTGTGCAGCGTGATGAATGCGGTCTTCACGGAATCACCTTCGTTGACTTTAATCTTTTAATGCTCGTTAGATCCAGCGATGGTAATAAATGTTTGACCTGAGAGGATCGTTGGCAGAGGAAGGCACCTCTCTCAAAAACATTGTCTATATTACGACGCCTGCATCGCCGCAAGCAGTTCTAAACATCACGTTGAAGTGGGCACGTGGGATCGTTGTCCTTCGAGAGCAATCTAATCGGGTCTAGCGAGCATGCAGAAGATAGCCCACTCGGCAAGGCGAGCTGGAAAAAAGACCGCGTCTGCCTTCCTCCATAAAGGAAGGACACTGTTTCAGAAAGTGTATAAACATTAAGCTTCCCGACAGTCTACTTCGCTCTCTCCGTTGAGCTCGTTCTATGGTAAGCGGGTTGGAGTCCACTCCGTCCGAAAACAGACGGCCGGGAAACTCGGCCGGGAAACCGAGAGGCTGACCGAAACGGATTTGATGGCACAAGAACATCGTCCAAAGCACAACAATACGTTCTTAAAATCAGGTAAGTGCAGCAAACGTGATCATTTATCGGATCCGCACGAGTGCCACATAGCAACATCAAAAAAAGCGCAAGCATGCTGTCGCGTTATGCAAAGGAAACGAGTAGCGCTTCCGCTATGCACAGCGATGCCACTGCGGTCGACTGCACCCGGCGCAATTCACTCCCATCACTCTCATGCACTAGCTACCCTATCCCCATGCATTGCTTTGATATGTGGTGCTAGGTTTTTGTACCATATTCCTTGTACCATGTACCATTTGTACCATGTACCATTCCTTCCTTCAAGGCGCAGTTGAGGTGCACACTCAGAGTCAGTTACGCAGCGTTTCCAAAGAGCCGTAGCCAGCCACTTTTTCCTCCCCCGCCGACTTTAACGCCCATTTGTTGTGCGATGTCAGTGCGCATTAAATAACCCGAGGCGTTCGAAGCTTATCCAGAGCTAGCCTCTGCGGTCCCTTTTTCTCTCTTCCTTAATTCACTGCCTCCTTCATTCATTACCTCAAGGCGTGGTTGAGGTGCCCACCCAGTTGTGAGACAGTTACTGCGCCTTTCCTTTCTTCAATGCGAATTTATTTATTAATATATTGCTGAGATCGCATGCATACAGAAACTGCGCAGGCGCGAAAACCCAAGTGCGGAAGTGCTGTTTTTTTGGGTGAATTCGTGCGTAACTTTTTGGAGCAAAGCGCTTGAACAGCAAACCAGACGGACAAGTCAAGAACACGGCGCAACTCAGAAATTAATTTTCACAGCATTTGTCTCGTCTGACATGTATTTCAGCCGAATGAAATGCAGTAAGACAGCTAGTTGTTAATTGCGCCGTTTCCTTGACTGTCTATCGGTCTTGAGTGCCGTTCGTGCGCTTCGATAAACGCGAATATAATTCTCAAGCACATCCATGCTCTCTTGGGATGCACTTTAATCGGTAAGCGATGTTAACAATTCCATCATGAAAAGATCTCGCTATCGGAAGAATGTTTCACGTTTGCAGTTCAGGCATTGAATTATCATCGACAGAGCCAGTGCTAGGCCTAACAGAATCACACAGTACAGATTAATCAATACAGTCGCAATGTTCTCTCATGTTTATACCTTTTTTCTTTTTGTGTTTATTGCCGTCGGCACGTGGAAATATTACTTTCTGCTCACCATGGCAAGCACGTTACCGTGCGCACACCCGCTAAGCGATACCAGATTGTTCGTGTTGGATCGAAATCGTGCGTGGTCTCTTGCTGATCTCGACGATGTATGCTCGGTATTGCCAAGGTTCCAAGCAGGGTATAAATAGAGGACCGCCGTCGGCCGTGACGGGTGTTCTAATCGCGACGATTGCCAAGCGAGCGTGCCACTGCCTTCGCCGCCGAGTTACCTTCCTGACACCGAGTTTCCCCAATGAAAAGTTGGTGCGAGATTTACGCCGGCCTGGAGGCCTGTCTGACTTCTTTCGCCTGCCTACTTTTCCTAGTGTCGATCGTCAGAGCAATGTGGGGATATACAGCGTGATATGGTCACCGAGCAGTAATTCAGTTTTCACGCACAAGTAACGGAGATATTTCTCAGTGCGGCGGTAACATGTCACTTGCCTCGTGTGGATCATACTGCAGTGAGTTTCAAGTCATTTGGCTTCGCGTCTTTTATTCCCAAGTTCATTGAGTAAAAGCTTGTGCGTTAGTTCTAACTGTGCTGCCCGAATCTCTGTGTACTTTGAAGGAACAGGGTTTTCTGCCTTTCTCGCGACGTGCATGCCATTGAATTTATCATTTCGTCCTGCTTTTCTCAAGCTATGGTCAACTTCACTGTACGCCAAGATGTCTAAATAAGTGCATGTTTACCGTGTCTTTCCTGCATTTTCACCAGCATCCGACGAAGCCCAAAAGATGACCCTTCAAGGAGCTTGCTGTCTTGCAAAGGCGGATGGCAAAACACAGCGTTTTAGCGATCTACTGCCCCAGGCAGAAGGTTCGTATCAGGATGTTCCGAAGTCAGAACTTCTGCGGACACCATCGAAAACAACGTTTCACACCAGGTACGACATCAGCCTCATATAGTGCATGCAAAAAAATCCCGACTGTTGTCGTTTCTCTGCATCGGAAGAAACCTTTCGGGCATTTACGGCGCTATCAGTTTAAAGGAACGCGGGCTGGTTTCACGACTTCCAGGTTGTTTTTTTTTATCTACTCTCACACTCTGATAGAGTCAAAGCGGGTGGGGAGTGTGGCTCGTTTTTCGTGGTTCGTAAACCTGTCGTTAGGCAGTTGCTCCTCATAATGGCGGGAACGATGGATCGCCCGAAGCAGTACCCGAAGAACTTCGGGAACAATTCGGCCAGAGCGCAGGCAACGGTTTCATAATGGTGATGCGGAGTATCACTCCGGGTACAAAAGCGTCAACGGCGACCAGATCCTTATATGTGAGCTCGTGGTGCTTATTGCTGGTTTGATTTGGTTTATGGCGTTTAACGTCCAAGAGCGACTCAGTCTATGAAGGACGCCGTAGTGAAGGGCTCCGGAAATTTCGACCACCTGGCGTTACACGGGCCACTAGAATTTCGCCCTCTGATGCTAACAGGCAAACCACAATGCTACTGCTCGGCCGTTCGAGCGTTAATTCAACCCCAACTCGTCCGGCGTTACGGGCTCGGGCTGCCCCAGGATTGCAAAGTGCAGGTCAATTTCGGAAGATGTCGGCTTAATCGCCACTCTCGGCAGTAATATTCAAGCGAGGCTGCGGGAAGCGACCACTGGCAGCGCTGGTATTCGCAACATATCGATGATCGCAAAGAAAGCTTTTTTTTTTTCGCTGCTTTTGCCGCCAAGCTTGGTCTCCTGAACATGCACTGATGGCTAGCATATGGGTGACTCCAAAGCGACGTTTACTTCCGTTAAGTGAGGATAGCGAATTGCTGCCGTTTAACTTCAAGCTGCGCTGCGGCTTGTGTTGGGAGATCGTAAATTCGCCGTGATTTGTGGAAGTAATGTAATGTATCAAAAAGTTTTGAAAACATGCTTTAAATTGAGTGTTGGCGCAAGAAGATACTGATCTTGTATTATGGGTCACCAATCTTGTCCAACAACAGTTGACCATCTAAAAAAGAGAGAGAGCCAGAGAGAGAGAGAGAGAGAGATACTTCGAAATACTATCCGCGTTTGAGGACGCGGGCTCTAATTTTCTTTGCGTCAGATACTATAACTTGCAAAATCTAAATTTAAACAAGCCATAGTCACGGGGAATAGGGGCGCAGATCAGTTTTAATATACAGGGTGTTTCACCTAAGACTTTCTGCAATTTTTAAAAATAAGCTATTTGAATTAGATGCGCGCTTTTTCTGGCATAGCATTGTCAGTGCTGTAGTACATCATAATTCTACTAAGACGTGCTAACTAGCAGGCTTGTTAACCAATATTTATTAGTTAACTTTTAAACTATTACCGTTGGGCTCCTTAATTATTGAGAGGCATGCAGCCCACCGTAAGTAATGTCCATATCCGTTTTTAGAATTTCAAGAACGCGATTATCCTCGGCGCTGTAGCCCAACAAATTTCGCCTACCTCGCGCCAAAATACATGCGGTTTGAGAAGCTTGCAGGCAAAGCAACCTCTCCAGTGAACCTAACTCGTCGAAATAGCCAAAATTTGTTGGGCCACAGCGCCAAGGATAATCGCGTTCTCGAAATTCTAAAAACGGATACGGACATTACTTACGGTGGGCTACATGCCTCTCAATAATTAAAGAGCCCAACGGTAATAGTTTAAAAGTTAACTATTAAATATTGGTTAACAAGCCTGCTAGTTAGCACGGCTTAGCTGCATTATGATGTACTACACCACTGACAATGCTATGCCAGAAAAAGCGCGCATCTAATTCAAATAGCTTATTTTTTAAAATTGCAGAAAGTCTTAGGTGAAACACCCTGTATAATAACATGCCCAGCATGCCGGCAAATTATGAACAGTGGGAACATTCTGCAGCGGCATACAGAATGTTGCTGGGTGTTTACTATGTAGCTTCCACAGTGATACCTGAATCTGGGCCGAGTGGCTAGATATTTTGTTCGCCATATTCAAAAAGCACACAGGATTTCGCACAATGCGATCAAACAGATCAACTGCACGGCAAAAACGTGTGTTGCTAATCTCGAGAAATGAAAATTTCTTGCGGCGTTCTTCGCGTTCGATCCGAAGAACTTTAGAGCAAATTTAGAGAAAATATTTTAAAGTTATCACTTTCTACATGTCAGGAATGATATCGTGGGGGTCGACCCGCTGCAGATTTTCTTACTTTCAGAACCATGTACTGAACTGAATTGACGACACTGAATTGAAATTTCTCTGCATCACATCCCATTCAGTGTGCATATGAGAACTTGAAGCGCAAGTAGAAAACTGGCCCTAGGACAGCTTTACGAAAATTTCACACTCCCATAATGGCATCTCGCAGAAGTGGCAAAACAGCTTAGCAGCAAAAAACAAATAGGATACACATAACAACAATATTAATAATAATGAAGCCCTGCACATTGCGTAGCTGAACAAAATGTAAAGATAAGGCAAAGCTAGCCAAATAGCAAAAACAAATACACATAAAAATATTTACAGAGTATATCAACTTGACATCTCAGAAAGCGACCCGAACAAATCACAGCGTATGGTTTTTACATCGCAAAGCTGCAGGAGTTGCTGATAATGGCGCATAGTGCTTTAAAGCTAATAATATTAAGGTGAGCGTTCCGAATGTATAGTGAATTAAGTAGCCTTGGCACCATGTTTCCAATAACTTGCTGGCCGAGTGTAGTTCTTTAACGTATTCAGTAGTGAGCCGCGTTGTAAAAATCTCATGAATGTTACATACATCCATTCATTTTTTACAGGACCATAAAAACCTGCATTTATTGTCTGGCCCTTTGGCTTCTTGCTCTGCCTATGGCAGGAGGTGCCACACAACCACCCCACATCGTGTTCTTGTTCGCTGATGACCTGGTAAGGGACAGCACTCCTCACAATATGCGCGTCAAGTCTGAAGTGCTAGAATTTCTTGCAGCCCGCGTTATTGTCACCTCAAATGGAAGTCTTTACGGCACTGTATATTAAACCAGTGGCGGCACTTCGTCACGAATAGGAGCGGCTTGTATTGCTTCAAGGACGAAACACAGCTCAGACCCTTACCCTGGAAATTGTTATGGTGCTTTTAATTTATTTACAAACAAGTTTAGAAATTTTTTAATACAAAAACAACGAAATGAAATAGAAACGGGAGATTAAACTGATTCTAAGGAACTTTTGCACAAGAAACAAACATCCTCAGAGACCAGCAATAAGCCTCCAATTTATATGCCCGAGAAGAGAAAAAAAGGTGGTCTTATCTCATGCGGAGGGCTTCCAACGAAAGCACTAGGAAAACAGTGCAAGTTAAAGAACCCCTGGTGGTCGAAATTTCCGGAGCCCTTCACTACGGCGTCCCTTATAGCCTGAGTTACTTCGGGACGTTAAACCGCAATAAACCAATAAACCAAGCACTAGGAAAAAACAAAACTAAAAAGTTTTCGACGCCCTGCTCCTCAGTGCCTGGAGGTGAAGGAAACAGTAATTTTATGTTGAACAACACTTCCGCTTGATTATAAATACAGGTTTGGGGAACTGTGGTGTTTTCCTTCATGATTAAATTGACAGTGTTTTACTTTTTGATTACGCGTGAAGTGCGCAAAACGATAACAAGTTGCCGCATGCGTTCTACCCACGACGTCCGTCCGTCACGCGCAGTCTACCACTGAAACTAATGGAACGGCTATACCTGGTGCTGCTTAATGGTGCTTAGTCCTCAATGTCAGATATTCAATACTCCTATTTCGTAGTAAGTTGTCTGAAATATCGTCGCCTAGAAATCTGTAATATTGAACACTTTCAAAACGGATTCCATCCATACTATGCGCTGACGTAACCGGCAGATGGTTACGGGTAAACGATACGAGTTGAAGTTTGTCGCTGTTGAAAGACATATCACACTTCGTGCAAAAGCCATGAACTCCCTTGAAATGGCTCTGTAGATTGCTGACGTTCCTATAAAGCACTCTCATTAACATATAATCATAGCTTGCACTCTAAAGCGTCTACACTAACAAACTTAAAAAAAAAACTAAGGCCCCAAAACAGACCCTTGAGGCGCGCCAGTAACGTTTACATGAGTTGTTGCATGCCGTTAATCAAAGCATATGTTCACCGAGTGAATTGAACCGGGTGTCACGTGTGCTGCTTTCTCAGCTCCCGATTGGGAACGGCGAGCGGGCAGAGAAGACGCGACAGGCGCGCCGAGGCGTGACGCGTGCTCGTGGGCGTGGCTACCGCTTTTTCTGGCCGCGCGGTATCGCACTGGCCCGTGTGTGGCCTAGAAATACTTCGCACTGAAACATCGACAAAAATGGCATTTTCGAAATTGTAAAGCATGATATAGATATATCTTACTGTGGACTGCATGCCTTTCAATAAATAAAGAGCCTAACAGCCAGTAATAGTGATAAACATGACTATCAATATTAGTTAACCAGCCTGCTAGAAGGACGTCTTAGCTGCATTGCAAAGCACTACTCCGCTGACAATGGTATGCCGAAAAGATCGCTCTTCTTACTCAGAATAACCTGTTTTTAAATGTTGCTGGCAGTCTTGAGTGAAACACCCAGAATGTAGCCAATCGACTTACAATACCCAAGAGAAAGACTTTGGCGCAGCCATTATAAAAGCTGCTTTGAAGGTGTTGTATTAAGCTAGTAATCGATATGAACATTTTATTAACCAGGGAAATGTAAAGCAATCTAATCATCCTTCAGCTCGTTTTGTTTTCAGCTGCTGTACTGTACCCTTCCTCTTCGCGTCTTGCTCACTTCAGTACTGCACTTACAACTCGACCCGCTATTTCTCTTCCCATTCCATACATTTCGCCGTGCTTCACGCTCTCCTACCCTCTCGGCTTTGTTGAGTCGTGACAGCAGCATATAACGCGTGAAACCGGAGGAATGCCATTAACAGCCATTGCTGTCCAATGAAATAGCTGAGGCTAGGAATGAAAAGAAGCGTCGGCGTACAAACAAGAGCAGGCAGACAGCTGAACGACATCTCTTCAACCAAGTATCGGAGGAGGAAACGTCCCTCACTTTAGCGCAATACGTCACCGCTCTGCATTTATGCATCAAGAAGTTTCATCTAACCGAAGAACGGCTGAGGTTTTCTTTTTCCTTTAGCCTCTACGAAGTATTTAAAACAATATTTCCAGGACGCATTAGCCTTTTGTCAGAGTCAGCATGAAAGCGCTAGAAATTTAACTGGCATCAGAGTGAACTGCAACAGTTTTCGCTTCTTCAGATTGTTGAAGATTCTGAGAAGCTACTGTCCCTCAAGACTTTCTTGCCGTTGTAAGCCGCGGGCTACTTGTGAATTGTGACGCTTTTATTTGACATCGCTCTCCTAACTCATTCCTGCAGGGATGGGGCGACGTGAGCTTTCATGGATGTCAGATTCCAACGCCCAACTTGGACACCTTGGCTGCGGATGGCGTCATACTCAACAACTACTACGTTCTGCCCTCTTGTACTCCATCCAGGGCCGCTCTTCTGACGGGACTCTACCCGATGCGCACAGGTGATCTCCCAGTGCATAAAAAAGCCGAGAGGTGCATCATAAATGCACTGACAACTCTTTAACACGAATGATTAGATGAACATGAATATCTGATAAGCTGACTGAAGCGTGGAATCATAATTTCGAATAGAGCGGACGTTCTAGCGTTGCGACCATGAAATGGTGGATGGATCTTGAGTCGGCATTTTAGTTCGGCAATCCACAACAATGAAAGTCTAGAGTGTCGTTCCTATTAGCCCCAAATTAGACGCCACTTGTAGGTATGGTGAGCGAGATACGTGAGCGGATATGTGAGGGCGGAAGCAGAAGCTTAAAGATATTAGAGCGCGTTAATTCTATAATATATATTTGCTGAACAATGCTGACGATATGCTGAAATTTCAGTCTTTTGCCTTCGCTGAGTGGGACCCGGGTTACGATGATGATAATCATGATAATAAAAGAAAAATAAAATGACGCACATTTTTTGTTTACCCAGGAGCTTGTACAGTGCCAAAAAAGTTCAAAGAAAACCTTGTAAAAGTCACAAGATATGTTTATAATATGTGCCAAGTTGAGCTGATCAATGGTCGTCTTTAAATTAAACGTCTACTCATCTCTCAATTATCCACCTACGCAAATGACTGAAATTATCCCTGCGCGCCAAGGCAATGTTGTGATAAGGGTAATAAGCGAGGTATACACCATTACTTAGCTAAACCAGTTTTCTCTCTTTGACTCGGGCACAAGCGAGTAGTATGATGTCACCACACTGAGTAAGCAGAATTCTCCCCCTAATTTCGGTCTGAACGGGGGGCGTAGTTTGTTGTGGAAGTGAATAACATTTCAACATTTGGATCAGTCGTACTATTCACGAGAACAGTCGACGTTCTTCTGTAGTTGAGGGCGCGATGCTTCTGATCAGAATCAGAATCAGAATCGTTTTTATTTTGGATGCACGCGTGTACATGAAAGGGGTATTCAGGAAGCGCTCCCGTAGTCGGAGACTGAAATGGAACCTCCCGTACATAATGGACATGAGACTGTTCATAACGAAATGCAGCAACGACGAAACGTTAACATAAACAAAATAGTATTCCCGAGACCGGTACAGAAAGAATAAGCCCCCACATTTCTTACAAAAATTGCTTCCATTATTACTCTCGTTCTTTTGCCCTCACAACTCCGATATCATACTGTGGATGAATTGTATGTGAATAACAGGCTGAAAAATACTTTTACTGCTATTTTTTCTAGAAACAATTTATGTACGTTTGGACCGTGAATGGCCTTCATCAGAATCTTTCAGACCTTGCTACGATATGTGACAGTGCATTTAGTGTAGCAATTTTGCACGCAATTGGAGTAGATTCTTATAAGAATCAATTTTGAGTATGAAGTATCAACTTTTGCGTACTGGAATATGATATTCATGGTTCTATAGTACCCACTTTCTTGTTTTACTATATGGCTCTTTGCTCGCGTGTACCGTATTACGATCCCAGGCAGCGCATTCTTAGTTTCACATAGGCAGTCTTTCCGCTGATATTCTCAATAATTCCTGATGCGAAATTCCCGTCAATCCAACCTAATCCCATGTGGTCTGCATTAGGAATTAAGCAGTTCTAATTCGGCAAGATTTTGGAATGACCGGAAATGTACGCTGCGCCAGTTTGGTTAGTTATGGTTGCAGTTGGGCGTTCATGTGGAATGCAGAAAGTCAGATATATAAGAAAGACATGGGATGACGACGACGATAATTTTTTTAACATCTTAATGACGCAAGAGCAGCTTGACGCAAAACAGCTAAGAAGAGTGTTCTGGTCTGCATGAGGTGTGGTCGGAGTCTCATTTTCACAAGCAGTTCAGAAGCCGAGAGCCAGGCCGGCGTAAGGCTTGTACCCAGCGCAAAACCGATAAGTTCTCAGCGGTACAAAGTATCGAACTCTGCACTTCCCGCATAAGAGGTGGTTGCTCAAACCACTAGGTTACCGCCGCCGTGAGAAGTTGACGGGTGCGCGAAGGTTGATCATGCGTCGAGATATGCTTCTCGAGCTTCTAGTACCGCAGGTAGGATAATACGAAAAATGGGATATCGAGCTTAATTAGAATATCGCGTTTCTGATATAACCCTTCCGTGTTTGTAAATATCTGGTAGCATAACAATCAACATAACCAGAGCTTTGCAGCTTCGGTTTGGTACGCTTGCTATATATATTTTATTGCGAAAGCAATACTATGCTCATGAATAGTCTTTCGCATAGCGGGGGCCGGTAGCCACGCGTGACATTTAGAATTACCTCTGACGTTATGCCATGCCTAGTGACGTCATACCGTGACGTCATACAAGGGTGAGAGATGGGCGACCAAGTCGAGTCATAGCGCAGCGGCGGCCGGTAGCCACGCGTGACATTTAGAATGACCTCTGACGTCATGTCATGCCTACTGACGTCATACCGTGACGTCATACTAGGGTGAGAGATAGGCTACCAAGTCGAGTCGTCGCGCAGCGGCGGCGGGTAGCCACGCGTGACCTGTACACGCGGCGCACTGCGTTCCTTCTTTAGACGCGGCGCGCCGCGTTCCTTCAGTTAGAGGCGCTGCGCTCGCTTTCGCAACCTACTAGGCTTAACCAAAGCTAATCACCCGCCAATTTTTTTCAGGCATGCAGGGTCCTCCGTTACATGGCGCTGAGCCTCGGGCACTGCCCTCCAATGTGGCAGTTCTGCCTCAGTATCTGAAGGATCTTGGCTACGAAACACACCTGGTCGGAAAGGTGTGCGTTCTAAACTGTACTGCATGTGTTTTCTTTTGCTACGAGATGAAGCAAATGTGTTTGCATCTAACGCGACCAAATATGACGTTACTGGCGTTGGGCTTCGATAGTATACTTTACGCCAGTGCTATTGGACGCCATGGGACTGGTGGCTAAAGTGGTTAGTCCTTCAAATGCGAAATTGGGTGCTTCGTATGTGTCAGCATGTGTCAGCACTGCCTTTAATGTCTCTGGTTAATGGCAAGCCAAGTTTTAAAATACATTGCAGAATACAGGAGCGGTGAATTTTTCCGAGAGCCCGGATACTTATTATGGCCACCAAATATATTTAAGCTTTAGCTTTAATTTCAGTTGTGTCAACTTCGTTTCAGATAATTTGCTGCTGCTGAGAAATTATGTATTGAAATGCAGAGACTTTAATTCTTCTTTTGCACACGCAGTGGCACCAGGGCTATTACACAGAGGACATCACGCCCACACGGCGAGGATTCGACAGTTTTTACGGCTTTTACAATGGGAAAGAAGATCACTACACCCACAACTTCACAGTCGTATGTACAAGAACTTATTGGCTTTTAGCTTATTTTCGACTCTTTCCACCAGAGAAGACACGTAACGACCTCAAAGAGGTTGTTTAGGAAATTGCCTCTCAGCAAAGAAATGTCGACTCTAGCTACGGCTGGTAAACGTCGGCGCACTTCGAACAAGGCTGCAAGTAGCCCCTTGCGTTTACTATTTCTGTGATGTATGCCAGACGTACCGCTAAAAGAAGAGGGAAAGATTTTCATGTTACCTGTGCTAAACACCCCTAAATGAACAAGAAGTTAGGCGAAGTGCAACCCGTTTATAATCCTGTCGGATAAAGGGGGTTTTGTCTGAAACCTAGCAACAGCAATTGCATGAATGTTGTCAACTGAAAATGCGTCGGTTAAATCGAATTCGGCACGGATATTTTCCGCACCCTGTATAAAGCACGCGAAACGCCGTTGAAAACGGTGGTTTCGACCGCGCCATTGACTGCTTCGTTCGAGGCACAGGATGATTCTTAACCTAGTTTTTCGTCTATGCGCTGTGATCGATGCGTTGTTTATTTAAAGAGAATTCTTTTCTAGCTTTTTTTATTCTAGGTTATTATTTTACACGAAACGGTCTTCAACAGCAACTTTCTCAGACGTAGCACAAGAGCTCTTTTAAGGCTACGGTAGGGGCTTTGTAACCAACAAACAAAAGCTTAGACTACGTGTTGGGAGCTGTGTTATCATGCGGTGCAAATGCCGATTCGTGCTGCAGCGCGAGTCCTACGCCCATTTTACGCATAATGGTTTTCCATACGCATTCACATCAAATTACTTTGTGCTTTCACTTATTGAGTCATTTCTTTTTTACTTTTCCCATCATAATTTGCACTGTGCTCTGCATAACAAGAGTTTTCATTCACAAACACTCGGATGTTTTGCGTTCGAAAAGAGAGACGGAATAACGTTGCTGAGAACCATATATATAGTTCCCTTCTGGCTGAGCACCTTTGGCCGGCCCATAATTTTTGGCGGCTGTTCAAAGCCAAATGACATCACATTAGACATCTAGCTGTGCAGGCAGTGCGGATAGTTTAAAAAAATTGTTTTCATAGCCTGTGCACAGGAAAATTCGAGGTGCAGCAGTTAAACGTTCTCTGCTACAATACCTAGTCCAGTCGGTCAATATAAAGTAATATCTTTGAACGTGTGGAACACGAAGAAAGGAAACAATTATTTTTGTCCCATGTCTTTCACTCCGTTACCTTACAACCATGCGAGACCAACTAGCCCTACTTACCTTACTGTCAATCCCTCAGGTGCTCATCGCGCGCCATCCATTCATTTTCTATAGATTAAAAAAAATAATTTTTGACTCCGTGAAACCAGAAAGACGAACGTAAAAGTTACCGCACAATTGTATGTTCGTCCTAGTCTTTTGCGCGGTTAAATTATGAACGCTAACAAACTTTCCCAGATATCTGTCCTTCACCGCTTTTTCATTTACTTCGATAAGAACACCATTCTCTATTTGCAATCTTTCCTTCAAGGGGAATCTTAACGGCCTTGATTTCTGGTCAAACACGGAGCCCTCGTGGTCGGTCAACGGCTCGTATTCTACCCATTTGTTCACGAAAAGGGCTCAACAACTGATCAACAACCGACGGGAGTCAAAGGTATGATGTAGCCTAAGTCCCATAGCATGAACTTTCTCTCTTTTTAGTTCGGCTTCGAGCTGTGAGCGGAGAATACGCTCGAAGTGCGCCACTGTGAATGCAGTATGTTCTATTATTTTTCGCAGCCTCTCTTTCTTATGATGAGCTACCAGGCACCTCACGTGCCTCTGCAGGCGCCGCAGGAAAACATCGACAAGTTTCCCTACATAGGAGACAGAGAGAGGACAGTTTATGCTGGTAAGAGGAGCAATGAATCGCGAATCGCCGCGAGTATCTTTGGCCGGTATTGGCAAAGTTAGCGAGGACATAGTACGAGACCAAAAGTGGCTATATTCTTGCAAAAGATAAGCTCTTTCTACTACGCTTGGTGGGAAGTGAGAAGAGGGGGAACAGAATTAATAAAAAATACAAAAGAACGTTTTTGCAAGAGTATCACAAGCACTTACAACAGAAAAGCGACTAGGTACGCATTCACACTTGCCGAATTAATTACGTGATCAACGTACGTTACACGCGTGATCTACAACTGTGCTACGAAGTCCGCCTTAGAGTTTTCTGGCATATAATCTTAAGCGCGTCCCTAAACCTTAGTACGCGGCCGTTATTCCTTTGGTGCCTTGTAAATGCGGTTGTGGCGGCTTCGAAACCACGAACTTGTCCTGAGGAACAATGCAGCTTTGGTTATTGAATCGCATCAGTGCGTACGGGATATTTCACTTTTAGGGTGAGCTAGCGAAAAATCTAGTCTGATGCTACATGCGGCATGTGCAGTTACCGGTACGCTGTTGACCTGTCGCTAATTTTAGAGTTCAGACCATTGCTGCTGCATAGTGCTCATGTTGCTTTGCTCAGTGGATGGCTTGCGGTTTCTTACAAGCTCCGTTCAGTAATGCCAGATGCAGTTTGCAGCCAATTAGCCAATTTCAGTCACGTCTTACATCCATTTAGATGGGCGGTTAAGCTGCCGTAGCATTGAATGACAACTCAACTTTGCGAATGCATTCGGACGCGGTTGAACACTATATTTCCGTGAAACTCAGTCAACCTTTGGATCGCGTCACGGCGCCACATGCGACCTTTTAATTAATGCGCAAATCAGTTTGTGTTTTGTCGTTATTTAGTTTTAAACATTATCACTGAACTACAACTTCAGCACGAGCTTTGTGATTCGGGTATGTCACAGCAGAACAGGGCACAGAGCCGAGGATATCCACTATAGGTACGTACTTGGCTTCAGCCCTTGACGGAAGTTTGATTACCACTTCACATGAATTCGAATGGTCTCGTTGCATGATTGCAGTATGCAGCGCGATACGGCGAGGACGAAAAAAAAAAGCAGACAGGACTGCGCTGAACTTCAGCACCAGTCCTGTTTTCTTTCTTTGTTCGTACCCGTCGTTGCGTTCTGCATCCCCTAATCATGATAGGCCGAGATCACTGAATTGCTGGTTGGTACGAAACATACTGGTGTCATTTTCTGTCAGGCCGGCTTGTTGGATGCTTGAGACTGCATACAAGTTCAAGTTCAAGTTTATTTTCCTTTCTTACAAAGGAGGAGCCGGGACTAAAAGCTGTGGTAACAGCTTGACTGAAGGTCCCGACTCCTTGAGACAGTCGCAGTACAGGAGGAAGGCGACGGTCACATCATTCACATCAATTCGTAATGCCATGGGCACGCGGTGCAGATCCACATTTACACTAAGCGCGAACACACAGGCAAAAAAAAAAATCGCAATACACACATGTACTCAAAGCAAATGTTATAAATAACTAGAATATACAGGATAGATGTCCCAAACTTTGGACAAGGAAATTCATGTCTGCTTCTTCCACAGGCTGAAATTGTCTCGGCAGTAGTCACGCATATTGTGTTTTGAATTTCTGGTAATATCAAAATTGTCATGGATTAGTTTTTTTAGCAAGACGGGAAGGTTGTAACTTAAGGACTGGTTCATAGAGTAAGTCCTCGGTGTTGGAGTGATCCAAGTTTCTTTGTATCTAGTGTTACGGCAGCTGTTATTTTCTCTCAGTTGTCCAAGTACAGTGAAGGGATTATCACGTTGTTGTGAAGAGTATTTATAGCATAATAGAAGCCTGTAAAAGTATAATGCGAAGATTGGAAGGACATCATACTTTATAAAGATGTTTCTTGCGGGGAAAAGGAATTGCACATTTGCTATAGACCGGACGGCTTTTTTCTGCAGCAAATGCAATCAATGAAGATTTGTTACCCCTGTTGTTCCCCAAACCGGAGCCCTTACTAGCTTCCGAGTATATCGTGAAAGAACAAGTGAGCTAATTTTTCACTAGCGTCACGCACGTAAACAGACGACCAGTTCGTCCCAGGCTAAAATTTCAGGCCACGAGTAGGAAAAACGTTGCGACAGTTAAAGCATTCTTTTATTTATGTACGTAGTGTGCGTTTCCTTGTCGCGGATCCAGGGGTGCTGAGGAGCTCCGCAACAATACGGAGCCCTCGCAAAAAACGCGCCCGAAACACTGAGGAGAATGTGACAGCTGTACTGCTGGTCACTGTGGAAGCCTTAGGTTGCAGGGGTCCCCTAAAAATGGTTATGCAAGCAAGATAGCGAAGCGGTCGCAGGGTGATGCTGAAAACTAGTTTCTATGCGTCAATCCTTGTCACCGCAGGTATGGTGGACGCCCTGGACCAGTCTGTAGGTAAGGTGGTACAGGCGTTGAACGACGCCCGCATCCTGAACAACACCGTCATCGTATTCAGCAGCGACAACGGGCATCCCAGCTTCAACTGGCCACTGCGTGGTGGTAAAGGCACGATCTGGGAAGGAGGTACCAGGGCGGCGGCCTTCGTCTGGAGTCCCCTGCTTGCGCAGAGACAAAGGGTGTCCAACGGACTGATGCACCTCACCGACTGGTTGCCCACGTTTTACTCGATCGCTGGTTGGTGCACTACTCACACTACTGTAGTACCAGCAAGGCATAGACACAGATGACAGCGCACTGCTGTGCATTAGTGCTTTTATGAGCCCATGACGGCGCACGTTATCCGTTGCAGTGATAGTAGCCGTTTTTTTTCCTAATAAGTGGCGCCGCCGCAGCCAATGCTGGTCTATACAGGTAGAAGCAACACGAGGGGGAACACGGGAGCGCGTGGACGCAGCACTTCGCTGATCGCTGGCGCCGAAAGGCGGCGAGAATCGGCGACAGTAGCCCATGCTCAGCAAGCACAGCCGGCTGCTCATTCCGCGAATGCCCCTGGTGCCGCCAATTCTCGTCGGCTGTCGGTGGCAGCGCATTGCGAAGCGCGGAGGCTACGCGCTCCCGTGTTCCCTCTCATACTGCCTCTAGCTGTATATCCTTTGTCTAAAGTGAAGTGACTAGATGTTTGCTTCTAAGCCTTGTAATGGGACTCATAGTAGAGCGCCCGAGGTAGGCATAACTTTCGGAGGGCTGAAAACAAGCGTTTTTTTCACCTTCAAAAGATTCGATACGCTGACAATACATAACAAGCCACACAGTATAACCAAGAAGCTCGAGTTCTAAACTTTTGACAACGACAATAAGTACTGCGTCGTAGCTTAAAACATCCAAGTTCATATGCTAGCCAATAAGCATTATCTACAGGACGGCTGTGGAGTGAGGCGGCCTCTCGAATGGGGCTGTGTGTGGTGTGGTGACGAAAGGTCTGTATATGAGCCCTGTAGCGGGCTTTCTAGCTGGTTGCGGGGGGGGGGGGGGGGGGGGGGACTGTTACAGACATCCTTGTCTCATCGTCGGTCCAGAACAGGACCCGAACTAGAGTTCTATTCAAAGTATATGTGCTTTTGACTGCTGCATCAACGCATTTTTGTCCGCAGTGCCCTGTGCGCGTACTTTGTCCGCAGGATGACATGACTGCCAGAGATTTCGTTCGTCGCTGTAGTCGGCAGTCCTCAATTTTTATTTTTTCTTTCTCTCTTACACCGTGCAACCATGATGACGTTAGCGATGTTCACCACTGTGTGATAATGCAAAACGGTCACGTTAGTCCGAGAGAAATGAATATTGCATGGTGATCGATTGCGATGGTGTAACCGTATAGTCCCGCTTGCCTAGATAAACCAGTGCTTGTAACAAAATCCATGAGCGGTTTGTTTCGGGGCTCAACTTTAGTCCCTATGAAGTTTTCGTTTTCGTCCCGTTAAGTTTTACCTAAGCAGGTTAATTTCTGCCTAATATTTTGTCCTTCGCTTTCCCGCACCGTGCTCTTGCAGGTGGCGATACAGCGCGTCTGGTGGATCTGGACGGCCTCGACATGTGGCGGCACCTGTCTCAGGGAGAGCGCTCACCTCGCGTCGAGATGCTCTACAATTACGACGACATGTATCGTAACTCGTCGGCGCTGCGTGACACGCGGTACAAGCTGGTGCTGGACGGCACCAGCGTGCTTAAGCCTCGCCAACGAGCTCCGGGCGGAAGCCGTCCGTGCGGAGACCTGGACCGACTGCTCGCTCAGTCCACCGTAGCTGGCGTACTTAAAGACCTGTACAAGGAAGATCACTTGGACTTTCCCGCGGACTGGAGGCGAAGAGCCACTGTAACCTGTGGTCAACACCCTGTGCAAAACATATCGATCTCCTCCGTCTACCTTTTCGATATCGTCGCTGACCCGTGCGAGCTGAATAATTTGGCTGCTTCCCTTCCAGATGTAAGTTGTTGTTTCCAACCTTTATAGCCAAAAGGGAAGAACATTTTATCAAGACACAATAATAACTGAAAAAAGTTGTGGTTTCCAAGCTTTATAGTCGAAAGGGAAGAAAATTTTATTAAGGCGCCATAATAACTGGAAAAAGTTTTAGCTTTCAGGTTATTTATTTATTAATACTGCCAATCCATTTTTCAGCGATTTTTACAGGAGTGGGTTTTGGCCGCAGACAAGCAGTCAACCAGGCATAAACACTATTTCAAGTATGCAAAAAGGACAGTGAAAATTATGGGGACAATGGGAAGAGGCTTTGGAGAAAGGCAATACAAAGATAACGCATGAATAATCATCACCTTTTCACTTCATAAATGGTCACGAGAAATACAAATAAATACACGGAAATACAAATACATGGAAAACCCCCCAAAATGATGGGAAAAGTCATATATGACAACTGACTGCCATTTTGCCGGTTGCACCTATTATTTGCTTGCGTCCCCACTGTGCTCATTATTTCTTGCTGTGCTTTGGCTACGCGCACTTATTAGATGATCACATAAAATACACGGCTGAGGCCTAGATCCTGCAGCTTTCAGTGACACTTGAGCAGTTTGCTGCTTGAGCACATTTTTAAGTCAGATGTTATGAACTATAACGCACCGACATTTCGAAAAGCCCTTATGCCACCAGGTTTTCTGCTAGGACGTGGAATATAACTGTTCTAGTAAACGTGGCTGTTTGAGACAGTAAAGGCCAGACTGGAAACTGTCGCCGTTTAGGGATTTTGAACTCTGGGAATGTTACAAGAGCCGCAGACTAGATCGCAAAAGCAATCTGGAAAATCTTGGAAAGCACTGCACAGGACAGAATAGATTTAACTTGATAGGAGAACCTGCAGCGTGACTTTAACGTAAATACGGTTAGTCCTTAAAAGCGGTGTAACCGGTTGCAGTGCCCCGCTTATTTTGTAATAAATAAATCCAAGAAAAAGTACATGATGACAGCGTGCTTGATACTAACGATAATCTACACTGCAGTAGTGCACTAAGTTGGAGGAACTAAAATTTTAAATGAGGCTAAATTCACCAGCATCACTGGATAATGCTGAATTGAAGCATTAATTTTTTTACACTATCTCTATATATACGAATAAAAAAGCTGAAACGTTTTCTTAAAGTGCCCTCGGGAATGCAGTTGGCGGCCTTTCCGATGCATAATTATATTACAGCAGTTATGTTAAACTCAGCCACAAAACTTTTCTGACCTCTACACGGCGCTATTGCATGTATACGCTGATGTCAAATCTTCGTCACCACACCGCCAAATCAAACTATCTGAATCGAGAAAGCGTAGCTAATCCCAGAAATGTAGGCTTGAGATATTATTCTGATACGTTTTTGCTTATTATTGCGACAGGTTGTGGCAACTTTGAAAGAGCGTATTGGCGTCTACGGAGCAGCAGCCAAGCCTAGCGTAAGCAAGCCGCAGGATCCTGCAGGATTCCCTGAGAACAACAACGGAATCTGGGCTCCCTGGGTACCGTCGTCGTAGTCAAGTGCAAGAGCTCAAAGCTAGGATTATATGGACTTTGTAGCTGTTATATTGAGTGCTTGCTTATGTACTCTCAAATGCTGCGTCGGCAGTGCATAAACCGATTTTGCACTCTTTTATGCTGCTATCAGTTATATTCTTAAATTTCATCATCTATATTAGCGAGTTAATTTGCAAGAAGACGAAAGAAGCTCGCTCCTAAAGAAGCTCTTGGGCTGTGTAGAGCAAGGACGTGTCTGAAGACAACAAGTTGGCAGAGCTTCCGATTGACCTTGATATTGATTCTTAGGTGCTCATGGCGTGGGAATGGCACGCCGTGGGACCCTGTCTCGCACTTTTTTTTCTGCTCAAACCGTTCATCGGACACATCCTGTCCCACTTATCATTGCCTGCTTAAACAATTCGTCCAAACTGTTTTCAAACACAGCTAAATTTTACATTTGTTAAAGGCTTTCTGCTTTTCTACGTGTCTTACAGCTAAAGTATAACCATTCCCACCCAGTATAATTTTGTAGTTTCTTCACGCCTTACAAATAGTTAAATGTCTGACAATAAACACTAATCAAGGTCAATATCAAGTCTTCCAAAGGCAAACCAATCGTTTCCAAAGGGAGAGATTGTTCTGTCTTATAAAAAAAGGAACTGCTTCTGACCCCTTCTCTCGTAAAAGAATGGTCAGACTAATTAGCAATTTTATTCTGATGATAATATTCTTGGTATTATTTCCTCAAAGTTGGCAATGCCCTCGTTTTAACCGGGGTTACCCTTATGGTGCAGATGGTTTGGTTATAAGAATAAAATGGAGCAGATTAAATACAGCTGCGATATGATAATCGCCATTGTGACAAATCTGCGACCGCCGAGGCGCATTGCAGAGACTTTTGTGCATATCCGTAGAAATTAAGCAGCGCAGATTTCTCATCGCAAAGCAAGTTAAATGGATTTATTCAGATCTTCATGGACTGTATACGGGGAAAAAAATTTCTACTGATTTTGTGAGCGGCGCCTAAATGGGTGGACAGCTTTGTTGTAGAACTGACATCTTCCATGAGTAAACTTCAGCCCTCGAAAGAAAGAAGCTCAGCGGCGCCGATGTCGACACCTGTTGACAGCTGTCGTAACGGTAAGAATGGCAGTCGCTCGGGGCTGAGCTCTATTTAAAAATAACGCCGTAAGCGATCCCGAACATTGATCATAAAAGTGGTAGCGCGTGATCGCTATCGTTTGTAAACGATCTGCTGGCGGTTAGAAAGCACAAGAAGGACAGTCCGTCTCCGGCTGCAGACAGAAAGCTACAAAAACGCGTGAGAGCACAGCACTGAATACAAAACAAAAAAAAAAAAAAAACAGGCGTCGCGAAGTCGCGGGCCAAAACAGCCGCGCTTATAAGCCACGGAGCAAGGCGAAATGCGTCTCCGACTTTTATGTTTTTGCTTTTCCAGAAAAGCGTGCTGGCGACATCCGCTGAATGACTCTGCCAACATGTGCCGGCCTATTCACGTCCTCTTTGTGGATAATGGCACGGCTTGTTCGCTTCCATTGCTGCGGCTAATCCATTACGCCCTTGACGTAGTTGGAGGCGGTCGGTAGGGTGCGGCGACTCTAGCGGGAAAACGCACCCATCAGCAGCTGTCGAGGGGGAGGGGTTTTTCTGTCTCGTGACGAATGGGCCTTGGAGATGTTTCCTGCGGTTTGTTGCGTTTCGCAGAGCAACGAGGTCGCTGAGAGAGGCTCACGACCCGTGCTATACATGGACGTTTCAAATGCCATCGAAACGAATGTCATTCTTCTTACTGCCGGTCTTGAGCTTCTGCAGAATGTTTTTAAACGGCATTCAGTTCAGATGTCATCTCATGCGACGGAGCACAGCGCTCACATGCAAGAGTTTGAAATGCTTTCACAACTCGAACTCAGTCCGCACCGACCAACAGCTGTCGCCATTATTACTTCGCCCCCCCCCCCCCCCTCCCCGCCCCATCTTACATAGCTGCGCCGCGCGACTTCTTCGGCTCTATGTCAGTGGATTTTGATATCTTCTGCTCGCTTTTTTTATGCGAAGCATACCAGCCGCACAACCGAGCTCTTCCTTGCTGCGCCGCGCGCGGCCGCGTAGCTACCATTTGACCTACATCGGCGCACCACGTGATATGACGTCACAACAGCTGTGAAAGCTGGGGCTCAACTCGTGCGCTCGCTTGCGGACGCGCAGCCTCCGCCGGCGGTATGCTTCGCATCCTAGGCTTAACCATAAGCTAAGCCAGGCCATTTTTTTTCCTGCTACTTGCTTAGTAAATACCTCGTGCACTCGCTAAACGAACGCTTGGAATAATAGTGCACTAATCGGCAATTACCACGTGGGCGTGAAATTTCCCCAGGAATGCGCTAATTACGACGACTCCACTAATACTATACTCTACATAGCTCTCTACAAATAGTTATTGCTTGTTTGCATGGCATTAAGCGCAAACGAAATTCTACTTATGATGTATATCTCTTTCTGCCCTGGTGTTGACGCAGTACGATCGCTGCAATTAGCGCGTGTGAATGTGATCGCCTGTCCGGGAAACGCTTGATAGCCGGTTTAGTGACACCGCGTTGGACTGGCTTTTCCCTCTCGTTGTATTTATTCAGGGCCCGTCCTCCGGTTTTATGCAACTCTTGCGCTACGAAAAGGTTTCACACAAAACAGGCTAGCTGATTTTCACCCGAAAATGCTCCTTCTAGAGAACGTGTAGTTTTGCGCGCACAAGGCTGCTGACATCGTATGAAAATTAGCTGATATCTTGGGCTTATTTAAGAAAAGTATTTTCAGGAACTGATCATTCATTCACTGATGAAATACCTTTTAGCCCTTTTTACGTGTTCATGACGCCGCTTAATTTCAAGATAAGTTCGAAAAATACGCTGCAGAAGCGGAACGCCAGGACATGGGTACTGTCCAGACGATTCAATGGCATGATTGTATCAAACTTTACCTTAGCTAACGATGTGTAGCTTCGAAGCTCTTGTGGGTTTAAAATCGTCGCTGAGATGTCAAGTAAATGTTTTTCTCTTTGGACAAACAAAAGCAGGCAGGCATTGCACGGATGCGGAAATGCTGCGCAGGAGATGGTATGTATTCGGGAGAAAATAATTGTAATACATGAGGAAAAAACAAGGAAATATCAGTGCACTCGCTAAATATAGGCCTTGACAAGGAGTGCGATTCACAATATCTTGGTTCCTATAGAAGACATGAAGTGCGCTAACACACACTTTGCTCCGCCCCACCTTCTTGGAGCAGGCATTATTCAGCCACATTTGCATATCCAGTGCTAAATATTCACTCTAACGTCATGCAGTTATTATCATGTACTAGTCTTAATTTACAAACTGATACTTCGAATTATAAGGTATCCCTCGGTCATGCTCGTAAATCCCCCAGGAGCATATTAACTCTGATCCATTTCATCCCACACGCCAGCTGCGGCACCTATTCGAACAAATTGCGGATCATTTTCATTTTCGCTTTTTGTAAAAATCTGTGGGGTAACTTACCATGAACTGATAAGTCAGATATGTCGTTTCGTTCGTACAAACAAGCAATCAGAACACTTGAACTATAGGTTGGTTTTATGGGGTTTAACGTCCCAAAGCGGCTAAGGCTATGAGAGACGCCGTAGTGGAGGGCTCCGGAAATTTCGACCACCTGGGGTTCTTTAACGTGCACTGACATCGCACAGTACACGGGCCTCTAGAATTTCTCCTCCAAAGAAATTCAACTGCCGGGGCCGGGATCGAACCCGCGTCTTTCGGGTCAGCAGCCGAGCACCATAACCACTGAGCCACCGCGGCGGCACTTGAACTATAGGTAGAATAACAAAAGCTATACAGAACTAAGCACATTTTCTGGTTTCTTGTATTGTTATTTGTTCTTGTACACTCTTTTTTCGACTCATTCTGTATCTTTAAGGATCACCGCTATATTATCTGTTTAATTTGAAGTTTTCCCACAAAACTCTTGCGCATAGTTCTAAGTACGTTTCTAGAAAAAAAAATGAAGGTAGAACTACGGAATAGCAATAAAACAATTCTGATTCTGATCCTGTTCTTAATCCCAGCTGCGGCTGCCCCATTTTTATAGAGGAGAAATGGCAAAAAGCTTGTATAAAATGCGATTGCAGCTCTACGTTTGAAATTATGTCGTCTATAATTGCCAAGGTTCTGCTTCTGGACAATAAACCTTACATACCGTATCATATCATGCTGTACCTTGCCTTACCAGTAAGGCCGAATTTCGAGTGGACAAGTTTCAATATATATTTCAGTGTACTGATAATACAAAAAGAAAAAGAATTAGAACATCTGGATCCTTAGAAGAAATAGGGATCCACGCAATTAACATAGAAGAAAAGGACCTGGGAAGCGTTACCATTTAATGCATTAATAAAGTTCAGAAGAGGGCAAATACGGGCAGGTTGGTACATGTTTTATGAATAGGAAAAAACAGCGCAATGAAAGACGACACAAGAGAAGGATTGGTGTTTTGTCCTTCTCTTGTGTCGTCTTTCATTGCGCTGTTTTCTCCTATCCGTAAAACATTAATAAAGATCCACAGCAGAGGATATTTAATCGTTCTTGTTCTTGGACCATGTGAGTTTAGTCAAATTGGCATTGTCTTTGAGAGTTTTCGCTTCTTACGTATGTTACGAGACCACTGGATTCTAGTATAAATGTATGAGACCGACGTATAAAGTATAAAAGCAACAGCGCTAAAAAAATCACAGGGTGGTTACTAAAGCGCCTAACGCAACTATTTGACTGTTAGCTGTGGTGCGACAGCAAATTGTTTTTTCCTGACATGTTCAGTTTTTTTTCTTGCAAAGTGAGGGAGGAAGAGGTAAATAAGGATTCGTCCAGGATTGCAGTCATGCACTGCAGTGGGTTTAGGCGATGGGTTCAGGTTGGTTTCATACCAACCTCCTCCCACAGCCGAGGAGGACGCCCAGGCCACTATAATCAGCTTCAAGTCAAGAACACAGCGGCAAATACCCCTCAGAGGAACCCCTCCAGCCAACGGCGTCGATAGATCCTCCCCCTTGACCGATCCTTTCGGGCCTGCTAACGTCCGATCGCACAGAGTGACAGGTGAAAAGGGAATAACCACGGCTTAATCGGATTACTAGCGGCGTAATGAAAACTGGTCGATGCTATTGGCTGTAGGGCTTTTGAGGGGCATTTACCACTTCGTTCTTGAGTCGGATCAGGCTATAGTCCACCTGTCTTGTCCCACCGTTTCTTCATCTCCTCCTTTTCCTTAGCCTCCTCTCCCCTGCCACTGGAGAGATGTTTTTTCCTTTTCTCCAGTTTGCCACCTGTCTCCTCCAACCTCTCTCCCTTCCGGTCTCCCACTTGCCTTTTCCCTCCCTTCCCCAAAAATTAAAGAGAGAATTTCCACCCCTCCGCTTTCCAACCTGCCAATGGAAGCAGTTGGCGCTGTGGACGCCATCGACGCCTACGACGACAGCGGAAACTGAGAACGCCGCATCCAGACATGGGAACCGCCAAGCATTCAATGCGAAATAGTCAAACCTTCATTGAGGGATGAGGCCACAATAAAAAGGTTTGGTTTATTACTTTATTGGGATTTAACGTCCCAAAGCGACTCAGGCTATGAGGGACACCGTAGTGAACGGCTCAGGAAATTTCCACCACCCGGGATTATTTAACGTGCACTAACATCGCACAGAACATCGGCCTCTAGAATTTCGCCTCTATCGAAATTCGACCGCCGCGGCCGGGATCGAACCCGCGTCTTTCAGGTCAGCAGCCGCGCTCCATAACCACTGAGCCTCCGCGGCGGCTTAAGGCCACAATAAAAAGAAAACAGACATTACCTGCAGTGTTGGTGTTTGTCCACGTACATTTTCTTTACATTCGTCTGTTTTAACTGCTTTATCACTGTACCAGCCTTTGCTGAAGTATTGGAGTCTCCTTTGTTCACAAATACAAGACACCATCCGCACGTGCAGCGCAACCTGCACGCCAGCGACCTTTTCTGCGCCATTTGCTTTTTTCAAAAACCACGAACTCCCAGGCACAAATGTTGGCAAGACTTTTTCAATAACTTTTCATAGCGCGTGTGCTTGTTCGTGTGCTCCGTGCGCGCTCACTTGCTATGTTCTATAACATCCTAATCTAGGGACGAGCCACAGTCTGACATTTGACATTCGTACTCTACTGGGAACATTTCTGCTGAAAGTTCGTTGGCCCATTGGCATGCCTTTGAGGAACTGCAGCCCTCTCGCGTGGAGGGTTAAGGTTGTGCACATGGTGTGTTTGTATGGCTTACTTGCGTAACGGTACGTTATGCAGGCAGTAGTCAAATACACGCAACATCCGGAGTTTTAAGGCTGACCGGAAGATAAATAAGTGGAACTGGATTAGAAAGCAGAAGAAAAATTATTCCCCTACTCTTTCCTTAATTTCAGTGACTACTGGCTTCTATTACACGTAAATCGCCTGAGTTTACAGTGAGGAAATCTATGCCGCCATGAAACAATGGGAGATCAATGCTATTGATGCCTAGGGAATGCGTTACCACATGGGCTCGGATTTTAGCACTTTGCGTTGATGCAGTGGAATATTTCGCGCCACTTATATTTTAAGTTCTTTGTTGCTCTGCTGCTGTGGTTTAAATCCCCACCGTTCGGCGTGACAATTGCTCTATGCTCGTCAGATGCCACTGCTGGTTCACATCTGCCGCCGAGCGTGTGACTTGATCCACGCTGGTCACATAAGACGCTTCCTTACTCCTTCATTTTTCGGCCCAAGTGCACATGTGCTTTTTTGCCTGGAAGCGGGTGAATGTTCGTGAAGGCCACGATTACCAAGGAACATCATGACAGGCTGGCAATATCGCACGGTGGGCGTACGACTGGTTCGATGAACGAGTGGTCTAAAGCAGCGGCCTCTGAAGCTGATGTCTTCGCACCACCGCGAGCTCGAATCCCGATTGAGGCTGTAAGTATGGCAAATTTTCTGCTTCCTCAGAGGCTGGTAGCCGACAGACTACCGCCGCAGGGTTTTCGTTCTCATAAAAGTTCTCTTGATTTCGACTAAGATGTCATTAACCCGCGTTTGTTCTCTCACCCACTCCGCCCGCTTCTGATCTCTTAACGTTACATCTAACATTTTTCTTTCCATAGCTCGCGGCGTTGTCCTTAACTTAAGCTGAACCCTCTTTGTTAGCCTCCATCTTTCTGCCCCATATGTGAGTACCGGTGGGCTTGGGCAGGGCATGTAATGCGAAGGCAAGATAACAGCTGGTCCTTAAGGGTAACGGAGTGGATTCCAAGAGAAGGCAAGCGTAGCAGGGGGCGGCAGAAAGTTAGGTGGGCGGATGAGATTAAGAAATTTGCGGGAATACCGTGGCCGCAACAGGGCCGTGGCCGAAGGACAGGGTTAATTGGGGAGACATGGGAGAGGCCCTTGCCCTGCAGTGGACGTAGTCAGGCTGATGATGATGATGATGATGATGAGAGTTCTCATGCTAATGCATAAATAAGGACCTTCCCGCTTTCCTACTTTGTTTTAACTCTAACCTTGATCAAAACTCAACGCTTTGCTCCAGGGGAAAACCGAAAAATCGGTTGCCGAACTTATTAAAAAAATAACTGAAAAAAGCCACAAAAACCCACGGTTCAGTAATTGTCTAACTTCTGGAATCAAAACAAGCACCTTTTTCGTTCAGCCAAATTGTGCCGCTTTAAGAACTCATGAAGTAAGTATTACCCTCACTGAAAAGTGTTCTTGAGTAAAATTAGAGACTCCAAGCGCACTTTTTTCATTCCAATTTCCGTAAAATGCTTACGCCTAACCTCCTGTAATACCCGCCGCAGTGGCTCAGTGGTCAGGGCGCTCGGCTATTGAGCTGGAGTACCCGGGTTCAAACCTGGTCGCGGTGGCCGCGTTTCAGAGGTGGCGAAGGGCGAAGCCGCCCGTGTGCTGTGTGATGTCAGTGCACGTTAAGGGTCTCCTGGTGGTCGAATTTATTCCGATGCTCTTCACTCCGGCGCCTCTTTCTCTCTTTGATATTTCACTCCCACCTCCCTGCCTTCATTTACAGCGCGATTGAGGTGTCCACCGATATGTAAGACTGATTCTACGCCTTTAATTTCCTCAAAAACAATTTTCCTAACTACTCTCAGTTAACCCTGCCATATCATAAACCCGCAGCACACGCGAACAATTTCCTTCGTTGATGCATCAGGCAAAGCATATACCTTGGGTTTATACTTTGATTTTAATCAACAGACGGAGTTCATATTTTTCGATTTTGCTAAAGCCGTCGACAAACTACCTCGTAAGCTGTTACTGATTAAACATTCCAAACTAAATTTGTACCCCATTCTTTTAAAATAGATTGAAGAGTTGTTAATTATCGTTGCCAGTTTGTTTCTGTTAACAGCAACGATTGTAACCCCCCCCCTTTTTTTTGCAGTATCGAAAGCTGTACCTCAGCGGTGTGTAATCGGTCCATTACTTTTTTCATATACAGCAATGACTTGACATATGTAACCTCTACAATGGTTATCTTCAATGATGACTGTGTAATTTATCGCGCCAGTACTACCTCCACTGACTGACCATCTGTAATGTGATTTCAACGCTGTCCAGAACTGGTGAAACAGTGGTTAATAGAGCTTAACTCATATAACATTTCCTCTTTCTACTGCCACCATAATTATCTTGCGTATCCTTGCGTAGTCTCGTAAATTCCCGTAAAACCAGTTCAGTCATATGGGTATTTAGGCACGACAACTTTTAGTGATCTTTCTTGAAGCTTGCACGTTACTAACATGAAATCTTTAGAGAACAGAACTTTCGGATCCTTAAAGCGTCACCTACATCGTGCGCCTGAGCATGTAAGTTATTAGCCTACAAATAATTCGTCAGATCAGAGCTATAGTTCGCATAACCACTTTGGAATCCTCATCAAGCTTGTCTTACGACTGCTGTCGGATCTGTTAAAAATAGCGCGACCAGGTTCATTCACGTATCTCTTTTTATGACATCTGCGTTTTCGCCTAAAAACAGCATCCTCTTTATCGACCATAACACTCAGTCGTCGCACTGCTGTTCTATACTTAGTCTTCATACTTTTTAACAGCCCCATAAAAAGGTAAAGTGCGGGGTTCAACAGCCCGAAGTGACACATTGGCTACGAGGGACGCCGCGCTCGCACAGCACACCGGTGTTTTTGTGCTTCTCCATCATCGAAAATGGCCGCGGCCTGGATTGAACCCACAACGGCATTGACATCAGCAGCCGAACGTAGAGAGGTCTTAACAACCCCATGTGCACATACTCAAACCCCCCCCCCCCCTTTCTCCCCCCCCTTTCTCCAATACACCCGACCCATATCACACCGGACCAGTCATCTGCACCAAAGTGCCCGTCCGAGCTCACATACTGACACGTTCTTTAATTCCACTTTACCTTGTCAAAGTGCAGACTAGAACGGAATTCCAAGCATTATTATTGTGATCCAAGTTTCACTGAGAGTTTAAGAAAACTATGTACTATTATAACAATGTTTTCTCATTAGTTTCCACCCCAAATCAACCCTCCGTCCGGCCTCTCCCGCTGCGATGCTACGCTCTTGTGTCGCGTGTGGCACGGAATGGCGTTTACAAATGCCTGCTCCCACTCATTCGCAATGGCAGACTCTCCTGCGTGTGAGAACTGCAGGTGCGATGAGGTAATTAATCACTTACTTTGTGATTGCCCTCAGTATGAGCGCGAGCGTGTCCACCTGGCTGCAACGAGTCGCCGCTTAGATCCTCGTCCCCTTACAGAGACCAAGATTCTGGGTCGTTCGACTAAACCTTCGATTTGGTTTATGTGGTTTCCCGTGCCAAAGTTACTCAGGCTGTGTGGGTCGCCGTAATGAAGGGCTGCGGAAGTTCCGAACACCTGGGGTTCTTTAACATGCACTGACATCGTACAGTACACGGGCCACTAGAATTTCGCCTCCATCGAAATTCGACCGCCGCGGCCGGGGCCGAACACGCGTCTTTCTAGTCAGCAGCCAAGCGCCATAACAACTGCGCCACCGCGGCGGCTAGGACTAAACATTCATCGCAGAGAACAGCTGTGAAGGCGCCTTTGACATTCGTGAAAGAGTCAGGGTTGAATTCAAGGTTGTAAACTTTCAGAGTATGCCCCAATGTACGCTGTTAGTTACGGACTACGGGTACGTGAAAAAGTTATCAAACTTCCCTTCTCTCCTTTTTATCTCTTCCTCAGTCGCCCTTCCCACGTGTAGGGTAGCATACTGAGCGTCGCCTAGTTAACTTCCCTGGCTTTCTGTTCATCATTCTCTCTCTTGCACAGCCTGAGTGGCACACTAATGATTTCCTTCTCCCTCGGCACCTTCTGTAAAAGCCGCAAAATTAATGTCGAATTGGCTGTTACACACAAACAGAAGAGTCAAACGAAAAGCGCGCAAATAACTGTGTTGAAATGTTTCGAATCACATTTTTTTGGACGTGCACCATGTTTGAAGCGCCATTACGGCGGCTCCGTCGGTAAGAAAAAGTAGTAAGTAGTTGACGCTGTCAACTCAGCTCAAGCCCAATGCATATAAGGCCTATTCGCCATCTCTGCCTATCTGGAAGGCCAGGAGAATACACAAGCACGGCAAAACAATTAGCAAGAGAGGGATTTGATTCTTTACTTGCTTGATGAAAGAAGCGAGTCATCTCGTACCCATGAATGCGAACAAGCGAGGAGAAGTATTGTGACTATGATGGGTCATAAAGACTCACAGTTCTGCTGCCCTTTGAAAGGAGCACAGCACGGAACCGGGCATTAGAGGACGGGGATTGTGGGGAGACAGGTTGTGCAAGGACACAGGGATAGATGAGGACGCAGAGTGGGCTGATAACAGTAGGAGGGACGTGGTTGATGAGTGGTAATCCAGGAGCCCATGGGAGGGATGGGTTGAAAGGCACAGGAGGCACCACAGACTGCATCTGGTACAAGACTATGACAACGGGAGGCGGGAAGTGTGGTTTCAGGTAAGTCCATACGACACCAACACAAACAGCCCCCGCTGCTCAGGTTGGGTGGCGACCTCTGCCTGCTTCAGTCACACCGGCCCTTGGAGAGCTGATTGATCGCTGCGGCCAGTCCAGGAAGAGCGACCTACTACCATAGTTACCACGGCGACTCCGCCCAGGTAAGCAGCAAGACGCGGAAACCCCGTATGTACGAAAGTCCAGTGAGACGCCGCACCTGCGACAGCTCCAGAGAAGGAAACGATAGCGACGAGGCGCGCGTAAGGGCTGCCCCAGTTTCTTTTGATCCGACGGCAGCACTGGGAAATAGTACACACTCACAGGCGCGCAGACTAGACAACGCACGGCGGAAACGCCGTTTCCTTCGCTTCGCGGTAGCGGTGGCGAGAAGAGGAAGGCGAGCGCAAGAAGGCACAAGCAATGGCCGCCGTGCAGCGGGGAAGCCGGACGAGCGACGATCAAGGGATTCGCTGGTGAAACCACTGCAGGCGAAGGCGCGGTAAGGGTTATGTGTGCACACGGGCGTTCTCAAAGTTAGCTCCTCCATGACAGATTCTCACAGCATCATCATCATTATCATAAGCCTGACATATGCCCACTGCAGAGCAAAGGCCTCTCCTATGTATCTCGAATTAAACCTGTCCTGTGCCAGCTCAGCCACCCCATCACCACAAACTTCTCAATCTCATCCGCCCACCTAACTTTCTGCCGCCGCCTGCTCCGTTTGCCTTCTCTCGGAATCCAGTTAGTTACCCTTAAGAACTATCCGTTATCCCTCTTTTGCAGTGCATGCCCTGCCCAAGCCCATTTCGTCCTCTTAATTTCCACTAGGATGTCATTAACAGCGTTTATTCCCGACCCAATCTGCCCTCTTCCTGTTTCTTAATGTTAAACCTATAATTATCCTTTCCACAGCTCGCAATGTTTTCCTTAACTTAACTCGTTTCGTTATCCTCCCCATTTCTTCCCCACAGGTGAGAACCGGTAAGACACAGCTGTTACATACTTTCCTCTTGAGTGATATTGGTAAACTGCCGTTCATGATCCGAGAGAACCTGCCAAATGCGCGCCACCCCATTCCTATTCTTCTAGATATTTCTCGCTCGTGATCCGGATATGCGGTCACTTCCTGTCCTAAGTAAACGTATTCTCTTACCACTTCCATTACCTTGATAGCAATTGTGAACAGCTGCTCACTTGTAACACTTTTGAAAACTACTTTGGTTTTTTGCACATTCATTTTTAGACCCGCCGTTATGCTCTGCCTGTCCAGCTCATTGATCATGATTTGCAGTTCATGTCCTAAGTGACTTAGCAAGGCAATGTGAACAGCGAATCACAGATTACTAAGGTATTCTCTATTAACTCTTATCCTCAACTGCTCCCAATTCAGGTCTCTGAATACATCCTGTAAAGATGTGGTGAATGGCACTGGCGAGATCGTGTCTGCCTGCCTGACGCCCTTCCTTATTGGAATTTTATTGCTTACTTTATGGAGGACTATGGTAGCTGTGAAGTAGTTATAGATATCTTTCAATATTTTCACATAAGGCTCTTCTACACCCTCATTACGCAATGCCTGCATGACTGCTAAAGTTTTGACTGAGTCAAATGCTTTCTCGTAATCTATGAAGGCTATATATGGGGGCTGATTATATTCTGAGCATTTCTCTTTCACCCGATTCACAGTGTGAGTATGGTGAATTACCGAGTATCGTTTTCGAAAGCATTCCTGATTATTTTTTGATTGAAGACTAAGGTTTTCCTTAGCATATTAGAAATTATCTCAGTAAATATCTCATAAGCAACAAAGAATAAGCTGATCGGTCTGCATTTCTTCACGCCCCCTTTCTTATGGATTAAATGATGTTCGAGTTCTGCAACCTTCCGGTACGCTTGAGGTCATAAGGCATTGCTTATACAGGGTGGCTAGTTTTTCTTGCACAATATCCCCACCGTCCTTCAGTAGGTCTGTTTCCACCTGATCCTCACCAGCTGCTTTACGCTTTGAATTGATTCTAATGCTTTATTTACTTCATCTTTCTTTACTGGAGGAATGTCCTATTGCTGTGTGACACTGGGACACTGTGTGATGCGGCCTGTCGCGCAGCATGAACCTAGGTTAATGCAGGAATTCTGAAGAGAACGCGCGACATTTCAGACGTGCGCCGGGGAAGTTGCAATTATGGCAGGGCCGCTACCGCCTCCCAGCGGCGAGACAGGCGACTGCCTGCATTCAGTGAGACACGGAGCCGAGACAGCCATACATAATTAGATGCTTTTTCCGCATAAACTAATGCCTTCAGTATGGTATAAAAAGAGCAGAAATATAACCTTTACCCGATATTCACCACGAGCCCCAAAAAACCGGCAAAAATGAGATGCCTTTGCCGCCAAAACATCTACCGTCTATAGGAGATCTTAAAGACGGAAAGATAGGACCCGACTTCTAAAGTTCTCTTTTAGTCATGTGGTTTGGACAGATTGAATATTGATGGTAAGAGACCTCTTAAAAACGTTTATTTTGGTCGAAACTCAATTTTATCCGACCTATCTCTAAAATAAACGCCTTGAAGGCCTGGCATGCTACGTGGGAAATAGGGCTTTGTGTTTTAAAACGACTTTATTTACCTCTATTGGCGGAAAAGTTTTTTACAGTGAACTGTCACGATCAGCCGGCTCGAAAGATTTAGAAATACACATCTTATGAGCCGTTGTGAATGCTATATAATCTCCCCTTAGGCGTTCCTGCTTTTAGAGCTTTTAACGGTTTCTTTCTTCATTCAAGCGACGCACGGCACGACTATGGACGAATAAAACACGAAGGAGAAAGCAGCATGCGCGAAAGCTAGTGTCTTAATGTCCGAAGCTCTATTTTAGCCTTTTCAGGAGAAACATTTCCCTCAGGAGCTTTATTTTTAAGGTTTTTTATCATTCGCTGTCATGCACGGCGCTCGCTAGCTCTGTGCTCAAGATTTTCGTTAACTTTGTTGCATAGCGGGCGCAGGCGTCGCTTTTCTGTACCAAACAACCTAAGGTGAAGTTCGTTGTGACTTCCTCTAGCTATGAAAATTTTCGAGGACCCGATATACCGAGCGAATTTCGCGTTCCATCATGGAATATCGAAAGCCTGTTGTTCGACACCTTTTAACCGTCTCTGCTCCAAAACCATAAGAAGTGAAGTTCCTTGCTACTTTTTTGCGAGTAAGGGCCTTTCACTACTCCAGCTTTCGTAGGTTGAGCCCTTTACGCACCACGGCTAACTTTAAGAAATATATGAGCTTAATTTAGATCATACTATGTACTGTCGGCTTGAAATGAAACGTGAACAGTACAACTGAAACGTGAACACAAATATATATATATATATAAAGATAGCAGCTACTGCAAAGAAAATACAGATGAGATGCGTTAGCACCAAGGTAGATGTACTATGGTAGCGTAGGCTGCATAGAAGCCCATACGTTCAAAACATGGCGGCTCATGGTGCGCAGCCAGCGCCGTCTTCGAAATGCGTGGACAACTAAAAAGTGATGTCATAATTAAAACAAAAACGCGACGTTAAAGTCACGTGTTGTAGTGACGTCATATTTGTGACGTCAGCGTCACGTGCTGCTTGGCGGGAAAAATAAACTGCTGAACGCCGCGACGCTTCAGCGCGACACCCGACACGAGAACGAAGAAAGACGACACGACGAGTGCCGACCACCAACGCTATTTTTAGGTAGTCAGTTCTCGTTGTGCCTTTTTCCTTCGTCCTCGCCTCAGGTGTCGCGCTGAATGTCGCAGGTGTAGCGCTGAAGCGATGAAATGTGACACCGCCAGACAGGTTATCGCTCGCACATCGTGCAACCGCACACCTCTTTTTTGCGTACGGGGGCCCCATGGAGTATTCTAGTTCACTATACCCATGGCCACAGACGATGCCATTTTGGGGAAAAAGCGACAGAACCGCACCCAACCGAACGAAACTACACAGAAGCGCTGGCAAAAGGGAAAAGCGGAAACTGTACACGAACGATGCACACCAAGAACTCGAGCAACAAGCAACGAGGAAAAAGTAGGGCTAGCAGAATCGAGTTTCAAACAAAAGCAAGCAGAATGGTCAAAAGATATGACAAGGGTATGACATCAGAGCACCGTCAACCTTGGCATCGTCCCGCTGCCATTGCCGCTGCTCTGAGCGAACGCTGTCATAAAATTTTTTACAAAGCAAGCGCTATACTTTCTAACAAAATGCACACAACTAAAACATTTTAAAAAGGAATCATTGCAATTGTTTTCGAATGCTTTTGAAACACAAAATATGTCCTAATTATTTTCCTCTTCTAGTCGTGTTTGTCCACTCATTTCATTTTGGCGCTTTAGTTCCACTACTAATTTGATGTCGCTAGCACTTGGTTCTGGACCGCATTCAGGCTCCGGCTTCGCGACCTATTTCAATTGACCTTGTTAGCACTGCTGATAGGTGGCCTCCGTGCTACTGATGTGAACAAAAACTGCGCTGGTATTCCGTATCTTTCAGGTATGACCTCGCCGTTTTGTTAATGGCGTTTCTGGTTGCTTGTTTTTTTTTTTTGTATTCAGATGAACATTGTTCGCGAGCTGTAAGGCAAGTATGTATCTGCGAAAATCGCGCATGGAAGACCTGGAATGATTTTTACACTAAAAGAGATACAGGATAAATTTTTCTGCGTATGCCCATGGAAGGAAGGAAGGAAGGAAAAACTTTATTTTACTCTAGTCCTTTTTCCTGCGGTTTGGGAACATCTTCAGAGACGTTTTCTCCTTGATTTTACCCCCAGGAGTCTTCTCTGTCGAAGTCGTCCGCCTCTAATCAGTGGTCGGTTGCCCTCAGTCCAGGGCTCCGCTGGCCACTGCCGCCCGTTGAGCTCGCTGTACCAGACCTTCTTGGTCTTCACAGCGGTCGCTGGACAGCAGAGTCTCCCACTGCTCCGCACTCGGGTTTTGTATTTTGGGGACCACGTCTATCTTTTGGCAGGCCCATGTGATGTGATAGAGAGTAGGTTTTCCGTCGCACCAGGGACATTTGTCCGCGTATATGGTAGGGTGCATTTTGTTTAGTATATGTAGGTTTGGGAAAGAGCCTGTTTGTAATTGTCTCCAAGTGACAGCTTCCTCTCTGCTGAGAGATTTGTGCGGTGGGGGATACCGCAATCTTCTGCCTCTGTAGTTTTGTAGTATGGCCGAGTAATCCCTGGGTGCTGGAGCGAGTTCCGCGGACTCATCGGATGCTCGGAAAGTAATGTATCCTCGAGCTATCCTGTCGGCCTCTTGGTTCCCTGCCACCCCCGTGTGCCCCGGTACCCACACAATTTTGTGTGGGATCTTGTCGCTTTGTTCTTCCTGGTTTTTAATTCTGTCGCTCGCTGCGAGGAGTATACGGAGCGCGTGACGACCTATCCTGCCATTCATGTAATTTCGGCAGGCTGTTTGAGAGTCGGTGAGTATTGTTAGCGACCGCCCGGTTCTATAGCCCTCCGCCACCGCTAGAGCAACGGCTACTTCCTCGGACTCTGCAGCTGTGCAGCGTCGGAGAGACGCGCTGGTCATTTCGCGTAAAGACGAATCGACCACCGCCGCCACAGCGATTTTGGTGTCTCCTCCTCTCCAAGACGCGTCTGCATACACGGTCGTGGCTTGAGGAGCGTATGTTCTTTCGATGAAGTCGGCCCTCGCTTCTCTTCTGCCTTGATGGAGGTTGGGATCCATGTTTTTTGGTATTGGCGCTACCTTGAGGGTCTTGCGAAGCTCGTCGGGGATCGTTGCCGTCCTCGTCATTTCTCGCATCTGCTCGCGGTATCCGAGCCTCTGCAGGAGCGCTCTTCCAGTCGTTGTCTGCAACAGCCTGAGTTTTTGCGACTCAAGCTGCGCCTCTCGTAGCTCCTCAAAGGTGTTATGTAATCCCAGGGCCATGAGTTTTTCGGTTGACGTGTTGCGCGGAAGTCGGAGCGCTGTCTTATACGCTTTGCGTAGCAGGGCATCCGCTTGTTGTATTTCGTTTTTGTTGAGGCACTGGTAGGGTAGGCTGTACGTGATTCTACTAACTACAAGGCTTCTGACTAGTTTGAGTGTGTCCTCTTCACGCATGCCATGTCGCCTGTTGGTGATGCGGGTGATCATGCGTGAGACTTGTAGTGTTGTTGCTTTGAGCAGGGTAAAAGTGTGAGTACTGCGCTGGTTGGATTGAACCCACATGCCTAAAATTCTTATTGTTGTCTTTTCGGGTATGGGTGTCCCGTCAAGGTAGACGTTGAGTTTTAGGTCCTCGTTGGTTGGGACGGTCCGGTTTTGCTTGCCTCTCCAGACTCTCAGCAGTTCCGATTTCTCGGTCGAGCATGCGAGTCCTCTTTCTGCGAGGTATTGCTCTACACAAGAGGCCGCTTGCTGTAGCCTTTCTTCCTTCTCTCCGAGACAACCCGTGTTTGTCCAGACTGTTATATCGTCAGCATACATTGCATGCCTGATGCCTTCGATGTTCTCTAGTTTTCGAGCTAGGCCTATCATAGCTATGTTGAAAAGTAAGGGGGAGATAACTGACCCTTGGGGTGTTCCCTTATTTGGAGTGCGAATTTTGTCCGATCGAAGGTCTCCTATGCCGATGGTGGCAGTTCTGTCGGACAGGAAGGCTTTGACGAAGCCGTGGATTCTGCGCCCGCAATCCAGCTTGTCTAGGCCCGTAAGGATCGCTTCGTGGCTGACGTTATCGAATGCCCCTTTGATGTCCAGGGCCATTATGACATTTTCTCCCGTCCGAGGTACGTTTCGCAGGACATCTTCTTTTATTTGGAGGAGAACGTCCTGCGTCGAGAGCTTCGCTCTGAAGCCGAACATGGTATGTGGTACACAGTCGTTGTCTTCCATGTAATTTTGCAGTCTTAAAGTTACCACCCGTTCGTAAAGTTTGCCAAGGCACGACGTGAGTGATATGGGCCTGAGGTTTTCAATTTGTAGCTTTTTACCAGGTTTAGGTATCATTATTACTTCGGCGTGTTTCCAATCTTCGGGAACCGTCTCCGCCTCCCAATGTTTGTTAAGAAAGCTGACGAGCTCTTGTATGAGGTCGTCGCTCAGGTTGCGGATTAGGGCGTTGTCGATTCTGTCCGCTCCGGCTGCCGTGTTTCTGGTGGTGTTTCTTATGGCCGCGTAAACCTCTTCCACAGTTATGGGGCGGTCGAGTTTCTCGTTTTCGGCTCCTCGATACGTTCCTTGGTATCGCGGGGGGTTGTGATCGCCGAAACATTTTTCTCGTGCCTTCTCCAGTAGGGTGATGTCTGATCCCTCGAAGGAGTGGATGAACCTGTGGATGGCTTTATTGTTTTCTGATTTTATTTTGGTCGGATCGATTAGTGCTCTTAAGAGATTCCAGGTTCTGGCCGTGCCTAGAGTTCCCCTGGGTGGTAAGCTTGGCATGTTTGGCATCATACGTGACATTATACTAGTCTCCTATATCGAGTTCGCTTCTACAGGAGAGAAAACTGAAACTGACGGAGTTAAGCGCCTGGTCAATCCAGGCATTTTCACGAAACGCACGACGAGATTTCTTTTTTTTTTTTTTGCGTAGGCTGTCTTTGACTAAAGGTACCCGGTAACATTACGAAAAATACAAGATACCGCGTGCTTTCACAGCGTCCATCTGCTTGCGAACTTTCAACTTTTAACGACGTGATTTAGCAACTAACGACATCCTGAGGCCCGTAATGAAGTTCATAGAAATGAAGTTTTGTCTTAGCTGCTTGAACCATTTGCACGAAAATCCATTTATCCACGCGCGGCATTCAAATCCAGCTGCTCTGAATTAATTTCATTATATCATAGCCATCATGCCGTAGTACTGTACACGTCGGTATAATAACATTTATGTGCAGTCACAGGTGCGGGCCGGGCACTTATTTTTCACTTTCTCTAGCGTCCTTAGGCTAAGTCCCTTTACAGCATGAGGGAAAAACAGTGCTACTTTTCGTTCTTTTTATTTCTCTCTTCAACGTACATCTCTTGATAGCATTCAATCAGTGAAGCAGGCATGACACGCGCACATCATTGCACGCATTTAAGCAAAAGTTGTTCCGCGAACAAAACAGGAAACGCAGAAAACGTGCACCGGAAACAAACCAGCGACATGGATACGCACTGCCCAAAGTGCTCACTGATGTTCCATATATCTAAATTAGTCACTGGATCTCTGAAAGTACACAGCTAAATTGGTAAATTGGTTTTTGAGGAAAGGAAATGGCGCAGTATCTGTCTCACATATGAAATGAAATTTATTTCAGCAGAATCGGGGTACATATACTTGAGAATTTTTTGTTTTTATATCTGCTGAGGTTCACGAGGCAAAAGGCGTCCATATGGCGCCTGACGGGGCCTCGTGACCTTCGCGCACGCTGTGCGGCGAACAGTGCCAGTATTTGCTGAAGGAGACCTTGTACATTAGAGAAATCACATCACATTCAAGCGCAGTCTTTTTCAATTCAAAACAAAAAGAAATAAACATAAGGAATAAAAGCAAAAACAGAGCATCGACAAGAAAAAGCCAACAAGACAATCAAAACAAAAGAAAGAAATATACATAGGTAATAAAAGCAAAAACAGAGTATCGACAAGAAAAAGCTAACAGCACAAACAGTTTCACACATTCTTTGGTGACGTCTCAGGTAACATCAGGTTGAAAACGTTATCAGGGTATAACTCGCCAACAACCACGATTGAAGGCCAGTCCTGGTTCTGAGTTAACATTCGATATAAGCCAGCTCGTATTGGTTGCCTTTCTTGTTTTTTATTTCAGGTTTTTCTTTTTAGGTCACGATAAAATGAAAATATTATAGCGACATTTGATAATAATCTGCAACCTTTAGCAGTAGTGCTTCTTTCACTTGTTTTTTAAAAGAATAGCGTGTTTTAGAATCATTTGCGATATCTCGGCAGACACCTGAACCGCCCCGTATGGGAAGGGAGGAAGGTAGGAGAGAAAGAAGAGAGAAAGAGATGCCGTAGTGGAGGTCTCCGGAATAATTTCGGCCACCTGGGGATCTTCAAAGTGCACTGACATCGCACAGCACACCGGCGCGCCTCTTGCGTTTCGCCTCCATCGAAACGCGGCCGCCGCGAAAGTACACAGCTCTTTGCTCTTCTCCGCCACGCAGCTTATTGGCCAGTTCCGCTCACGTGGTGCAGCGTTGGCATGGATGGTCCACTCGCTCGCGTAGCTGACCCGGCGCAGCGCTTCCGCGGCGGCTGGCCGGCGTGTTTGACGGAGTAGTGTTTCCAGTATCGCTCTGTCTACCTAAAATACTCACAGTGTGGTATTTAGGGTTCGCCGAGGGCGCTCAGGTCTTGCGCCTTCGTGCGCGACAACAAGAGAGAATCTGGTAAAGTCTTATTTGCAATCCCGAGCGGGAAGTCAGAGTGAAAACGCGTGGCTGTGCGAGTGGATCGCATTCGCCGTGACAGATTTGTCCGAACTAAGAGAACCGGCAGTGCGAGATTGGTGTTATGCGAGGTTATCGCCCGTAACGTAACCCAGTATTTTTGTGTGTCATGCATTGTACCGATTAGCTGTCACTACCGGGTCTCCATACAACACTACATTATTTTCTGGATGTTCTTCTTTGTAAGGTTTACATTTTCGGAGAGGTCGTTTTGCGAGCTTTTCTTTATCGGTTGTTCACTGACATTGCTTCCCGAAGGTTCAAACTAAATCTGCTCTTTCGAAACACCTGTCGCTCGTGTTGATTTCTTCCCTTGAATAGGTATGGCCGCTCACAGTTTATGCAGTCCAGGATACGCATCTCAAGAAACGAACCCTTGTATGCCATAGTATTTTTTTCTTTTGCGGATATGCGAACTAGCTACACACATATGCACATTTCGAGAAGTATGCTTGAGTTGCTGGTCTTGTTTTTCTTTACTGGCACGATCTCTTTGCTCGCGGCCAGTTCGGAAAAGCTCAAGCTGGAAGGAAAAAGAAGCTGACGTGGAGTACGCTTTCTATCATTTTCGCTTCTCAACCACTATAGTGAAGATAGTATTCTAGTTCACTATATCCACCACTCAGTACTGTTTCTGGCCGAAAAACTGAAGGAAACAGATTTTTATTCATGCCCCTAAATAACTCAAAACCACTTTTTTTTTAGATTTTACGTATTATTGCATTGTGATGCAAAGAGAAGAGGCAGATTTTTCCGTCCTTGTCTGCACAAAGATGAAAAAAGGCTCTGGGTTCGAATTGTGCTCATCTACGCATTCTCTATATATTTAGAACGGTTTTATTGAAGAGAACTGCGAAATATTAAGATTCCGATAAAAATTACAAATATTGCTTTAAAAAATCATTTTTGCATAAAAGTAGACAAAATACAGAATAATATGAAATAAACTTGGATGTGTCCAGTGCAGCAGTTGCTGAGAAAACGGTACTGAAACACGCCTTAAAGTACATGATAAGCATGGGATCCATTATATTTAAGAGAGTGCTACATCACTTCCCAGCTATAGAGATCGACTGTCAGTGCACTGCCTTCCTTTTATCCCTGCCTCAGTTCGTGCTCTTTACTTAAATGACATACCAACTCACATTCACATATGCTCCTGTTCTAGCGTGAAAATGCTCGTCAATCAGGTGCGAAGCATTTTTGAAAAATTCTCATGTCAAAAGATCGTGCCAAGACGGCGTACAGTTCGGAACCTAGAAGGCATTATGTGCTACGCGCGTACAACAGCATAACTGCAGTTTCACAGGAGACGGGAAGCACACTCAGAGGTATTGTGGTTGTCCGCTGACGTCACTTATTTCCTGCTGAAGGCAACTGGAGCTCATTGCCGAGACAATGGAGATATGGGGGCGAGCTTTCACCCAGCTCCCACTCCGCGGATGCAGCATCTTCGCCTGCTAACTGCGGATGAGTTTGTGTTCGACCGGAAGAAAGGGGGGGGGGACGAAAAGGCGAGAACACTGATATGCTATTTATTGTACTTGCCAATAATACACAAAGCATGTGAACAAGCTCTAAAACATCAACAAAGAATTCATTGGAAGTAGAATTAGGACATGATGTTGGGCTAGTCGGTTCATGGTTAGAGCAAAACAGAACTGCGCAAAGACGACGGGACAAAAGAAGGCACACACACACACACACACACACACACACACACACACACACACACACACACACACACACACACACACACACACACACACACACACGCACACGCACACGCACACGCACACGCACACGCACACGCACACGCACACGCACACGCACACGCACACGCACACACACACACACACACACACACACACACACACACACACGCACGCACGCACGCACGCACACACACACACGCACGCACGCACGCACGCACGCACGCACGCGCACGCACGCACGCACGCACGCACACGCACACACGCACGCACGCACACACGCAGACACGCACACACACAAAGCGCAGTTTTTGTGTGTGTCCAGGGGCGCGACTTCGGTGGTATCTTCGGCTAACGTTTGCACGTGTTGGGAATGGCGGAAGAGCGTGACGGGGTTTGTCAATGCGTGTCACATTCTTGGGGCAAAGCCATTCTCTAGCGTTTGCTGGGGGAGGTGGCATTTCGTTCCCTATACCGTTTGGTTCGATGCCCGGAACCAGAAGTCGGGTGGCAGTGAGCGACGTGCTTTCCCGTGCGCCTGCCGTTGGAGGCAGCCATATCATGCGGACACAACCATTCGCGACAAGGGCCAGATTCAGAAGAAGCTCTCATCGACTCCGCTGAATTGCGCTTAGCCGTCTAGGTGACACTAACGTTGCTGCTTACGCTATCCCGCCCAGCCGATGCTGTCCTGACGCTTTATGGTCAGCCGTGTCGAGACGGAGGGAGAAACACGCTTGCCACAAGACTCAAGAAAAAAAAAAGGTTGGGCATGTTCGAGGACTGTCATGCTGAAGCGGACGTTTGCAACACCTGATAACTATGAAGCATAGAGGTGGACGGAAACTCCCCTGATCGGTGTAAATCATAATAACGTGAAATTGTAGACGCCGACCAAAAAGCCAAAAACAAAAACCAAGACCTTTCGAGTCCCGTACGGGAGCGTTGTTCACACCCGTGTTTTTTGTTTTTGGTCGGCGCCTACACTTTCAAGCGACCTGATAGGTATGCAGGATGAGTACATTATTTTCAAAGAAATCGACCGGAAAAAGTAGTCTGATGATTAAAAACGCTTAGGTGGCTTTTTTTTTTATGGGAACAGCTGCGGAGAAATCCGGCAGTCACCACACGTTTTGCCAACAGTTCTGAGATAAGTGTTGGGCCGCTTCACTTCTACACTCATGTAGCAGGCGAGAACAATGCTTTCCGGCTTGACAGGTTTACACCGATTTCTCCTTTCCTTTTGATGCTGTGACACTGATAATTGTTGAAAATCAAAGAAATGGAAAAAGAAAATTCAACAGCTGCACTTCTTCCCGGAAGCCATTATGCTTAGTTTTCACTAGAAGGTGCAAAGGAAGTGACGGCGTGTTTCCTGCTGTTTCCTGACTATATCTAGAGCGACGAAATACAAACATGCACCCCACACACGCACACAGGGCTGTCAGTGTTTACGCAGTAAGTAAGGAGGGCTGACCGAAACAAAACCACAACTCGTGATCTGAGCTGCGCCCACGGTGTCCTGATAACATCGTGTAGTAAGTACTGTTGCGCAACTAGACTTTGGTTGCGAGGACTTGAAGATAACAAGAGCGATCTAGTCTCGGAATGGTTTGAATGCGCCAGTTCTTGGTCGGTCGCAGTAAGTACATGTTCTTCGAAAACACCTTCCTATCTGGCTTGTTACGGGATGTAAGGTGGCGCACTGTACCGGCAGGATCCTCCCTGTTTCTGATCGGAGGTCCAAAAATAATTTGCTGAAACAGGGAGGGGGCTGCCCTTGAACTGACAAAACGCGTCTTTCTTGATAGGCAAGCGACAGACAAAAGACGGATCAGAGAAGAAACGTTGATAGCAGCGACCGGAAAAATAAGAAGTAAGGGAGGATGAAAGAAGCGAAAAATTACAAAGGAACTTACTGAAGCACGAATGCGAAAATTTATTTTTTCTGTAGCAGTGATATATTCACAAATGTGAACCCACGTTCATATCTAACTATGTCATTGCAAATGATACAAAACTGCTCGGCACCATTCCTCTATAGGTTGTATTGAAGCAGGGTCTCCTTTCGGTCAGAGCTTTCGTTCAAGGAGTCTTTCTGTTACTCGCTTTAGCGCTCCGCTTTCCATTCGCCTGACTTTATCTGAGGCCAGCGTCGGGTTATTCACGATTCATTTAGCTTTCGGGTAGAGAGACGCCTTTGTCGCAGCATGCTTCCGGCGTGTGTCAGTAAGTCCAGCTCCCAGCTTGGGTTTCTGCGGTTGGTCGAGCGCAGTCAGACTGACTCTTTCATTTTTGCCTATCTTCGTCACTGCCTGTAACCAGCGCATGGCACCGTGCATACGCACACATGCACGCCCTCACGCCCGCCCGCCCGCCCGCCCGCCCGCCCGCACGCACGCACGCACGCACGCACGCACGCACGCACGCACGCACGCACACAAATACAAGTGCGAGGTGAAAGAGATCTCTTCCAAACGCCACCAGATAGTCCACGTAAGGCAAGTGTTGTTCTAATGAGCAAACTGTTAATTTATAGTTTATTGTCGGTATCGAAGTGAGTCATAATGCGTTGATTTTAACTATAGACTCACATGGTCCAGACAAAGCAATCACTGATCATACGTGGCAACAGTGTTATAATGAGGCGATGAGTCCTGATGATGTAGACTGTTTTTGTTCTTTGTCTTTTGTTCATTAATACGGCTGGTCGGCGACATTATAAGTCTTGTTTACGCATCGCTTGTATTAAGAATGCCGTTGGGGACACTCTCAGTCCTTTTCTGCAGACCGTGGACACTGCTTTCAAGGACCGTCTTGTCCACAACGTCTCCACACAGGTCAATAATATGGCTATGTGTAGGAATTTGGTTAAGACGACCGCTTGCCTTCCCTGTGGAAACCGCGTCGCCTGAGCAATGTTTCATATGAGCTGAAAACCGCGCGAAATTTTCTACACAGAGAACGTCTCTTCCTTTGCTTTGTTGTCGTAACGGGCAAGAGACAATAGGGGGGACACACATTGCACGTGATGATCTTGGGGCAGAAGATATGTTTATAGAAGTCGACACATAACCTGTATATGTAGCAACACATTTTACGAGTGCCCCGGTCTGAGCTGGCCACTCCTTTCCAGACCTGCTTGTGGCTGATTCTCAGGCAAACTGCGTGGAATGTATGCCCCGTAGGTTGTTTCTGAATGGCGAAAACCTTTGGCATTTCTTTTGTGCACACGGAAACGAACAACTGATGATTTATACTCGGAAGGAATGACATGCTGAGGGACGCTTGCAGAACTCTACTAATTGGACAGCCTTAGAAGCCTCTTGGGGCTAAAATGCATCATAGGTCATAGAATTCGCTCATTGGCTGGAGGAACGTGACGTCACCAGACCGGATAATTCCCATTGGAAGGAAGGAAATGAGGTCAGCAGACAGGAATGATATCTAATGCATCTATTGCAAACGCACTGCCAACACATAACGTGATTAGGTGTCCGTGCGAATTCCTTTTCGCCGCCGCGGTGGCTCAGCGGTTATGGTGCTCGGCTGCTGACCCGAAAGACGCGGGTTCGATCCCGGCCGCGGCGGCTAGAATTTCTTTGGAGGAGAAATTCTAGAGGCCCGTGTACTGTGCGATGTCAGTGCACGTTAAAGAACCCCAGGTGGTCGAAATTTCCGGAGCCCTCCACTACGGCGTCTCTCATAGCCTTAGTCGCTTTGGGACGTTAAACCCCATAAACTAAACCAAACCGAATTCCTTTTCGAGGAGAGTGCGACCAAAGCACCAACGTCGTAATAATGGCATCTGTATTTCAGTTGTTCGCCGCACGCAATGAATGGCATAGGTAATATCGACAAGTAAGATTGTCGTCTGCAACCTCAGCTTCTATAGCGCTCTCACGTCTTAGCGTGATCAGGCATCTTTGTCTCCTCGGGGCATGAAGGAATACCCGCTGTGTGGAAGTCAGTGGACTGCTACAAGGACAGACCTCATTGTTTTCAGCATTATTACTTAAGCGCGAAGGCTATTGTTCAAGGAAACAAACAGACTTCGTTAAGAAATTAGAAAGAAGCCTCGGGGAAATCACGATGCCGATGTTGAAAGCAGAATTAAGACCTTTTCTGCTGCTGTGCTGCAAATACTAATTTCCTCAACATATCCTGCCAATGAAAATTAGTGTGAGCCATCGAAAGCGGTATTGCGAAGGCTGCTCCTTGCTAATATGAAGACATGAGGCCCATGTCACCAATTCGTCGCTTTGCCAGGGCATGAGAGGCAATTGTCCTGATGTGCCTACGTACGCTCCCCGCTGTCGTCTGTACCACATTTCGTAAACGTAAAGCGCAGAAACGCACAGGGACGTAAGAAATACGACGTACAAGCGCTTACGTTCCTGTGTTTTTCCGCTCTTTAGATTCACCATGGATTACTAACTGGCAAGCACCAACCCCTTACTGAGTACCACCTTTAGCCGTACTTCTTTTCGTTCTCTTCTGTGACGTGTCGCGGTTCTCTCGTCTTGTGATCGTCTTTTATGGCACTAACCTTATTCAAAGAATGTCTAACCAACTAGCCCCGCGCCAAGTTTTACTAAAGTATAGTTCTTTTCGTTCTGAGCAAAAGTCGTCATTTCCTTGTCTTCAAAGAAGTTTAATCATACCGTCTTCGTGTCATATAAAAAGTGCAATGACTGCTGGATTTTAAGAGTAATATTGTGGACGCTGGATGTTTCCTTATGAAGCGGGTAATCAGGATGCATACCATTTGTTGCGCTACTACTTTCAAGGAGCATTATATGTTAAGAGTCTCAGATTTACACGAATATGCACATAACACTGCTTTGTATAGGTATTTGTGTCGTATGAAACAGCTCACTCTGACGCGGTAACGTTCCTCATGCGCCAGATAAACATTGCAAGTGGCACATCCAGCATCTGAGTTTCTCGAAAGATTTCACAACACATATCTTCGCAGGACATTAAAGCTATTGTGCGCTGTTCTAAGGAGGCACTAGCGCTTGAAGCGCGAGTGTGTCGTACTTCTCCCTTGTTCCGACGCTGCCCAGGTACGTGTGCCTGTTCGTTTGATTTGTCCGCCTGGTTGGTACTGTGAACGACGTGCGCTTCCAAAGAAGGGAGGTGCGCTCCGTTCATCCTGCAGCGATTCGCGTCAACCGCTCCCTCGCCGTCACTCGCGAGCACCCACAGAACGCACGCACGCACACGCGCTTAACCCCCCCCCCCCCACCCCACACACACACACACACACACACACACACATACTTGCGCGACAGAGAGAGTGCATCGAAAGTTTAGCTTCCGCTGTTCGTGAAATTGAACTACATTTATATGAGTCAACGCTACACACAAAGGACAGAGACAAAATCTCCGTTCTTAAAGGTGCAGTGAAGAGGAATCTGAACTCGTCTTTTTGCCGCGGGAACTAGATCTATACGTTCCGAGCCTTCTGAGAAACTGCGAAGTATTGCGCTGTGTGGCCGATTTCCCTAATTCAATCGAATTAACGTCCGGCTCCCGCCTTTTTTTTTTATTTCTCCCCGTACGGTGGGCGGAGTCGACCAACACGTGGAGTGCCTTTCACCCAGTCCTATGGCGGCTTGCCGCTCTGCAATCGGCGGAGTAATTAGTAATAATCCGCAGAAGCAAATAGTCCGCGCGTATTTTTATTTTTGCGGGCTTATTTTGAGGCTATATTATTTCCGAATAAAACTATTTATTCACGGAAACATAAAAAACAAAATAAAGCGAAAGCAAAGCCTCCACGGAGCGGGCTGAAAGGCACTCCACGCGTTGGTCGACTCCGCCCACCGTACGGGGAGAATTAAAAATATAAAGGCGGGAGCCCGACGTTAATTTGATTTAATTATGGAAATCGGCCACACAGGGCAATAAGTCGAAGTTTCTAAGAATGCTCGGAACGTGTAGATCGAGTTCCCGCGGCAAAAAGACGGGTTCAGATTCCTCTTCAGTGCACCTTTAACGTCGTGTCCGTGCTTCACTGAAGCGTGGTGTACTGTTGCAAAGCGATTAGCTTCTGTGAGCTTATGTGAATGCCGTGTAAACTCACCAGTCTGTATTTATGCCCGATATTGGCTCAAATAATGATACTCCTCATGTCAGAATGCGGGAATCTACAGAATTTTGAACTTTGACGCCCCATTTCGAACAAAAAGAGCGCCGTTAAAATTTAAATAGCGCGGCAATGATGGACAACAATACTTTAACAGTTTTCGGCTTATTGCTATCACTGCCACGTACCTCGTGCTGATGTTTTCCGCTCTCGCTTTTAAGTACACCGGGAGCTGGCACACTCAGTATCCAGCGCCAACGGTAACGGTGTACCTTGAAAACTACTTCGTAACGATCCTGTAGCTCTCTCGTTCTGGCAAGTGATTTTTTCCTTTTGCTGGCATCTGTTGTAGGCAAACCCGACTGCTAATTCCTACCCTTAAGCAAAAGCTGCTTCTCGATGACGTAGCTGAACACAGTGGGACGAAGCATTGTAATAAGAAAAAGGGCCGAGCTTCATATATTTCATTCAAAGTCTACTGATAGAATAGAACCCTTCACGTAATCAAGAAACGGCGACGCAAGTAACGAAACAAAAGAAAGACGATGACACAAGCACTGCAAAGACATAAAATGCCCACTGTACAGAAAAAGTATTCAGGATAACGGATTGTTGGGTGATTTGATGCATGATGTTGCGCCGTTGTTTCTGTTGCATCATGCACAAACGCGACCAACAAACCTTTATCTTTACATGCATTTTTTTACGCTGTGTATACGTCACGCATGCAACACAGTGGGGATATGGCTACGTAGAAACATTTGTTATATAGTATACAGGTTGAATGTGGAACTGCAAAACAGAAGTGTGACAACCTCAACCTTTTGTGTCAGTAAGAAGAATTTCGTATCAAACATGGCACCAAAACAACATAACTAGCAAACACACCGAGCACACGCAATAAATTTTTTGTGGATGCTGATTGCTCCTCATGTTTGTTAGATATACCCGTTAATTAAGTAATAGTAAGTCAGCTCAATATCGATGACACACTAAGATAATCTTGAAACAGAAATGAAATGTTGTCCCTGATTTAAAAGGGGAGTGTTTCAATGAAAAAAGCGATTGCAAGTTGGCACGTGCCTTCAGTACTTTCTCACTGCTTCGTGTCTATATATTTACACCTCTGAATGCTTTATACGCCACCTGTAGAACATGGTGACGCAATCCACTACCAGCTGTACATGCCAGCACGAATTAAATGTTTCCGCTGTTTCTCGTTCCTCTCGTAAGCGCGAACGCAGCTCCGCTGTTGAGCACGAAATTTATGATCGTGAAAAGACGCTCATCAAAAGAACACGAGCGCTAATAAAGCAGCAAACGCTTTCTACAAAATAAAACGCAGTGCTGTGAACGGTTCTATTCAGGGTGTTTAAGCTTATGAGATGAGACGGCCTAGAAATGAATTCGAGAGGTTAATCTCATTGAGTACAGGCCGCCGCGGTGGCTCAGCGGTTATGGTGCTCGGCTGCTGACCCAAAAGACGCGGGTTCGATCCCGGCCGCGGCGGCTAGAATTTCTTTGGAGGAGAAATTCTAGAGGCCCGTGTACTGTGCGATGTCAGTGCACGTTAAAGAACCCCAGGTGGTCGAAATTTCCGGAGCCCTCCACTACGGAGTCTCTCATAGCCTTAGTCGCTTTGGGACGTTAAACCCCATAAACCAACCAACCAATCATTGAGTACAGATTCGGTGTAAAAAGGATGAAATTTAGAATGTAGCTTCGACGTGCTAGATAATTTATCAATTAACGTTTAGAAATATCCTGCTTCATTACATTCTCGTGCCCGAGGACATATTTTCATGAGCGAGGCTAGGTTGTCAGTATAAAATTTGAATAAAAAACAATACTAAAAAGTCTGTTAGGCGAACTTTCTTTCTCTATTAGAAAAAAAGGAGGGGGCGGGGTGTGTTAGCTAACACACGCGCGCACGCACGCACGCACCCGCACGCGCGCACACGCACCCACACACGCGCGTACACACACGCACACGCATGCACACACACGCACACACGCACGCACACACGCACGCGCACACACGCACGCGCACACACGCACGCGCACACACGCACGCGCACACACGCACGCGCACACACGCACGCACACACCCACACCCGCACACACACACGCACACACACACACGCACGCACGCACACACACGCACACGCGCGCGCACGCGCACACACACACACGCGCGCGCGCGCGCACGCACACACACACACACACACACACACACACACACACACACACACACACACACACACACACACACACACACACACACACACACACACACACACGCACACGCGCGCGCGTGCGAACGCACGATAAACAAAGCTGCTTTGTAATGTGCACTTGCTTACGCCGCTGGGAAAATGTGTAGCTGTTCTTTACCTTTTAAGTTGCTCCTTTCCGGCACTCCTGCTAGAAGAGCGCATCCCAGTTGACAGGATGGTGATGGCGACGGGGGATGCCGGGCGAGGTAAGTTCTGAGTTACAGCGTAGTGAGCAGCCAGTGGCGGGTGTACCGTCTGACCCCGCTGAATGTCAGTAACGAGCCCATGAGGCCTTGCCCTATTCCATTGAGAACAGCCCGGCCATTTCACTGGGTAGGGGCCATACCGCGAAAGGACCAGCCGCTACGTCTCCTTTATTGGAGCGGAAAGGGAAAAGGAGCGAGCCTCCGGTTCACGAGCGCCTGCCACCGGATACGCTGTTCGCGCAGGGTCGCCTTCCCCTCTTGATTTGTATCTCCTCACGGCCTAGTAAAGCGCACGGCCTTTCTGTTGTGAAGCTCCGCTGTGACGACACGGGCCTTTTGTTTTGGCGAGCCCACTCTCCCTTCGTGACACGGAAAGCTGCGCGTTGCCGCATCGAGCGCAGTAGTCTGGCAATGTCTAGGGTAGAGCGCAAGGCCCCTTCGGGGTGTCCCGGATTAGCAACCTTTAGGAAATCGCTCGTCGCTTGCCACCGTGGGTATTGCTTCCACCGCGCAAGAATTGCACTCACGTTCGCCGGCTGCGACTATTGGGCTTTACTTCCTTTTGGTTTGCGTTTTCACTTTAGGCTGAGATTCCGCGGTTGTATCGTGCTCTTCTGCGATGAGAGAGAAGGCTTCAGATGCTGTGGGAGCTAGCGAGGGGGCCGTTGCAACGGCTGACGACAGAGGGCGCCAGGCGGCGAATGCCGTTCGCACCAGCTGATGTCACTTGGTGACGTTCCAGTAGTGGGCCGGGCTTCGAAATCTACAAAACGGGGCTCTCGAGATCCAGTGGAGTGTTCTTGTCTACGCTCGGCTAACTGGAACATTCGATGGTGCATAGCGGCAGTCGTGCCCAAGCTTGACAGTGAGGTCGGTTGTGCTCGTTTTCATATATATCCAGTGAATAGATTTCAACGTAGAGCCTTCTATCTGTGAGTGTCCGAACGCCCCGTACTGTCACCTAAGACAGCGTATCAAGACATAGAAGAGAAGATCTTCCAGTCTACAGTGCAACAGAAGTGAATCTGAGGAAGCGGCCGCATCGTCGCTGACGTCTTCAGTAAGCTGCCCGAGAGATCATTTGCTATATAGACTTTACTGCAGTGGTGATGCTGCGACGTTTATTGAAACTGTGAGTTAGTTGCTTACCCAATGCATGATTTGAATGACAAGCTGCAGCAGAATTTGTTGAACTCGTTTATAACAAAACTACAGGACGCACGATAACATTTTTTTTCCTTATCCGCGGTAAAACCAAGCATAGACCAGAGTGCAACAAACTATCTTTATGCAGTGCATGGTACTTGAGTTTGTCGTCGTTAGAGCTAGAAGTGAAGTTGAAGAGCCGCAAGGCATATGAAAAAGCTACGCAACTCCACAAAACACATGGTTTTGCTGTATTGGGTAAAGATCTCGTGCCACTAAAAAAGGGAGACATCGCCACGAATGTAGATGCCAATAAGCTTTTGAAAAAGGTTCAGTTAAAGTTGCTGCAAATGCAGAAGCTAATAAGAAATATTTGAAGAGCAGTTACGCAGAAAGTTGAGAAAAAAATAGTGGTTGAGTATTCATATCGACAATACGACATCCACATTCGCGCCGCAAGGGTTTTTCTGTGAATAATGCTGTTCCGAAAGCGTTCATGCTGGGTATGGGTAATACGTCTCCAAGGTCGGTTTTAATTACAGCCTTTTCGATGCTCGTACGGTTATTAAGTTCGCGTTGCAAACACACACTGATGTCTTGTCATTTGAATTATTCAGAATCGTAAGGCAGCTGAAAAAAGCACGTTAGGAAGAATTTTGAAACGATCGTTTCCAGGTAATTGTTAATTTCGAGAAAGAATTTATAGACACTGCTAATTTTTTTTTGCTCATAGAGGGTTTGTCGTACGTGTGAGAGAAATCTGTCACGCGCACGTAAAGCTATTCACTTGGTTGTAAGTTGCTCGAAGTTTATTCAAGAAAAACGGGCTAAGCGCAACGTTATTCTTGACTGTAGACACGATCTAAAAGTGAAAAAGCAGCTACCAAGGCATGAAGCTAAGTTCCGCCATGTGGGTTTTCCTCTTCCAATGTGAAGTATCGCCCACTAGCCGGAATAAGTGGTTCCTTCTAGAAAACGTACTCTTAAAACTTAATTCTCTTAGCCACCTCAACTAAAAGTCTCGGTATTGTTTTTCAACAGTTTTTAACTCCATAAACGAAGAAAAATGAAACAGCAATACACCCAAGAATTCTGAAAAAAAAAAAAATTAGGAGTCACTTTGGCGACTAAAGTGGTGCAAGGCGAAAGCCTTAGTACAGCGTTCTGTCACGAATGTGGTTGTGAATGATGATTCAAATGCTGCCAGCGAATGACGCGTCCATTGGCTGTCTGCGTGTGTTACTGATGTGTGGTTAACATGTTAAGCTTCGCCTGTAAGAGTGGAACGCGACAGCGTCTTGCAACGCTGCCAGGGAGTCCACAGAACGCCATCGCCAATTCGGCTGTACGCCTTGCTGGACGGTAAATTTATTTTTTGAGGAAAGGAAATGTATCTCTCTCGCATATCTGGGTGGACACCTGCACCTCGCCGTAAGGGAAAGGGGGAAGATGGGAGTGAACGAAGACGCCGTATTAGCTAGACGCGCCTTTGTTCATTCCAAACCATTCAGCTGGAATTACGGAGTGGCTAGCGTGCTCGTATCGCACTCCGGAGACCCTGGTTCGATTCCCCAACTCGACCAATTTCGTTCTCGGTTTTATTGATTTATGCGGTCTAACTAGAAAGGTTAATTAGGCTATTTCATATTTATATTATTGTATTTCTATCCATCGTGTTCTGTCATTCACCTGTCAATTGCTGGAACTGTCTAGGATGTTCGACACAACGTATATGAAACGAGCAACGTCGAACTGAGTGGGGAAGTGCGTGGTGGTGGAGCGAACGCGGCTTATCTGTTTTTTTCAGCAGCGTCTCATTCCGCGGACGCTGTTGTCGCTGTGGCGCGCGTCTTTCTTTTCTTTTCTTTTCCTCTTCTTCAGACCTCTTCGTTCTCCTCTATCTTAATTAGGCTAATTGATAAATTAAGCAATTAACTAAACTCAGTCTAACTTTGTTGGAGCATCACTATACGATCCCTTTGATTGGTTGCATGCTTACTAGCCAAAGTACAATTGGCCCCATTTGAAATTCGCGCACTGTGACGTCACGAGCATTTCGACCAATTGAAAAGCGTGACATTTTCTGTCGACAACTGCTGCTTACAACGATGAGGCATTAAAGGCTTCCGCCTTAAAAGATTTTTGAGCGGGAAACCATTCATGAACGCATTTTTTTCATATAACGTAAGATTTCTCTATAACAATTAATATATCCGCAGATGACCCTTCTTCAGTCTTGCTATTTTTTCTATTAACCTTTTTGCTAGTGTCAAAAGCCTTACCCAATGATTTTCTATGGCAGTCTCAGCTGTCCGATGCGATCGATGGAAACGCTTTAAAAGAAATATTTAGCTACATATCAGAAGAATGGATCGTTACCTTCAATATTTCTATAACAATATATTACAATTTTCCAATTTTCAAAAATTTTGTCCGACAATGTTGGACTTGCATACGTATGAGCGATACTCAACGAATATTTTAACGACACCTCGGTGTCGATAAGCAGTTATGCCAAGGCCAGGTTGTCTAGCGATCGTAACGAAAGAATTACAGCGCAGCAAACATACATACACATAAGGCAGAGTTGTCCTGGCCAGCCGGTTTTCTTTTATTGTGGAAGTCTGTACTGTTGCCGATGCGCGGTACGTGTTAGCGTCATAACCATATGCTACGAAGGTCGAACTAGTGAGAAACGACTACCATGTGACTTTCACTCTCGATTATAACTGAGCTAACTCGCAGTTTACCTGGTAAGCTCCTTTTGTTCCTTTTTTATTAGTCCTTATAAGTGTTTGGCTGTACTGCATGAAGAACATCGCTCTGTAGGAAATCATTGGAAGGGCAGGATGCTGCAGATCACACTCCGAAGAATGTTATTCACTACAGTAACTACACAAATAAAATTTAATTTTTGCGCGGCACCTACCTGTGCCGTTTTGCCAGAGCCTCACTGCTCACATGCACCTTAGCGCAGCAGGCACAGGTGCTGTCTAGCTTTCGCGGACATCACTATTAATTGTTACGCAACTGTGGAGTATTATGATGCTTTTGTGAACATATTGATGTTAGTTGCCTGGTCTTCCGATGCGTAGAAAAATTTTGCTTTTAAAGTTTGCTTTGCGCACGCGCTGAGTAGCTGATTATCGTAGAAAACCAAAGGGATGCGTTTCTGTCAATCAATAGCAGAAAACTACAAGCGTACCAAGAAGGGATCTGCGGATATACTGATTGTTATGGCTCAGTCTCACGATATGCGCGAAAATTGCGTTCATAAACAACTTTCTCTTGAAAAAAATGTCCTTGTCCAGAATCTCTCTGTGTCGGTTGCTGACCGAGCCGAGCGGCACAGCTGTGAATTGGTAAAAGTATTTTGTAGGGCGCCTAGTTAATTGTTTTTTCTAGACGTTTCATAGACGTTGACTTCACGCTGTGGCCCCATTCCAGTTGCGTATCATCTTTGCTAGGAATTAACTGTTCATGTTCTAGTGATTCTCAGTGACGCGACAACGCCTATACCTATAGCGCTTGAAGCAGCAGCAAAGGTGGCCTCGGCCGGTAAGAGAGCGCCAAAACAAGATTCAGTGCGTGAGAAAGAGGGTTTCGGTTAAAGATCAGTTATGCACTAAATGTGTCCTGTGAATGATCACACTTCCTTGTGGAGGAAGCAGTCTTCCAAGATACAGCCGTATTCTCAGATTGAGCCGCAGCAGTATTCAGGAGCGAGACCCACCTGGGCATTTCTTGTGCATGTATTACGGTTTATGGGGGTTTAAGGTCCCAAAGCAACGCAGCCTATGAGGGATGCCGTAGTGGAGGGCTCCGGAAATTTGGACCACCGTAACCACCGAATCACTGCGGCGGCTTCTAGTGCATGTATTATCTGCATTAATATAATATCACTGGACGTCCACGTTGAGACTGTCATATTTCTTTAATGCATGCTGGATTCCAAAGATTGCATGAAGTGAACCACGTTCTTGCATTGACCACGGGCTGCAATGATTAGGAGCACTGAAACAAATTTAGCATTTTCCGGTTACAGGGATGGCTTAGTTGTTTTGAACCTCAAGAGAAGCAAGCCACTTGCAGATTTCTCTAATTTTCATTTTCCTCCCATATTCGCCACTAAAGGCAATGCACCTGCTCCAGTGGGGATGAAGGGCCTTTATGCCAGAGAAAAAATAACCTTTTAGATTACTAGAAATTCCTCTACGGCTTCCATAACGCCATTGTACGTGGTAAAGCATCGTCTGGCAAGTTACTTTTTTAAGTTGAGAAAAAATGTGGAAGGGTGAGGGGCAGTATTTGGCGAATAGGGAAAGTAATGCATTAAGCGGAACCCACTGCGGCGGATTGCTCCGACGGCAGTCGCCGAGGTTTGGGCAGGAGGGATGTCTTGACGATAGAGGACTCCTATGTTCTGCATTTCCTGGTCTCGTTTCTTAGATTCTTTCTTTTGGACACTTCAGAAATTGAGTAACAGTATCCGGTGAAGAAGTGACCTCTGTCAGGGAAATCATTAGGCAACGCACTCTTGGAATCCCTAAACTGCTGCCATCACCACCCGGCTGAGGGCGTGACCTTCGCCTTCTTTCGCGTCGCAGATAATGAGTGCTTCCGTCACTTTGGTTATTCTTTGCTTTAAGGTTGTTAGTGGTGGACCCAACAGTCGTTCATAGTAATGAATTGAGCAAGTCTGTATGACATACAAACAGTTCCAATATCTTCAGTAACATGCGTGTGCGCTTCCGCCGAGAGGCGAGGAAGAGTAGGACCCACCGAGAAGAAGGTTTTGAGAAGCTACGCTCCCTGCATATTACCTAATCCACTCACTCCTGTTTACTGCCCAGTCTAGCTACTACGTGCGCGTAGGCAACTGACCATCTTGCATTATCTTTTCTAGGACGAGTTTGTTGCGGCAGCCGATTGTCTCTCTTTTCTCAGCTCATCTTCAACGCACTGCTTGGCGTGCTTGATAACTTGCAGCCATCGTTTCACAGTGGCTTATGAAAAGAAATTGTCATGCAGTGTACTGACCATATCTTGGTGAATATCAGTCGGTGACCTTGTTTTTAAGTGGATATATTTAATGCGCCATTCAATGACCATGTTCCGGCTCCTCCAGTTTCTCGATTTTCGACAAACAAGTAATGTCAACGACCTCCAAAAATATAACACAGAGACTTATGCCCACCCTGCAAAAACACGTTGGAACGACATTTGAGTGGAATGGTATTCGAGAATCGGGATGGCGTTCAGACTTGACGGAGTTTCGTGGACTCCGCGACGATTTAGAAAGGCAGTGACAAACTTCAACTTTCACACGCTATATGGCAGTGGCACTAACGCCGGCGAGTTTTGTTTTTGTTCGTTTGCTTGTTTAGCGTCTCTCGCATGTGGTGTTTTATTATCATAGATTACGGTGAAGCAGGCGCCGCCGATGATGGCCTTCAGTTTCTTTTAATATGGCCGTTGTTATGCCTTTAGATACAAAAACTGAAGAGGCTATATCAAACCGACGAGATCGAAGATGACCAAAAGAGCTGCCATGTTGTGAGGCTTTACTAAAGTGGTCAGAGTAAATAAAACGAACTCTCACAGGTAGTGTGGGTAACTGAGAGCAAATATTTACACGTAAATTTCTGTTCCCCAAACGATGGCGAGAAGACTGCATACGAGGGTATACGTGCGAGCGTGACGGGTCTGTCCGTGCTCGTCGCATTCTTGGGACAAAGCAATTCCGTAGCGTTTGCTGGGGGAGTCGGCGTGAGTGTGCGGTCCCTATGCCGTTTTGTTCGATGCCCGGAACCGGAATTCGGGTGGCAGTGGGCGACGAGCTTTCCCGTGCGCCTGCCGTTGGAGGTAGCTATATCATGCGGACACAACCGTTCGCGACATTGGAGAGATCCAGAAGAAGCTCCCGCCGACTCCGCTGAATTGCTCTTAGCCGTCTAGGTGACACTAACGTCGCTGCTTCCGCTTTCCCTATGCGGGAGGGGGGGGGGGGGGGGGGGGCTACACCCTCGCCCAGCCGGTGCTGTTACGACTCGTCATGATCAGCCGTATCGAGACGGAGGGAGAAACACTCTTTCCACAGGACTAAAAAAAAAAAAAGAAAATTCAACAGCTGCACTTCTTCTCGGAAGCCATTATGCTTAGTTTTCATTAGAAGTTGCAAAGGAAGTAACGGCGTGTTTCCTGTACAACACACACGCATACAGGGCTAGCTGTCAGTGTTTAGTGAAGTGAAGTGAAGTGAAGTTTAGGCAGTAAGTAAGGAGGGCTGACCAAAACAAAACCACAACTTGTGATCTGAGCTGCGCCTACGGTGTCCTAATAACACCGTGTAGTAAGTACTGTTGTGCAACTAGACTTTGGTTGAGAGGACTTGAAGATAACAAGAGTGATCTAGACTCGGAATGGTTTGAATACGCCTGTTCTTGGCGCATTCTGTTCCCCAAATGATGGCGAGAACACTCCATACGAGAGTATAGGTGCGTTTGAAATGCATTGTAAACTACCTAACATCTCCCTGGTGGTCAGTCGACTCGAATTACGCTTCAACCGAATGCCGCAGAAAAATTTCCTGCAGAAGCACAAGACAGGCAACTTAGCCCTCGGTTCGATGGCTTTTGAAACGCTAGGGCAGCACGGGTATTAAAAGTATGGAAATATTAAATGTTAGTAGGTAAAGAGATTATGTTACGAAAATACTGTTTCAAGATTTGTAGTCGCCTACTTTTGAGTTGTGATTAAAACTTTTCAGTAACCCCTCGTACGTGCAAGTACCGCGAAAACAACCTGATACGTCTGGATCTAGAGGCACTTGAGCGGATCGGTATAGAGATAAGTCAGGCGTTATAGAGGATACAAAAAACTGTCTCTTGAGGTAAAAGTAGAACAGCCACAAAGTCATGTGCATTCTCTCGCCCACGTTACGCACGCCCTACAAGAAAAAAGAAAAAAAGCAAGTACAGATGCGTCCAAGCGCTATATCATAAACTGCGCTAAGCGCTGTTACTGCGCTTTCGCAAGCGTCGATAATGGAAAGCGCATGTGCATGCAAGAGCGACGTCACCAACGCAATGATGTAAAAACTTTTCTTTTCTTGTTCAAGGTAAATAAAAGATCGCAGCAGCAGCAGAGAAAAAAAAATGATGATGCGCCCATCCGCGTGCTCTTTCGTTCGTCTTTTTTTTTTTTGCGCATTCCCCTTGGTTAAAATAAAATAATATTCGAAGTAGCAGCCGCTACTGTAATTTTGTAGGCAGCATTATCGACGCCTGCAATGTCCTAAAGAGTACCAGATTTTAATGCGAGAGCATTACTAGTACGGTTACAAGAAAAGCCTGGGGTGTGTGTTAGTGTGTATACTCACAAATGGTACAGCAAATTGAAAGACACTTGAGCTTCGCCTTTAAGGGTGGAACACGACAGCGTGTTGGTGCGCTGCCAGGGAGTCTACGGAACGCCATCGCCCGTACGGCGCGACGCCTTGCCCGTTGGACAAATCGGAAATTGTTTTTTTTTTGAGGAAAGGAATGCTTATCTTGGTGGACACACGAACCGCATATGATACGATTTTTTGACGCAACCCCCATTGTAGGTCGCCGGTTCGAATCCCTGCCACGGGCTAGGCAGTAACTCAACTAGTACGTTGATGCTGCACGAAACGCTGAATCGCATGACACTATTCGAACATTCTGCGGCAAACAGTTGACATGATACGATTGTTTTCACGCAGCCCCCGATTATTTATGACAAGCGGTGCCGACTATTACTACTACGCGACGGCTTTTCAAACGCACGAGATGTATACGCTGTCGCCTAATGTTCAAAGCGGCGGCCGCTATTGAAGCTGCGCTATTGAGAAGCAGCTGAGTGGTTTGCCTACGGTGACGTTCACGGACTGCATTTGCGCTTCCTTCTCGCCACATTAAAAGTGGAGAGTGCGAGGTGCGATGCGCTAGTCGCCCTCTATTGCAACCCATTAAAACTGGTGTAACAAAAATGCCCTCTCATTTATCAGAGATAAGCTAGATACAGGCGAAAACCGTCCGGGGTTCACGAACATCAGTAATCTGCCCCTCTCCTTTTCGAAAGTGAATGCAATGGCGAGAGACGCGCGACGCTCCTCGCGGCCTCCCCTTTGCTGTGCAGCGCTGGGGCTCAAACGCAGCCTTTCGTAAACTACTATTTAGTGAACGCAATATGATCGTCGAGGCGTCTGTCCTTTTTTTTTGTGACGGTGATGGAAGTTGAGGCTCATGGGTCTTCTATGGAAGCCGTTGGGTCGTCAGCGGCCACCCGTAGGAGACGCTTCGTCCACACGATCGACTCAAGCAGCCAGACCACCGTGCTGAACGGCTACCCCTGGAAGGAGACCCTCCAGCCAATGGCGTCGACCGATTGTCATGACGTCGCGGTTAATCCGTTATCCATGGTTAATGCCCCCCTCCCACTCCCTGCTAGCCCCTGCGATATCACGCCATCTGGTGCAAAGTGGTCGATCACGAAACTATGAAGGTTGTTCCACGCCGCTGGCTGCAAGGCTTCGTTCTCGGGGCATTTGCAGCTTCGTTCTTGAGTTGCATACGACTTGCGACCACCCACATTCCTCATTTGTGATGACGTGTGCACCTTGTGAACAGGCATCAGGGCATATTAGGGTAAATATGCGCACGAGTGTAACCGCAGATTCATGAAGCACACACTTGAAACCTGTTTTGATGGTAAAGAAGGGAACGTTATAAGCCTTGCTAACCTTTGTTTCCCACAGCGCTCCGACAGCCGGGATGTCTCGCTTAAGGTTGATGCTGTTGCTGCTTCCACTGGTGCGATGTGCCAAAAGACAACCTGACATTGTGTTCATCCTAGCCGACGATCTGGTGAGTGGAAAGTTCGTTTTTTTTAACCTAAAACATTCATCCGAGAGCAGTTTTGCGTTTCGGAACGCAATTCCCATTTATTTTCTCACTCATTAAGCATGAAACGGTTCCAGCGCTACACATTTCTTGAGATACATTTCATGCTTACACGTACTCCCGACGGTGAGATAAACTACATTTTTTATGCGAAGCATACTACTTTAGCTACCACTTCAGCCCTTCACCGTGGTTATGCGCCTCCAAATCACGTGATACATGACGTCACACCACGTGACACGATGACGTCACGGCAGTGGAGAAACGGGGGCCAACCTCGCGCCGTCGCTGTGGTTGTGCGCCTCCAAATTACGCGACACGATGATGCTTCGCATTCTCCAGGCTTAACCAAGTTAAGCCTCAGCATTTTTTTTTTCAGTTAAAGCGCAAAACGATAGTACTAAATGATTAGTTCACAGGGTGCCCGTTCAGTAGGAGACTATTAAAGGGCAGACATAGCGACTGAATGTGATGGCGCTGATCAAGGGAGCTGCAGTTTACATCTGCAGTGGTCATCTCTGTCTCTTGCAGGGATGGGACGACGCTAGCTTCCACGGGTCCACCCAGATCCCCACGCCAAACTTGGACACCCTGGCAGCGGACGGCATTATACTCAATAACTACTACGCCCAGCCAGCCTGCACGCCTTCGAGGGCGGCTCTCATGACGGGGCTTTACCCTATGCGCATAGGTACTGTCTATACAAACTGCTCTAATGATTAATAGGCCTGTATATTAAGAAAAATGAAGTCCGATTCACGGATTTAGCGGAGAAAGATTTGATGGTTTGATATGATAGTTCATCGCTTTTCAGAGAGATCTTCAGAGATGTCGATGCGGTGGTTGGCCGATAGTCGAAAGGATCGTCGAAAAAAAAAAACTGTGCTGTGCTACCAGACGCGAAGAAAACGAAGGAAGTGGACAGGACGCAGCCAGACATAATGTGCCATTAAGCCTAAGGACATTATCATCCACTTCCAGACATCCACTTCCATCTTCTTACATCTGTTAGAGTAGTGTAGCTTTTTCGACAATGCACCTGCACTAACTAGCCTAGCTTGCGACTCTACTACTATAGTCGGATACAACTTAAGTATGCAGTGAAGCTCCGCCCACATTCAGCCTCTGCGCACAGAATTCCTCCACGACGAAAAAGTAGACCGCTGTTTAAACGTTTCTTGTTACCTAAAAATGAAGTTTATCACAAGCTTTATGAGCTCTAGAATTTTGATACGTGGATTGTTTGGTATAGTGAAACATTAAAAGGCTGATTTCGTTCACTGTTGCGATTGGCCAGCGGATTAATACAGGACGCTGCGGACCACGGCCCAGTGTTAGCAACTGCTGCTTTTTAAAGTTGTATCCTACTATAATGTCCAAAGCAGACGCCAGGCGTCTGCTGCCTGTGAGGCTGAGATGCAATGATCTTATGTTTTCTCTCTCTCTCTCGATCTACATGTTTAAGCATCTCCTTTGCTATTTTGTGTGGTGCAAATGCTTTTAAGAATGCAAGATTCTTTAAAGCGTTCTGAGTTAGTCGCAAAATAAGTGTTGGAAAACATCTGACCTTTGTTTTTTAGCTGAATCACAGTGGTCGGAAAACTAGGATTACTCGAGTTGTTTCTAAGGGGTTACTTGACCAGAGTTAGCCATAGCTTTCACCGAGGCGCTACGCTCGTCATCATGCGAGTTAGCAGACAGACTTTGTGCTTAGGAGGAAGGATGCATGGGAGTTTAGAATATTGAGAAAAAGTGTGGTCATTTGTTGATTATTCCACGATTATAATTGTTACGGAAAAACAGCCTTCATTTTACCACTAATTTCAGCTCAGAATGTGCACAGATTAAACTGAGTTACAAATCTCATCGACTCGTTTGCTCTGCTTCTGTCCCTTAGGCATGCAAGGCCTCGCGGTCGACGTAGCTGAACCGTGGGGACTTCCTTTGGACATGCGCATTCTACCTCAGTACCTGAACGACCTTGGATACGAGTCTCACCTTATTGGAAAGGTGTGTCTACCTTGCTTACGTGGCAGTTTACCGATGGGTTCCTAGACCCACTGGAAAAAAGATTAAGTGACTTTAGAAGGGATCCTAGTGAGCCCTGGTTCTACGAACCAGCAAGCGTTTAAGATCGATTATTTTTCGTAAATCTGAATGTCGTCGTGATCTCTTTCGATTCTTCTCCGCAGTGGAACCTTGGATCTTACACATACAGTCGGACTCCATCAATGCGGGGATTCGACAGCTTTTACGGCTTCTTCAGCGGAGAGGAAGATTACTACTCCCACACAGTCACATACGTACGTTCCTAAAATGAACTCTACGGTGAGCATTTATATGGCACGGCTGGTCTTGTCGAGAAGAAAGCGTCTCGGAACGCCTCAGTGGCCAACTAATTACATCACACTGTTTCCAGACTGGCAAGGAAAATATGGCATAATCAAGGATACGTCGCATGGTTTGGTGTGTTTTTAAATTCATGTAACACAGCGCAACGAAGCATAATTTGTTAGCTTTGTTTTGCCTCATTCACATAATAGCTGTAATTTCGACCACCTGGGGTTCTTTAACGTGCACTGACATCGCAACGTGCACTGACATCGCACAGCACACCGGCGCCTCTTGCGTTTGGCCTCCATCGAAACGCGGCCGCCGCGGTCGGGTTCGGAGTACCCGGGTTCGAACCCGACCGCGGTGGCCGCGTTTCGATGGAGGCCAAACGCAAGAGGCGCCCGTGCGCTGTGCGATGTCAGTGCACGTTAAAGATCCTCAGCTGGTCGAAATTATTCCGGAGACCTCCACTACGGCACCTCTGTCTTTCGTCTTTCACTCTTACCTTCCTCCCTTCCCTTACGGCGCGATTCAGGTGTCCGCCGATATATGTGAGACAGATACTGCGCCATTTCCTTTCCTCAAAAACCAATTTAACAATTTATTTTTACATAATGATGATGATGATGATGATGTCAGTAGCGCCTGCTTACGCTTGGAAAACCAAAGAACCAATCTTGTTGAGTAAACGCCACGATATCTATGGGTCTTATATGATTCTCGAATAATAATAATCATCATCATCACACTGGCTCCATGAAGTTCAGGACAAAGGCCTCCCTACAGACCTCTAATTCAGCAGGTCCTGCGCAAGCGGAGACTATCCTATTCATATTAATAATCTTGGTACAACCTGAACACCCCCACTGACCCTCTCCCACCCTCGGCGACATCTTCTTCATTATGCGCTCCGTTAGTCTGACAGACCATCCGCTATCTCTTCCATTCTCACCCAAGTTTATTTTTCAATCCGTTTCCCGCCCCGTTCACTTTTGTCCCAATCCGTTTCCCCCACTTAATGCAAAACAACAATTTGGGGAGATTGACAACACGCACACGGGAAGATTGACTTGCAAAGCGAGAAATTTAAAAAGAAACGGCACCCAATTCGAGCGGGGTAAAGGTACAAAATGCGCTCCTGCGCATAAGCTACTATTTAAGCAGATAATGTGCACTGAACGCATAGGGACAGTTTTCATAATCGTTACCAGAGATTCAGTACAAGCACTACTGGCTCCTTTAGCTGCCAGCACGGGGCGCATTGCTTTGAACATTTAAATATAGCGCGTTTACATCAACCGCGACCTTAGAAAGAGATAATAGAGAGAGTTCGTGTAGCTGGGACGTACTAGCGTAGACACATACCGGTTTACCAGACGCCCCCCACCAGGCCGCGCGCATGCAATTGCGCATGCGCAGCCGGCGTCCTGTCAACCGGTATAAGTCTACGCTAGCCCACCTCCAGTATGTTAAATATATATAACGAGCAAGTTAGTGCAGAACAGAACGCGATAGGACGCTAGGCTTAGCGGAACTGGCTGGGCGCGGTCTAGAGCTTTTGGTAATAATAGCAGAGTACGGCACTACATAACCGGTTCTAACCCAGCGTTCCCCTTATGCGCTAGGCCTAACATGCAGCTGAACCGCCTATTTTTAAGGAGGCCAATGAATGGCAGTGAAGTCCCATTTGCCTGATGCCACGTGAAAAGTTTGAATTATCCAAATCTGTGGAAAACATCGAAATCGCGAAAGCTCCGACTTTTGATTCGTGTGTTTTGTTTTTAATGGACGTACAAAACAGCGCTCTGTGGTTGCCTTTTTTATAGGAAGGTCACACGGGCCTTGATTTTTGGCTCAACACTGAGCCGCTGTGGTCGGCTAGTGGGAAATATTCCACCACGCTGTACACGGAAAGAGCAAAGTACCTCATCGAGAACAGAAACAAGTCGAAGGTAAGGATAAGCACAATGCTCGTGCTTAACATCGAGGGGCATATTTTCAGTTAAACAGATTTAGAGTGTCAAAGAGAGAAGAAAATAATTATTCTGTCACGGACTAGAACACGACAAAGTGGGCAGTGGCGCGGCACAGAAATATCAAAATACTCCATTCCTTGTACATGTGTGCGTTTGTATCCGCTATCCGTGGGTATGTGCCATTAAGTCTGAGGACATCAATCAATCAATCAATCAATCAATCAATCAATCAATCAATCAATCAATCAATCAATCAATCAATCAATCAATCAATCAATCAATCAATCAATCAATCAATCAATCAATCAATCAATCAATCAATCAATCAATCAATCAATCAATCACGGAGGGCTGACGCTAGACTCGCCGCCATTAAATCGTTACATCGCCATATGTCATGTAGTTCTGTATTCATCGGCTTGCCATCACGTAATAATATAAATAAATAAATGAATAAATAAATAAATAGTTAGTGGAATTTTGAGAAAAGACATGGCGCTGTTACTCGCGGCTGAAAGCTAATGATCTTAATTTTATAGTCTCGAAATAAATAGACAAGTAGGGAGATGAAGTGCAAAAAACGACCCAAATAACGGAGAACAAGGCATTACATCGTAGATTAAAAACTCATTACAGTGCAGTGTAATTGTTTAGATACGCTATTTCCTGACGGGACAACACAACAGATGTTTTGCAGACACAAGTGTCCAGCTTCTGATAAATCATGGATACGTCTACCATTGCATGTGTGCGCCAGCCCTCGTGTTCGTAAGAACACTCGTCAAACTAAAAGTCGGCTTGCCGTCGCCCGACAGCCAGTGTAGGGTCAGATCGATTTTCAGACGCGATTTTAGGGAGCTCTCGTGTTTTGTCTACCGGTTTTTGAGACACCTCCCCGTTTGGCTGATAAAACAATACCCGCAGGACTGTGCAGTTCGGGAGACACGTTTGCAGCATGGTGTATGCCATATTTTGTTTTTGACACAATACGCCGGCTTCAATTTCTCCTGGTTGAAACTCCTGCGCAAGTCACTGTTGTACAGCTTATTCGGAACGGAAAGTATAGCGCCATGTTTGTTATGCTTTTTTTCCTCCTTGTGCCGTAGAGGTTGCGCTGTTCCTTTATTCGAAAATGTGCCGACTCGTCCGAAGACATACCCTTTTCCAGCACATTTGGATTGTGCTCACCTGGCTGCTATACTATAGATGACGGATGCCAACAGTCCTCGAAACCAAGGACCATAGAGGATGTTTTTTTTTGTTTTGATTTGTGGTGTTCTACACTGGGATAGCAATTGGCTAATTATTTGAGAGATAATTCATTAGAAAGCAGAAAAACACAATCACACGCCGCAGGTGGGATCCGAACCAACGACCTCCGAATTTGGCGTCCGGTGCTCGGAGGTCGTAGGTTCGGATCCCCCCAGCGGCGTGTGGTTGTTTTTTTCTACTTTATGACCAATTATCATTAAAATTATTACCCAATTAATCTCCTAGTTGTGAACACCACAAATTAAAACAAACAAAATAGAAACATGGCGTATGCTCCTTGGTTTCGATGGCTGTTCGCTTCCGTCATGTACGTTATAACGAGCCCCTCTTTTCCCGTCGCTTGTCTGCTCAACTACTATATTATAAGTACAATAAATAGCGAATTACTATAAGTTTGTTCCGTTTCTCTGTTTGCAGCCGATGTTTCTGATGCTCAGCCATCAGGCCCCACACGGTGCGGAAGAATACGCCCCCTTCCAGGCACCGCAGGAGAATATCGACAAATTTCACTACATTGGAGAGAAGAACAGAACCATATTCGCAGGTGAAGAAAGCTTTTCCTAAAGAAATTAGGCGCTCGTTACCGCCACATACTTCCTGCTATGCTTTAAGCGCATCGTAATTAAGTGGTAGGAGTACTGTATATAATAAAATGCTTCTGATATGATGTGGATATCTGAAATAAACTAGCGCATTGCGAAGATTGAGACCCTATGTTCATTTCCGCAAAAAAAAAAAAAGAAACTGCAGTCATTCGCCCCACGGAGAACTGAGAAATTTCGAATTAAAGTCTAGTCGTGGTGTACCTCCTTTCGGGGACGTTGAGGACGCGCAGAGAGCCTTGGAATAGGAATGACTTGTGTCAAGGTGACAAGGCGACAGGTGACGTTACTGTAAGCCGGTTAAGCCATGCGGTCACTGACGCATTTCATGTCATGCCCCATGAGTACAACAGCGCGAGCGAGACAACCGTCTCCCGGACGTACTCTGAGATTTCCATTTTTCAACGTTTCAGCGCTGTGCAGGGTTGACAACACGCAGGCCAATCAACGTGATTTTGTTTTGGTGGTTGTTTTGCGAAATCTTTTTTTCTTGTTCTAGGGAGATAAGCACATACCCTGTTACCGTTCAAATGAAGTTTATTCATGAGCTGGACTTTTTTGTTGTTTTGTTCGCAGATGGCCTAGCATCAAATGAAGTTTATTCATGAGGTGGACTTTTTTGTTGTTTTGTTGTGTTTTGTTCGCGGCTGGCCTAGCAAAAGCGCTCCGCCGCGTGGTACTGCTCGCGCATCGTCGTCTTCTACGAGGCACAAATGCGTGATTTCGCACATACTCGAATATAGTAAACATTCTTGGTATATATATATATATATATATATATATATATATATATATATATATATATATATATATTTGTAATTTAGTGCACAGACTAAAGGGACATTCTAGATAACTTTACCCAACTGTTGTTAGTAAATATTGAATATTTAGCTTTTTGCCACTGCGCTCATATTTGGTCGGCAGCAAAATACGCATTTATTGGTGTGAGAAATTAGATTAAAAAATAGAATATCGTTTCGCTCCAACCAAACTGAAATCATGACGTCATATCGAAAAAGACTCCGTGCTCGCCGACAATAAATAAACCGATGTGTGGTCTAGCCCCAGAGATCCGCTACGAAAAAAAGAAAGATGGGAAAGTTCATTTGGGAAAATGGCGCTTGGCATGACAGTTCCATTTATATTTTTCTAACTTTCTACCTTCCAATTAAACTAAACTTCTATTTCATTAAAACGAGGTAATTAGCTACACAGGCCAATTTCAATTTGTCGTCCTTATCTCTTTAATTTACTCTCAACCCGCTGAGGAGAGTCTGCAGTTAAAGTGAAACTGAAAAGTTTTTTTTTTCGATAATATTTAAGGATTCGAGTGCAAAAAGCTGTTTGGTAATGAGAAGTATTTCTGCGCTACCATTTAAAATGGTGACGTAATCATTGATTAAAGTCGCGACGATATTCAGGCTTCTTCTCACTGTCTCGAAGGAGTGTGGAGGAACTCATGATGATGTTCATGCTGGCGAGATTTCATTTAGGCGCTGCCTTCGCCCACATCCTGCCGGGCGTCGTCCGATGCCGCTAAGCGAAGCTTCACGGGCTTTACCTTCAGCGGCGTTGGTTTCCTTCCTTCAAGCGACTGTTCATTCCTTGGAAACGTTGCGCCGTCGTACATGACGTCATTAGTATGGCACCTGCCCTGCATTATACGCTGCGTAGAAGCCTGGACGCCTTCGCTGATTTATTTAGCGACTATGTCGTCATTTCAAATGATAGCTCGAAATACGCAACTTCGCTTGTTTCACCGGAAAATATCACGCATTTGACCTTTTTTAAAGGTGCAGTGAAGAGGAACCTGAACTCGTCTTTTTGCCGCGGGAACTCGATCGACACGTTACGAACATTCTTAGAAACTTCGACTTATTGCCCTGTGCGGCCGATTTCCCTAATTCAATCGAATTAACGTCCGGCTCCCGCCTTTTTTTTTTTCAATTCTCCCCGTACGTTGGGGAGAGTCGACCAACGCGTGGAGTGCCTTTCACCCAGTCCCGCGGCGGCTTGCCGCTGTGCCATCGGCGGAGTAATACGTAGTAATCCGTAGTAGCAAATAGTCCGCGCGTATTCTTATTTCTGTGGGCTTATTTTGCGGCTATATTATCTGCGAATGAAACTATTTATTCACGGAAACCTAAAAAACAAAATAAAGCGAAAGCAAGGCCTCCACGGAGCTGGCTGAAAGGCACTCCACGCGTTGGTCGACTCCGGCCACCGTACGAGGAGAATTCAAAAAATAAAGGCGGGAGCCGGAAGTTAATTCGATTTAATTAGGGAAATCGGCCACACAGCGCAATACGTCGCAGTTTCTCAGAAGGCTCGGAACGTATAGATCTAGTTCCCGCGGCAAAAAGACGAGTTCAGATTCCTCTTCACTGCACCTTTAAGCACGTCGAATTTTGAAGCCGCTTCAGTTGCCCTTAACGAGCGGTCTTCGTGTATTGCAGGGATGTTGGACGCATTGGACCAGTCCGTAGGCGAGGTGTTCCAGGCGCTAAACGATGCCGGCATGTTGGACAATGTCGTCGTTGTCTTCAGCAGCGACAATGGCGGAGCTCCCTTCGGCGCCCACGCCTCCCGCAGCTTCAACTGGCCACTGCGCGGCGCGAAGGGCGCACTCTGGGAAGGAGGCACCAAGTCCGCTGCCTTCATCTGGAGCCCCCTTCTCAAGCACCACCGCACAGTGTCCAAACAACTGATGCACATCACGGACTGGCTACCTACATTCTACTCAATAGGAGGTGAGTGCACAGGTTTTCGCTGTTCGAAATGGTTTCAGTAGTACGAAGTCCATTTTGTTTTTTCAACGTTTGAGGATTCCAACCGCACCAAGTGCAGGTAATCATATCTTCAAGGATGTAATAACTTGTAGGATTAGTGAGGTAAACGCAACCTTGCTTCGTCAGGATTTTTTAATGTTAGGGTTTTATATGTCGGTCGCAGTACAATATGTCGCAAGAGCAGTATATTAAGTTTATTTATTTTTATACAGGTACCTATGGCGCCACATTTGCATGATTGCACACGCGCCATTTAAAGAGTATGCTAAGAATAAGCTAATTCGAACAGAAAGGTAACGTACCCGAATCTTGAAATAGGTTTTCAGTAATTATAGTGAACGGAAGCCGTACTAAAGTTTCTGCCAGTACAGAGGGCAAAACGCATGCCTAGAACAACCAAACTGTGCGTTCCGGAGCTCCCAAAGCCGCTGCGACCAAGAAAGCGAAAAATGACGATGAAATTTTATGAGTTTAACAGCACATGTTTACATCCAGACCATTTTTAACCAAATCTTACGGCTAGTTATCGCGTGTTACGCCCGAAACACTCTCAGAGTGTGTTCTAGACATGCGTTTTGCCCTCTGTACATAGTCACAATTTACAGTAACTGAAAACCTGTTTAACGATTAAAAATTGAAGGAATAAGGAACATCAGAACAATGAGGATCCAATATCTAAACTACTGTCACCGTTCAGTTAGCCTGAACCATACAGATTCAGAACTGTGTAATAAAGTCAGCACTAGAAGGCCCCATGTGTGTTGCTGCTACACAGATCAACGTCATAACTGTGCCGGAACATTTACATAATAGACACTGAAAGCATAGCGCGTACCGCTGCCGCTACTGCTTACCGCGTACCGCGCCACGCCACTGCGCATGCGCTGATTGGTCATGATGCAGCAGGCGGGCGTGCTGTTGATAGGAACGTGGCGCCATCTGCCGCCACAAGGGCGATCTGCGCATGCTCAGTGGCGCGGCGCGGTACGCGGCAGCGGTTGCGGTGTGCGCTATGCTAAAATGTCCATTGACGACTATGCTAAAAGTAACTATTGGTAAAAGGTTCGTGTAGCCTTCGCTGCGCTGCGACGACTACATTTGGTTTACCGTAGGAAAGAAAAGGCGCTAACACGTCCGCGTTATTTTAGAAGCTTCGGCAAATAACAAGGAAGATATACTAAGTGGATTGCCACCAGAATAGCCAGATATTGGACGCAACTTAAGCGAACAGCGCTTGTCGCGTAGATGTCTTTACATTTTTCTTCAGCTTGTTCTGTTAGCTGTCGCACAATTTTTTAAGTTCCCATATGAAAACGTCTATGAAAACGGAGTTTAACTGGGAGTTTGCCGTTCGTGCATGTTGATGCACTTTTGAGTGCGCTCGCTGAACAACATGGCTGAAATAATCGCGAATTGAATAATTCCTGCCATTTAGCTGTTATATGCACATGACAAGAGTCGATCCTGGAGAAACTGAAAGCAACCGACCGGTCGGTTCTTTCCATCACAAAACTGCCTCAACGTACGAAATCGTTCAGTGTCTAGTGCGCTGATGACCCTTTCCTCATAGTCATTTCAGCTCTCAATTCCACAATTTTATATCACGAACACTATTCTGTTCTTTTTGAGCGGCCTATACAACGCTCTCGCTCATGCTTGTCGCTCTCTAACATCACTTATGAATTTTCCTGCGCTTTCAGGAGGCGACGTAGCGAATCTGGGAACAATAGACGGAGTGGACATGTGGCGTTCCCTGTCGCTCGGGCTGCCCTCACCACGCGTCGAGATGCTCTACAACTACGACGCCTGGATTTTGCATGCCGCGGCGGTGCGCCATAACGAGTACAAGTTGGTATTGGACGGCACCGGTCTGTTCAACCAGCGGTATCCTGTGCGGGGCGGCCGCCGTCCGTTCGACGACCTGGACCGGCTAGTCGCAAAGTCCCAGGCGGCCAACGCTTTGAGGCGCTTCTACAAAACGAAGCATCTGAACTTTTCTAAAGACTGGCGGAAGAAGGCAACGCTGACATGTGGAAAGAAGAAAACTGAGAATTTTTCAGGGAAGGACTCTGTATATCTGTTCGACGTCGAGAAAGACCCCTGCGAGCTGAACAACCTGGCCAGATCTCGTCCCGAGGTTAGTACGGTAGTCCACACTATGCGACGAGTGTAAATGCGAACACGGAATAGTGGCAAACCATATCAATATGAAGCACTGAAAATTTTACGCTCGTCTGTGAGCCTCAATTTCACCTCCGCAGCCCTTACATTGATTACTGCGTTTCGGGAACGTGTAAAAAGTGACTCAGTGAAAACTGCGTTCTTGATTGTTATAACAACGTAATTGAAGTTTACAGCACATTTCTAATAATATTTTCAATATAAGATGCTGCAAATACAGATGAAATTCTAAAGGTGATTTAGTCCACAAGAAAACCCTGCCGAATAACCGCTGTAATGTTTAACAGTATGCGGCTCTGAATTAGCAGGTAACGGAAAAAATGGTGCTTAATATTAATTAGGTGCGGAAACTACACTACGTGTAATTGGCTCGAGAAATACAGTTGCTTTTTATTTTTACGGGGTTATATGCATTATAAATTAAAGATCATTACTTCGCCGGCCTTACCTGCAACGTGACTTGCTCGGAGACGCTGAAAGAATTCAGCACATTGTGTTATCACTCATGCTCTTGTACTCAGCATTTTTTGCTATAGACTGCACGCGTGCTAATTTTGGCTCATATTTTCATCAGGTTGTGGCCTCCTTGAAGAAGCGTATCGACCTCTACGCTGCCGTGGCGATACCTCCGCAGAGTGCGCCCAAGGATCCCGCCGGTTTCCCTGAGCTTCACAATGGAACCTGGGCGCCATGGTTGGATTCGCTGCTTTGACAACGGCCTTTCCGCTAGTTCTTAGAGAGAATTTTTTATCGTATAAAAAAAAGATTCGCCCTATATCTGGGCCCATCTCTAGGATTTTGAAAAGAAATGAACGTTTTACCTATTTATTTATTGATGCATACTATCAGTTTAATCCGGAGAGATATCGGAGTGGGATACAAGCATCAATTTGCGATAAACACAGGCCAGAACACGAGAAGTGAATATGATATGTTTTCTATGTGCACTACTCTTTTAAACATGAAGAATAGAAGGTTGAAAACTGTCCTCGATTTGGTGCGTTGACAACCTGAGTTCGAAGGCCATTCCAGCTGAATGTCGTGAAAGGAAAAAATGAGTATGGTGTAGTAATTCAGAATGCGGTGTCGAAATAGGGGCCTTGTAAGCTTACATGCCACAATTATGGCCTTTCTAAACGAACACAAAAAGTGCACCAGTGCAATAAATGCGAATTGTGATCTGAGACTGACAAGCATTTTTGCAAACATTACTGAAATCAAAAGCGAATATTTGCGTAAGAACTAACGCATGATTAAGAAACGAAAATAACGTTTGGTTTAACGACACGTTATTAAGAAGTGGTGAATAAACATTTTCTTGGTGTATACCTGGACTGTAGAATATCATGGCATGCGCACTTCCATGATTAAGCCAATAAAGTTGTGTGCGAGAGAGAGGCTCGACACGCCGTCTGATTGCGCTAACATGAACGAATGGGGGTTGTTGACACTTGAGTGGATGAAGAGAATGAACAAACGACGATGGGATGCCATCAACAGTCATTGGAGCCGCATTGCTCTGTTGTTTTGATTGTATCTTGTTTTGTGCACTGCAATAAATCGGTTGTTTGAAAATTCTTCGATGCTGAACTTTCTTTTCCGTTGAACAAAGGCTCACGAACCCTGCTGGTACCATGGTATCTGAAATATGCAAGGAAATTGTCCTTCTTCGTAAGGTCAGGTACTTGTTTCCTCTTAACACGCTTCTAACGTTATATCACGCTAACGTTATATGACCTGCGAAGTCACAGTATATGGTCTAACTTATCCTACTACACTGTTCATGTGGCGTAAAACGTAGCATTGCGCGCAATTATTTTTTTTCTTAAGGTGCATGATTCAGTCTTATTCGCATATAACCCGATCAATATTCAGGTCCTATTGTCCAGCTATAATTAGCATGTGCTATTCTTAACTTCAGAGCTGATTCAGTGCACTATGAGCTGTCCCTCTATAACGCTCACTGCTCCCCTAGGAACACAAGCACTCCGTCAGCTTCATCCGCAGCTTTAGCCGCACCATGCTCATTTTTTCTTTGCTACAAAGCTGTGGTGGTTACTACAGGATCTTAAGTCAGATACGACACTTAGTTCATGTAAACAAGCAATTCGAACACTTCAACCAGGAATAGAATAACAAAAATTATAACAAGTTGTTTGCAATGTTCTGAAGTTCTTTATTGTTTTTGTATCCATAAGGACTGCTTCTGATGTATATGCTTTGTTTATTTATGGGCTCATACATGCAACGCGTTAGACTGTTTACTGACGACCACGAAACAAATAAAATAAATATGTCGTGTCAATTGTTTCGTGCTCGGCAGTAAAGTATGATGTATGGCGTACAACCAACTAGGCCCACTTTATCCACGGACCCTTCACAAAACTCCTGTGCTGAGTTCTGAGGTCCCTTAATGAAGACAGGACCTCAGAACGCAGCACAGGATTTGTGTGAGGAGTTCCGTCTTCGTAAAACACGTATGTGAAATCATGAACTGTGACTAACACAATTCTGATTCTGATTTCCGATTCCGTTTTCTCGTGGCTGCCAAACAGGACATGCATGATTTAAAAGTGTTTTAAACACAGATGAGCTGCTTCCACTCCTTAGCGTGTACGTATGCGTTAGCATTACAGATTTTGATTTCAAATGGAAAACAAAAGCAAACAGCGGGACGCAGGCAGCGCTGTTTAAATGTCGTTGGGGAAAGGACTAGCCTGCATGCATTAGGAGGAGCAATGATTTCACGTCTTATTTAACAACTTATGAGGGACTGAAGCTTTAGACCCTTATATCTCTAGGTCTCTTGTCAGTACACTAGGCAGATATCAAACCACACTGTGTCCGCTTAATACCGTTCGCACAGAGGGCAAAACGCTTGTCTAGAACGATCGAACTGTGTGTTCCGCAGCTCCCAAAGCCACTGCGACCAGGAAGGCAGAAAATGACGACAAAATCCCATGAGTTTAACTGCACATGCTTACATATAGACAATTTTTAACCAAATGTTATCGCTAGATATTGTGTATTCAGCCTGAAACACGCACAAAACGTGTTCTATGCAAGCGTTTTGCCTTCTGTACGTGGAGCCGAGAGTAAACGATATCAGGAATAACGAAAAGAATTTCTGCCAATCCGCACCGACCAGATGATAAGCATGAGGATCATGATGTGCCGTCCGGACAAACGAAAATTCACGCAAAATCCATCGATAATGATTTTTAAGTAGGCGAATAGCTTGCTTATCCCATGGAATTTACCATGAATGTTCATGGATAAGTGAAATCCAACGCACGTACCAGTAAGACAAGCGTTGGCGTGGTTTCTCCGCGCGTGAACGACGGCATTTTTTTAATTCTCATTTATTGAGGACACGCTTTGGTTGCATTTTCGACAACCTTTCATTTGCTACAGCGAACGCTGCCAATTTTGCACATCGGACGCGAGAAGTAACACAATTGTTCCAGACGCGAACATTGTCATTGCTGTATACGAGACATCTGAAACCCACAGCAGTTCCCTCTCACTTGCCGCTAAACCATGTGACCTCGCTCTTCCCTCCAACTCCACCTCCCACCAGGACCTATTCGCATCGGCGCTCTCCCTTGCGCTTTCGTGATGTCATTTGGTCCACGGTAGTCAGAGAAAGCTGTTGGCTTAAAAAAAAAATGAGCCGACGCTGAGGCGGCGATCGAATATCGAGCGCTAAAACACCTAACATAGGCCGCCGGTTGGAATCCCTGTCGCGAGCTAGACTTAACTATCAAGTGTATGGTGCACGAAACACTGAATCGTATGACACCATACCGAGCATTCTGCGGCAAATGGTTGGCCCACAAATATTAGACGAATGTCGGGACTAAGTGGCCCGACTTCGACGCTTGCTAGGCAGGGACATATATACTGGATCGGAATTGTTCATTTTCGTGTTGTGGTGCTCGGGCATCACGCTGCCGCATGTTTTCGATAAGACTGGTTGCTAGCACTAGGTCACGTGACACATTTACTCGATTATTGCTCTATGTCGGAGCTTTTGTTTTGAGGTGACAGTGAGGTGTCGCGTTGCAAGCACGGCCCCAACGGGCAATGTTTTCACTGCTACAACGCACGCGGCTGCGCCTGTTCGAGCAGGCCTACATCGAGGCACCCTAAGCAGGCCTGTATCGACCTTGTCTGCCTGAAAGAAGAGGAGTTTCTACGGCGGTGGTGCACCCACTTCATCGCTGTAAGCAGTGGCCGCGTGTCCGTGCGGCTGCTAGTGGTGTTCAGTGCGCGGAGTGCGCGTGTGAGTCGTGTGTGCCCTGCGATTCGCGCAGAACTTGGAACTCCAGGGACTATGGTGGACTTCTGCGTGCTGTGTTTTTCTGATTGTACTTGGCGACGGAAGTCGCATTATTGCATTATTTGTTTTCATCAGGGACGGTGGTCCCTTTTCATTTTATTGTTTAATAAACTTCTATTCATTCTGTTACTATCTTATTCCATTATATAACCACCTCGGTTACCATGTCAACCACTAGGTTAAGATTTGCGTTATGCCTCATAACGCTGAGACCCGAAACGCGAGAAGTAGAGCTTAACGCTCTAATACAATGTCGTTGCTATAGAGGCCGCCATCTTGAATCCTATCCGTGGATTCAGCAGAACGCGGAGGCTCGAAACGTGGCCTGTAGAGCTAACACCCTGAAAAGGAATATTCGAAGAAAGTGAAAAAAGGCACACTCAGTGCACACTAGGAGTTTCGGCTCTAGATCCAGCCCATTAGCGGGATCTGCGCTTCGTCTGTGTCCACCACTTCTGAAACTTCTGAAAACCTGGCTTAGTGGCCGAAATGTCTCCCACGTACTCGAACCGCTGTTAGCCCTCCCTAGGTTGTGTGACCTGCTCCTCGCAGCGCAGCACCAAGGGCATCGTCCCCTTAGTTTCGTCGCAGGCGACGCAGATGGCAGCTGTATCGGTGGCCGATTCCGAGCGACGATGATATACAATCGTACTCAACGCTGCCAGTCGTGCTTCAAACAACAGTTTGCTTCCTGATCAGTAGTCACGTAGTTCGATAGCTCCAATTCCACTCTTGTAGTACACGTGGCACAAGGTCAGTGATGATTCGGCCCTGAGCGCTGCAAGCCACGCTGTTTGTTCACCCTCGCGGCCACGTCTGCACGCCTCCCAGGTTCTCGCCGCAATAGCAGAGCAGTGACAGCCTCTTTTCAATGGTTTGTAGGCGTCTGGCCCAGTTAGTGTTGATGCAGGTTGTCTCCAGATATTCGATTACTCTGTGAGCCTATCTTTCGCGGCTTATGAACGGTAGGCGACCTCGGAAGGCAATCTTGCCTGAGGCTTTGCGCGACCGATCATCGCCATTATCAGCCACGCCCACTCTTGGGCAAAGGCCTCTCCCATGTATCTCCAATTAACTCTGTCATTTGCCAGCTGCGGCCAGCGAAACTCAGAGTGTGACCAATCGAGGCCGCCTTGGATCGCTTCGTTAGCCTTCACGCAGCGGGATCCCTCTGCCGCGCGGCCCTACTACTCTCTGGCGCCGCTACAGCAAGTCTCTTGTCTTCGACCAGAGGTAGAAAACTGCGCTCGCGAAGGTCAGGCCAAGGACGTGGACCAGCTTCCAGAAGTCTCGTACAAGTGCAAACTGGTTACAGCCCGAATGGCGACGGCGGCGAAGATTGCAATGGGGTCGAACGGCTGTCTCGAGTAGGGTGGCAGCGTGCTCTTGGGATATGTAACTCTAAAATTGTAGAAAACTGAGCTAGTTGGTTCATACTTCTTGGTGGGAACAGCCGAAATAACAAAACTCTTGTTTTTGACCCCTGTTGCGACTCTTTTATCACAACAAACCAACCAGTAGCCTAAGCTCGCACTTAAAGAGGCTTAATTAGACTGGCTTGGCGGACCTGAAATTAGCAACCACAAGACTATCGAAGCAATATAGTTCAAAAGAAAGCAATACGATTCATCTTCGGCCGCTACGATCGCAAGTTTTCACCTTCCTCCCATATGCACAGCTTACCTCTACAAACTTTAGAACATAGGCGCACACGTGAACGCATCATTATGCTGCACAAGATCGTTCACACGTCATCTGGCATTCAGGCACCCTTCACATTTGTGTCCTGAAGCGCACGTGCAACCCGACGGAACCACCCATTAAACATTGTTCCCTTCAAACCACATATAGATTGATTTAAATTTTCTTTTTTTCCTCTAACTGTTGAAATTTGGAATCGATTGGACGGCTCACTTCGTTTATTGCAAATTTAAGAGTTTGTTGTTCAGTTGCCTGACAATTTGACCTGTTGATCTGTTTTTAATACTTCTGTATTATCTATCTCTATGCTACCCATGTTATTTGTTTTTACTAATGTATTTACCCACTCCTGCTATGTCTCTCCTCAGAGACAGTAGTATTTGTAAATAAATAAATAAATAAAACCAGCAGAACGGAATGCCATCTGGAAAAAATGAAAGAAGGACATTATCTGCAATGTGGTACCATTGCTCCTCTTCGGCACTGTTTTTTTTTTTACTGGGACTGTTTTAAAAGCCTCATGGAAAAAAATTCGTCGTCTGTCATAAAATTCGGCCCTTGGCAGAGAGAAGTGACGTCACCAGACTGGAAGCTGCCATTGTGCGGAGGGAAGAGACGTCACCAGGCTGGAAGTGAATTCGGAAGTCAATTCACTTCCGGTAAAAGCATTAGCAGCTTCTAATACTAGTGCAGTGCCAACATGTAATGTGTCGAGGTCACTGTGAATTTTTTTTCAGTGCTCATATAAATGAACTGCATTGCTGCGGTGCCATCTGCCGCCAAAACTGTGGAACGGTCTTTGTTGCTAAAAGCCAGTGGCCATCTGCGCGGGGAACGTAACCAGCTCGCCTGTTTTCTTTTCCAGGGCACATATGCTAACAAGGCTTTGTAAAGCCCTTGTGGCGTGTGCACTTATTTGTACACTTTGTGTTTGCGCAGAAGCTTTATTCTTAGTTTGTTAGTATGCTTGCGATGAGAAAACGTCTGAACTTTTCCATTAGTACTGCGCTCTTGTCCATAAAGTCGACTGGGGAAGTTCTGCTGAGTTTTGTTGCTTGACGACACAACGAGTAGAGCTTCTGTACAGTAAGTTCGTTTACCCTTGGGCTGAACTTCGTCAGGGAGACTGCAGTGATAGCGCATGACCGGTTGAGATTGGGAACAGGGTGTGTCTCTGTGGCTTAGTTGTGTGAGGGCAATTTGCGTAAGAAGCAGTCATTTACGCCTAACGCCGGAATTTTAAGGCTACCCAAAACATGATCATATTTCCTCGTTCCGCTTGTTTTGTGGATAATACAATAGTCGAAAGGAAATCGGCCGCTTATGTATTGAAATTGCTGGTCGAAAATTTCGAGTTAAAGGTTTCTCTGCGTTTGTTTGTTTAAGTAACGTGCGCTATAGCTCTTACCTCGATTACGTCATTGCAGCAATCCAGAGCGGTGGCCACTCAGTTACCTGATATATAGGCACGGCCGGTACCTGAGGACTCAGGGAATCGAAACCTTTTCCTCTCAGGCGTATTTAATGAGCGACTGATCTGGCTGATGTACGCGCCTATTGTAGAAGTTTCTTTCGTAAAAAGAGGAATTTCCCAAGAATCCTTTACCCTTACATCCAAGTAGAGGAGGGGTGACAGTGCTTCCGCACGGCGTAGAGTTCAGAACGAAATATGCTAGAGCATCCCAGCGCTGCTTTCTAGAGAAGGTTTTTGTACATGGCGGTTGATTGAGCATAAGAAAGAGTCTGGATAGCAATAGAGTTTGTTTCGAGTAGCCTTGTGTCTATCTGCGCCAAGCTTTGTGGGCGCAGTCTGTCAGTATTTGCCAGCAATGCATGTAATTACGCTGTGCCCACTATTATTTTGTTGCTTACAAAATATTATGGGTAATGTCAAGCACGAAGAAAAGAAAGAAGCTTCATCGCTGCCCAAATATTTAATTAGCAGTGACATAATTAAGAGGTAAGCTACGGCTAGGTAGGGCAATAATTTGTCCGATAAGCTCCATTGTGTGCGATGTGGAGTGTTTCGACATTGGAGCGCAAGCAGACTTTGAAGGACGCGGGTTTTGAAGCAATAAAATCAGTTAAGAACAAGTAATAAGCGGTACGACGTCCAATGCCGATTGTATTAAAGTAAGAGCAATGTAGTTCCTACCAGACAAAGGTAAGTGCCTTAATCACTGCTTTTTCTCCATCACCCTCCCCTTTAAAACCTCCCTAACCTGATTACTCCCTCAAATTTACTTTCGGGAATCTGACTTTCAGAAGTCTGCTTCAAGCTGTGTAAAGTGTTAGGTTCCTCATAACAGGAAGGTGAAGATTTGTTTCGTGTAAGGTATTTGCTTGGTGGCATAAGCACTCCGGCTACCTAGAAATTAACAGCTTGATAAACGCAGCGTGAGAATGAAGTTGAACATGGAATGGTAGGTGGCAGTGCACTGACGACTGAAGGGCAATCGGTTACATTATGTGGCAGCTCATCAAATTGATCACATAGCTAGTTTCACCGCTGGTCGTCCTTGTAATCAACAACAACCTATTTTGACACTCACCAGATGTGTCCCCAAATACAGCTGTGCGTATAGTTCTGGTTCGTGACCGCGTTAGTTGTTGTTCTGGTTTTTTTTTAGTGCGACAGCATTAAACTTTCCCCGAGACAAAACATTCGCGTTCTCCGTCGCGAAATTCAGTGATTGGCTGTAGAGTGACGTCACCAAGGTAACATGACATCAGGGAACGAATCATATGATGGCGTCAGATTTCAATATCCATCGCTACAGAAGGAGCTTGGAGGATGCAGCAGTATCGACATCGCTACCGGAGAAGGCAAACGTAGCAGGGGGCGTCAGAGTATCGGGTGGTTGTTTGACTTAATAAATGAAGGAAATAAAACGTTTTATGGCCGCGAGTGAGTTTCAAACCCGTGGCGGCACTGACAAATAAGCTTCGCCGGCCACTGCATCAGACCACTACTTTATTTCCGAACTTTCACCAAGCATGACAAAAGACCAAACGAAGACCCACAGGAGAACTTATGGTGATAATACAATGGGCGCTCAAGGCTGGTTTCCGGATATTAAGATTCTTTTTGCGTTAACAAAGGCTCCACCCTCGAGAGCCAAGTCAGGAACACGAGCAGCCACTTTTTGCACCTCCAAAAACCAGTGCCTACTCTCCCGAAATACTTGCGGTTAGGTCTTGCTTTCGGGTCGCAGTAATAGCCAGCCATTCGGGTGCGCCAAATACTGCGGAGGTCCTTCAGCATTGATAAATAAAGACATACACCGTCCTTGTTGTTTATTGTAAGGTATAGGAACCCATACGTGCCAAGCGGAAGATCTTTTTTTTTGTTGTTCTTTGCAAAACATCCCAAAGATAAACCCCTTCTCAGCGAGGCAAAAATCACGGTCCATCGTCTCTAGTTTCTTACGAAGAAGACAAAGTGATCCCTATTGTACAAATAAGCTCTTTTCCTATAGAAAATAACTAAAAATGTTTCGATGAGCAAGTAAAAAAACGAAAACTTTGTCAGCTGATGTAACCTGCATTTTATTTATCGCTTCAGTACATCACTGCTTGAGCCTCCACGGTACAAGGCCCTGCATAAAGAACAACAATCACTGTAAAGGGTACTCTTTCAAAGCGATAGCTTTACTAGCCTCGTCGAGCCAATGCCATTGTCGCGGCACATTCGACCATCAAGTGGAGGTGTGTCAGCCATGTGACGTACCGCGCGCCGCCACCGCTGCGCCGGCTGACGTTGTAGAGAAGTTAAGCGTGCCAAGATAGCGGCAGAGACCGACGAAGAAGCGGAGCGTCGACTGGCTCAACAACCGTCGAAGAATGCCGAAAGGCGGCAGCGGAGAGCTTTGGAGGCAGCCGCTGCTGCTTGTGCCTCCGCCACGACATCGGCGACGGACGAAGAGGTTGAGTCTAATCTGGCTTAGCAACACAGCATAACCACGCATAACAAAGCTTTCATTTGCATAACCGGGTTAGCCGAGCTAAGCCACAGACAATTTTTGTCAACAACAGATTTGCATTCTTTGGAGAAACGGCCTGACAAAAACGTAACACTTGCTATAATTCTCTGAAATAGGCTCCCAAAGCATCGCCGAGTGGCGCTACTGCGCCAGATGTTAAGCGTTAAGGCCGACCCACATGGAGCGAACAGACGCTGCGAATTTCATGCGGCGCGGCGGAACGCCGACGTGCGTTCGCCGTGCTGCACCACATACGGCGAACAACAGGCGACCGCCGCCAGACCGCAGTCGTCCTGATTTCAATGTTGCTAACAACGGCATGGCCTTGATCTTAGTAAACTACAGCAAAAAAATGTTTTCAAACTTACTCTAAAGCTATTGTTTATTAGAGGGTGGCAAAGGAAACAAATTATTATTTATATTTGTTTCAATTTTATCAGTTTTGTCTTTATTTATCAGACCGTAGGCTAGAGTAGGCAGAGTAATCGCTTGGGTTGCGCACACTGTGCAGTGGGAACCAAGGAAACAATATAGTGCCTAGCAACAACGACAACAACAACAATCGCTAGTCGAATCAAGTCCTGTGCAAGGTGGGCCAGCGTTTTGTGTTGCAATTCCAATTCAATCGCGATTTGCGCACGACGTGACCGATCCGAAAAATCAGCGTGGGCGTCACCATGGGACGCGTGCGGCGGCTTCTTCTGCTGAAGCTGTTGCTTCTGAGAAAACAAGATGAAGAAAAAAAGAGAAGAAGAAGGTTCTGGGTGCATCCAGTATGGCAAAAAAAGAAGACGGAAGGGGAGTATCATACTGCGGCGAGTACATTCTTGCGTAGTTTTGACGTGTCTCTGCACAGGCCACACAGGCTGCGCGGGGCATGCCTCGATGCACTGTCTACCGACTTTTACGTTATATAGAGAACATTGTGTGTGCTGTGCGACACAATCGAGCGTTACAAAATGGTACGCAGCGCGCGCGCGACTGGGGTCTGCAAGCAGGGAGCCCAGTGACCCATCACTTACAAATAACAAAGCTGAAAAGAGGTTCCGTGAGAGAAAAAAAAAAGTCAATCTAGTGCCCAAAAAAGCTTACTGTATATGAATAAGTGCCGAGAGAAATTACTATGTTGTTTTAAACTTGATTGTTTTGCTCTCAGGCAGCATTAAAGTTTCAACAAATTCCAAATAGAGACAAGACCACAATATGCCCCACTGGTCTACCATGCTTTACCATAGTCCATGGTAGAGAGAGGGTGCGGTAGATGGTCCTTGGCGATCACAAAATGAACAAGGGAGGGGAAAACCTCAGGTTGCTTGAGCCAACGTTTCGACAAGGGGACTTGTCTTCGTCTGGGCAAAGCGTTCATCATTGGCAGGGATTAAATAGGGCCTTCGCTCCGAGGAGGAAGGCCCCGGGGGTGGGGAAGGAAAGTGGTGTGAGAGGGGATGCGTGTCAGGAAGGCGAGGGAGGTGAATCTTGATTCGTTAAGCTGCAATAGTGGAAAAACTTATATCTCGAGGGTGTGTAATGAACAAAGGCTTTGAAGGGGCTGCGACGGGGGGTTGGCGCTGGATGGACCTGAAAAACTCAGATAAGAGGATTAGTCAGCGTGGTACAGGGAAATGAGAACAAGGCAAACAAAATAGGCTGGCACTGGAAGGAGAACGAAAGGGGGGACATTTCCAAGGAAGGACAAGGCAAGGGGGAAGGGGGGGAATGGCTCGAGTTCAGAGAAAGCCAAAAGGTGGGGGCAGAGGGGGTAACAGGAATGTCATGGGTTCCGAGAACTGATAGTAGGGGTTTAGGAGAAAAAAAAAAGGTGAACAAAGGGAGAGGGTGAGAAGGCCGGAAATATGGTGAAAGATATGACGTGGGAAGGGTGCAAAGAGCGATAGTATACTCAGAAGTACTTGTATTTGGGCGTGTTGGTTCATAACTTTTCAGGAGGACACAGGGGCGCAACAAAAGACACGGACATAGAAGCAGACAGGGACAAGGGCTTGTCCCTGTCTACCTCCACGCCCGCGCCCCCCATCGCGCCCCCGTGTCCTCCTGAAAAGATAATATACTTATGCGAGGTTCTAGGAAATGGTCTGACCCCGTGCAAGACATTTGTTAATTTAAAATGATGCTAACCCTGAAATGTACCTGAGAGATTCCAGGTTTCATCTGGACATGTTAATCCCTGTTGGTTGCAGTGTTTTAAATTTGTGGATTAGGAATGCTTCTCTGTATTTTCTGTCCCTAGTCGATTTGAAGCCTGACTGAAGAATGAACAATTTGAGTTCGTCGAATTTGTGATGGCGTTGATTAAAATGGGTCGACACTGCCTTCTGTTCATTCCGTGTTGTGTCAGCCCGGTGCCTGTTTAATCTGGCACTCATTGTTTGCCCGGTTCCTCCGATATATTGTTTCTGGCAGAAGGAGCACTGGAGCATGTAGATAAGACCTAGATGCAAGACATGCAAACATTTACAAAGGGACACTACGGTTAAAAGTACGGCAAGCGATTTCAGTTTCAATATAAAGACTAGTTTTGACTGCACATCGTCCAATATTATCTACATGCTCCAGTGCTCCTTCTGCCAGAAACAATATACGTGTCTTTTGTTGCGCCCCTGTGTCCTCCTGAAAAGTTATGAACCAACACGCCCAAATACAAGTTCTTCTGAGTATACTATCGCTGTTTGCACCCTTCCACATCATATCTTCCACCACATTTCGGTTTGGTTGGTTGATGGGGTTTTACGTCCCAAAGCAACTGAGGCTATGAGAGACGCCGTAGTGAAGGGCTTCGGAAATTTCGACCACCTGGGGTTCTTTAACATGCACTGACATCGCACAGTACACGGGCCTCCAGAATTTCTCCTCCAAAGAAATTCAACCGCCGCGGCCGGGATCGAACCCACGTCTTTCGGGTCAGCAGTCGAGCACCATAACCACTGGGCCACCACGGCGGCACACCACCTCATTTCCGGCCTTCTCACCCTCTCCCTTTGTTCACCTTTTTTTTCTCCTAAACCCCTACTATCAGTTCTCGGAAACCATGACATTCTTGTTAACCCCTCTGCCCCCACCTTTTGGCTTTCTCTGAACTCGAGCCATTCCCCCCCTCCCCCCTGCCTTGTCCTTCCTTGGAAATGCCCCCCCCCCCCCCCCCCCTTTCGTTCTCCTTCCAGTGCCAGCCTATATTGTTTGCGTTGTTCTCATTTCCCTGTACCACGCTGACTAATCCTCTTATCTGAGTTTTTCAGGTCCATCCAGCGCCAACCCCCCGTCGCAGCCCCTTCAAAGCCTTTGTTCATTACATACCCTCGGGATATAAGTTTTCCCACTATTGCAGCTTAACGAAACAAGATTCACCTCCCTCCCCTTCCTGACACGCATCCCCTCTCACACCACTTTCCTTCCCCACCCCCGGGGCCTTCCTCCTCGGAGCGAAGACCCTATTTAATCCCTGCCAATGATGAACGCTTTGCCCAGACGAAGACAAGTCCCCAAGCAACCTGAGGTTTTCCCCTCCCTTGTTCATTTTGTGATGATTTACCATAGTAATTTTGCTGAGCTTCGCGGAATTAAGCTACCTTGACAACGATTATTTGGCACTGACAGAATGTGCAGTGTATTTGAAGACATTTCCTAAAACTTTATCTAATCATGGTTTTCTTTGCTTTTCAGTTCCAAGTAATGAGGGATGATCCGCTTCTTTTTTTCAAGTATTATCGAATGAGTGTAAACAAATTTGATCAACTGCACCACATTGTGCGAAAACATCTAACAAAGGTGTTTCTTTGCCGAGAACCTTTGTGTTCTGAAGAGAGGCTGGCCATCACACTTAGGTACAGTAATAAACCAACCGCAGTATTGCTCACTCATGAGGATTCAACACGTGCAATGTTTTTGTCTTGGTCTGCAGGTACCTCTCATCTGTATGTGCTATAAAAGACATAGCAATGGCATTTAGGATTGGCTGTGAGACATGCAGAGTAGTAATTCACCACACTTGCCGAGTGCTGCGGAATGAGTTGAATGAATGCTACATGCCGGTGAGTATATAACTTCTAAATCACTGCTTGACTGTAGGACGGTGTGAATGCTCGAAGCTTTCAAAAATAATATTGTTTATCATTCTCTTCGAATCATTGATGAAGCAGAGCAAATTTAATAATTTCTTTCAAGTTTTTCAAATATATTTTAGTGGACAATGCTGTTGCTTTCTCTGGCTGTTTAAATTAAAACTGTAAACTCATGCTGTGCAGCAAGCTACCGCAATGAGGCAGCACACATAGTTGTGTTCTAGTATATCTCCTTTGAAGTAGAAAAATCTGAAAGAAGCCACATGATTGCTTTCGGGTGCTTGAGCAACAGTGTTGTAATGACTGGCAAGCTTCATTCCCTGCTGATGGAAGACCTCCCCTACTTGTCGCCAAATTAACCCTGTCCTCCCCTAGTAGTTCACACTGAATAACCTCAGTTGGTCAATATTCATCCAGAGTCCTCCACTGCGGTGTCACTATAGCCTGAGTCACTTTAGGCTGTTAGACACCACAAACCAAATTTATCCCTCCTGACCTTTCTGCCTACCTAACTCCCTCAATGCATTTCTCATCTCTGATCTAATTGCATAAGCCTAAATGATTGCCTATTATCAATTCTCCATGATATGTGCATATATAACTGCATGCATTTACTACTTTTTGTGGATGTATGCACTATTAACTGTTAATTAAGCAGTTCGGAATGTATGGTACATATTCTGTGAACGTGTCATTTTTCTTTACAGATGCCAGCAGTTGCGGAGTGGAAGGAGATTGCCAGCGGCTTTTCCAGGAAATGGAATTTCCCCAACTGCTTGGGCGCCGTAGACAGCAAGCATATTCAGATTGTGGCACCACCAAATTCTGGTAGCAACTACTTCAACTACAAGGTATGAGCAATAATTTTAATTTCATGCACATTTTTAGCTAGTTTGTTTCAGTGCATTGAGGCAAGATACTTTGAATATGTTTAAAAACAAAAAGCACAAGCTAGAGTTACTCATATTTTCGTATACACAAGTGCTTGTATATTTAAGAGCTTTCTAGACCATACACTTTCAGGGAAAGGACTCCCCTTGGGGCTGCACAAGTTCAGCTGATCCTACAGACAACAGTCTTCGAGCGGTCGTTGGGCTGTTGCTATTCTGATGTTTCATATTGCACATTGTGCATATGTTTAGAGCATAAAGCTGCTGCATACGCACAGGCTATACTTCTGTAACAAATACACTTGTAACAAATATATATTTCGTGCTTAGATAAAGCAGTCAGTGCCACGCTAACATAATGGCTTATTTTTTCCTTTCAGAAAACATTTTCTGTGGTGCTGATGGCCGTAGTTGATTGCAACTATAAATTCATAATGGTGGATGTCGGAGCACCAGGGCGCTTCAGTGACGGTGGTGTTTTCAAGGCTTCCACATTTGGGAAATGCCTTGGTGACGAAACACTAGGAATTCCTGGCCCCGCAAAGCTACCAAAATGCACCAGTGTGGCGCCTCACGTGTTTGTAGGCGACGAAGCCTTTCAGCTCAGGCAAGATTTTATGCGCCTATTTCCTGGCAAAAATATGGACTCTGAACACAGGGTGTTCAACTACCGGTTGAGCAGAGTTAGGTAATTCAGACTTAAGTGCTTTCATATGGTTGAACTTTTTACCATTCACTAACAGCGTTTCGCAATGCAGCCTATTGAGACTGCTGTTGCCTAGTCTTTATCGCTGGCATTGTACACATTGACAAATCAATTAAATTTATCAGTTATACCAATGATTGTTCCATACTTATGCCCAGTACATATGCAGATGTGTTGAGAGAGAAAAGCCAAGACTTCCTTGTAAAGTTATCCTCATGACCACAGTCAAACAGACTGAGGGTCAATCCGTCGAAGACGATGGCAATCATTTTCAGAGTAAAGAATAAAGCATATCAACTAATCCATGCCATCAATTACAAAGGCCTAAATATCAAAATAGTTGAATAACAAAATACTAGCAGTCGTATCTAACAGCAGCCTAAGCTGGGACTAAGCGAGCTGGAAGATCAATGTTTTGGTAATACTGGCCTCGTGATAAATGGACTTAAAGTTGACATGTCTGACGTGTGTTCCTTAATAAGCCAACTAAGGATGTTACGTTAGTATATATCTGAAGCTAAAATATTCAATGCAACAATATTTCTGTGCCTTGTGCATGCATTTTCAAGTTTAAGACTTCATATCTGGTTTTGTCTTTTTTCTGATGTTTTTGTGGCTGTTATTTTCAGTATTGTGTAATACAAAAATTTCTTTTTTACTTGCAGACGCATTGTGGAGAATGCTTTTGGCATTCTTGTTGCCCGTTGGAGGGTTCTCCTCAACCGCCTCAACCTTCTTCCTCATAATGCAGAGTTTGCGGTGCTGGCATGCTGCGTACTACACAATTTCATGGCTGATACTTCAGAAACGTATGTACCAGCCGGCTATGTTGACACAGTCGACGAGTTTGGAAACATTGTCCCTGGCCAGTGGAGAGATGAGACAAAAAAAATTATCTCATCGAATTGGAACGAACAAAGAAGAAAAACTTCTCACAAAGTGCATCAGATGCTCGTAACATTTTTGTTCAGCACTTCATGCACGAAGGCTCTGTGCCATGGCAGTGGGCACATGCGGGGGTTCAGCCACCAGCACACACAGGACGATGTGGAACGTGAAAGCTCAAGGAACAGCAATTTTTTTTTGACGAGTGAAGTTTGGTGTTTGCATACACACTGTCGGATCATTGAAGTTTTGCCTTCTGCTTCCTTCTCGGCTACATCTACTACAGGCTAAATTATTGCTGGGTAATGGAAACCTACTGTTCTTTACTTATCACTAGACTACAAAAAGTAGATGAATGGGTGGGTAAAAAGATTTAGCTCACTCAGACTGGTTGTTAGGCATCAAAAAATGACACATGAAGGGCGCCACAATGTAGCTTTTATTCTGTGGTTGAATATTTCCTCAGTGATGCCAACAGGTCTATTTCTATATCTGGCCACAAGCTTTTCGGGCATGAACGCATTCTTTTTGCGATTAGTTGTCCGAAAATTGCAGGTTCATCTTCATCTTGTTTTAGAAGGCTTTCTATCTTCTCAATTTCTTGAGCATTGTGATTTTTTTTTGTTCCTTTCTGTGGCCGTGGAGTGTGCAAGTAGGCACATTCATTGGGAGCAGGAGTTGAGCTCCTGCTGTTGGCTTGTGGAGTGTCCACTACTTCCTGGAAAGTGTCTTCTGGGGAAATTGGCTGACAGTCTGTAAAGTGTGAAAAAAAAAAATCAATATCAAGCTTTGCCCTTAGCAATATTCATTCATTAGTCATTGCAGAGATATAAATTTATGCGATAGATTATAGTGACTGTTTCATACGCTTGGACAATAAAAGTCTACTCACCAGTGCCTTCGTTGTAGACTCCCATTAACAATTCTTCAGCGGTGGCTTCAGGCTGATCGCTCCCGCAGAAGTTGCTTCTTGTGCTGATTTCAAGAAATAATGAAATATTACTTCTCAGTCTACATTCCTTCATTTAAAGCAAAGATGTTTGCACTACATTGCTGTTTTCTGTCAACAGATGTATGACAAAGAAATTAAGACTGTACAATGTCGTTCGTTTCATTCATCTTACAAAACGTGCGGTTATTCAGTCATGCAGATATACATCTGTGCTGTCGAAAGTCACAAACCTGCCCATTTCCACTTGGTCTTTCAAGAACATCAGTGATTTGAAATATGTCCACTTGACCTCCGTGGATTCGCTTGCGCCAGAGCCACTTGGAGCCCCCCCCCCCCCTTCCATTTCCTGTATTTTTTGGTGAATGTGTCCCTGAGACCCTTGAATCGTGCCTGTGCACTTGATCCTGAAAAAAATAAAAATGGAAGTCATATTTACAAGCATGCGGCTGTTGGTGCGTCACAATGTTTTGGCACCTGCCATTATGTCTGCCTTAAAGCTTATAAGCTTAGTAGTTGAAGTTATCAAGTTAATTAACGTGATAATTATCAAGGTAAGCATACAAATTAACGAGCATATGTTTTGAGACAGCTTCTTTGCAATTCAAAACACGTGCTCGCACACAATACGTTTATTCAGCTCCTCGTTTGGTCTACACTGACGCTGAATTCAGATGACACACATGCATATCACAGCCGCGTACACGCGCGGCTGGTTTTCCTATAATTTGCAATGCGCACGCCCCCGAAAACCACGTCCGTGACTTCACCACCTTTCGTCGCTTGATAATCCGTTTTGCAACCTCAGATAGCTGCCCCGACTTACGATAAAGGACAGCAATGCAACAAAATATGTCCTCCGAGAAGTCTTAGCACAATTTGCGAAGAGCTTTCTCGAGCCTGACCAGGCACCGACAGTTTGCGCCGATGTAAACACGCCGCACGTGGCGGCCAGCTAGGCGCCACAGAGATAAATAATGTGTCAGGTGGCGACGAATTGATTAGTTTTGGCGCCTGTCATTAGATGAACGCTTTTTCGCTTCAAACTCCATAGAAGGGAATCACCGCGGCTCGACGTGAACGTAGAAAATTTACAGCCCACGCTCATATGCTCATCTCAACGAAGGCGCCGTGAAAGTTGACTTACCGTCAGGGTCAGCTCCGATCTCTGCTTCAATCTCCTGCCACACGATGGCTTTCTCCGTGCATCTTTGTACTGCATGTCGCAGCAGTTCCATAATATTTGTCGCATTTCGACGGCTATGATTAATTTATCATTGTACTCGATGCGCGCAAATTTGGACGCCATGCTGACTGTGGTCGGTCGCAGTATCAAAAGCGGCGGGCGGAAGCTAGATGCGGGAGCAGAGCGCTCTCATTGGTCCGCGTTGACAGCTCGCATTCGCCGCTTCCGGTGAGCGGCTGGCCGCCAGGCGAACATATCTAGAGTCTTGGTCGGCGGCGAACGGCCGCCGGCGGCCAAGCGGCCGCCGCCGGGCGGCCGTTCGCAGGTTTTTCGCGAGGAAATCGCTCCATGTGGGTCGGGCTTTATCCGTGAAAGAAAAGTAAACACTGGGACGTTGACCGCGGCGCGCGCTGCTTTCACCATGCACGTGCATGCGCTCGCGTTGTCGCGATGTGTCGCCTGCATTTCGGCTTAAAGATCGTTTACGAAGGATTAATGGGGGTTACAGGTTCATTCACTCTGTAGGACACTGAAAAAAAAATAAACATGCCAGGCCTCGTGTGCACTGTTCGGTCTATGAAATATCGCCATCATGCAGAAAGATTTACATCGGCCAAACGGAAGGCTTAGTAGATATCCCAGCAAGAGGGCATGATTTGTAGTTAACCACTGACGGCACTGACCGTTTCCCCGTGCAGGTGCTAAGCCTTTTACTTTGGAAGAAATAAACTTGCCCGATATGATCACCGTTAGTTTACAGCGAATGACAGAGGCCGCTATGGCATGACATGTGATATAGAGATGCTATTGAAGCAAGCGCAGTTTGTAGAAGATATAAATTTCGATGTTATTTTACAAAGAAAGGCAAGAGGACGGCCTCAGTGATCAATTTCGCGCCTGGAGCTATACACTGGGAGAGAGAAGAATACAGGGTATAGCGGGTAGTAGAGTAGAGAAAGTTTTGTGAGGGGTGCTCTTTTAAAAGAATTGTTTATTGAGAAAGTGTTTAAGCATGATTTAGTTTTATTCGGCACTGCCGACGGCGGCCTTGTGACGCAAATAATATGCCCAAGGCGGCAGCATAACGCGTATGGTGCTTTTATGGCATATGTGCCGAACTCTACAACGCATGCTTCAAAATGAAGTTTGCAAACCACGAAAATTGACGAGAAAACGTTGGATAGACGCTGATCATGTAAAAATGATAACAATAAAACGAGCTGTATGCATTATTTTGAAGATACTTAACCTGTCCTTAATATTGCAGTCAAAAAAAGCTCCCAGCTGAATAACTGCAGAACCGAGGAAAGCCAAGACGCCGTACTTTAAGCAGACGTTTCAGGAAGCCCCGAAACTTAATTGCATGTAGACGATGGCTGATGTCTAATGACCTTAATGAAGCACTCGGCCTGCGCACAATTGCGTCTGATCAGTTTGAGATAACTGTTCGGGGGGGAAATCTTTACCTAGGATGCTCTTGCAGAACATTTTAACACGCAATACATCAGCGATGTTTGTAATATGGCCCCTACTAGAGAAGCGCCATCTGCCCTCTGCTATAACGTCCAGGACTGCGTTTTTGGCTCCAAAAGATACTTAGTTTGCAGAATATGTATGTCTCTTAAAAACATTCAGTATTCACGTCGGTAATGTGGATACCAGGACCTTAAAAGCTGTTCTCTGAATGATTGTCTATGCCTCCATTTCATTTTAGCCTCACTCTTCGGATAGGGTGTTTCGCGATGAACCTAAAACGTAGAAAAGCCTCAGTGCCAGTGATATCTAAAATTGGCGACAAAAACATTGCCGCCAGCTATAGACCCATATCTGTTCTTCCAGCGGTTTCGAAAGGAGCCGAAAAACTCGTTATGTCCCGATTTAGCACTTCTTTCTCTATACAGAAATTTCTGAGTGAATGTCAGCATAGGCTCCCAAAATGCTACTTTACTGAGTCCGCTTTCCTGATACAAAGGAACTGAAGCTGATTATTACGGAAAGAAGGTAATACACTGATCCTTCGGGTATCTGTAAATTACCGTAAAGCGTTTGACTGTTTCTTTGACGCGGCTTTTACTCTAACGTTACTGGGAAGCTATATCAATATGGAACTCAGGGTGTATCTCATTTATTTCTAAAGTCGTACCTAGCACATCGCATGCAGTGTGTGGTTATTAACAGCCATCGTTCACGATTTAAAGAAACACGATGGCGGCGTTTCTGCCGGAAGCGTTTTGGAACCGGGATTACTTAATTATATAGCAGAGCGCGAGAAAAGCAAATATTAGAATTTTAATCATTCGCTTTGCGCGACGAATGGCAAATATATAAAAAAAGCAAAAATTCTCGCCGGCAGAAACACTTTCATTACTTGGTTGGATAAGCTAGAGTCGGTTCTTTGGGGCAGCGATAAGTGGCTATTCCGTACAATTTAATCATCAGACAATGAAACTGAAGCACTGCTACAGGCAGTTCTCTTTGAGATAAAGGTGAGGGTGCGGGTGAGCTTGTGTTCAAGGCGGGAAAACTTCATCTAGAATGCCGAACGAGACCACGCGGGCATAATCATATCGAGATTCGAAAGTAGGACTGATACGTCCCGTACCATGTAGTCTGTTCTGCGTCCTGTGTGGTTTGTGAGCCTTTTTAAAAATGGCACAGCACTCTCTCCATCTGCACATCCGGCACGCATGGTACCATTGATAGTAATTTGATGCTTTTCAAGGATACCAGAAGCAACTGCCCAGGATATCCTGCTTATATACAAGTGGGCTTTTGTAGTATGCACCAATGTCACGACGCACTTCTTTCCTGCTTTCGAGCAGCAGTCAGTTAAATTTTCCAAGAGGCTGAGCGCTTCCGTCTGGCATTAGAAAAGGTTAACGGCAAATACTTATTTTGCCGAAGCGGATAATTTATGAAGCCAGTCCTCAAGTCACTCTTCACTACTCGTTCCACTGCTGCTTCTAGGACCATTCGGCGTTAAGAGCCAAATAAGTAATCCACGTGACATTTACATCATCATAATCATCATCATCATCATCCTGAGTACGTCCACTGCAGGGCAATGGCCTCTCCCATGCCTCTCCAATTAACCCTGTTCTTTGCCAGCTGCGGCCACCGTATCCCTGCGCCCACCTGACCCTCTGCCGCCCCCCGCTACGCTTGCTTGCCTTCACTTGGAACCCATTCCGTTACCCTTAAGGGCCAGCGGTTATCTTACCTTCGCATTACATGCCCTGCCCAAGCCCATTTATTACTCTTGATTTTACTAAGATGTCATTAACTCGCGTTTGTTCCCTCGACTACTTTATCCGCTTCTGATATCATAACGTTACACCTATCGTTTCTCTTTCGATAACTCGCTGCGTTTTCCTTAACTTGAGCTGAACCCTTTTTTTAGCCTCCACGTTTCTGCCCCGTTGCTGAGCATCTCAGTTCTTCAGGTCATTTCGCTAAGTACCCCTGTGCGCAGCATTTCAGCTGAATATTGCGACTGTGCGCGTAGGCACGGGTGCTTGATGCTGAGGTGTGCCTTGTTCCTATGCCGCTTAGACGCGTCCCTGGAACACATGTGCATGTTTCACCTTTCACAATGACGTATGCTTTCAAACAGTAGCACCGAAAGCACCGAAAGGAACTCACGCACTAACATCTGCGAAACCGTGCGTACAAAAAGTGTAGCTCCGCAGTTCAAGGTATCTAGCTGTCTTTACGTTACCTTGACACATTACGCACAAGGACAGCGATGAAATCTCCACTTGTGTCAAAATTAGGACGCTGTTTAGCGTCATACGTGCTTTTTTACTGAAGGGCGTAGGTCTGTCGCCTTGTAGTAGAGGACACGCCTGCTAGAGCGGGGGAAATAAGCAAGTAATTCTGAAGGACTTTAACTCCCACATCGAAGGATAAGGGTGCCGTTGTAGTTGCAATACCGTGCAACGCTAGACAAATAAATTTTAGAACATTTTAGCTGAATGCTAAACAACAAAATTTTTTTAGTGCGCTAACAATAAGAAACTCGCTCACCGATGACGCCACTGTTTGTACGGCTCTATGGGTTACCCTTTGATTACCTAGGTGGCCTCTCTATATAGCAGGTGGGCCACCTAGGTCACATGGCATTATGACGTCATCACAACCTGCCCTCCTGATGGTGAACAAAATGCTTACCGTGGCAGGTGGCAGTTCAATGACTGCTTAATCGCGAGAAGCTGCTCGGGAAGACCAGTCTGGGTCTCACAAGCCTCACGGGTGGCAAAAGCTGCGGTCGCAGGCAAGTGGTGAATCGCTTAACAGATGCACCATTGCGCCAGGAGTGTGGTATGAGAACTTCCCTCGGTCTATGAATGTAAAGCAGAGATTGACTAATTAGCATTATCACGTAACACTTGTCGCTGGGCTAGTCGGTGCATAGTTCTACGCACAAACGTTAGCGCAAAATACGAGATATTCGCAAGAAAGGGGGACAAGACAACGCGCTACCGCTTTGTTGACAGTAGACCCATTTCCACTGGCTCTCATTTTTCATTTCGCTTCATTTATTTTCTACTTAATGGCCCGAGGGCATTACATATGTGGAGGCGAATTAACGTAATGCATATTTATTGAACGTGGAAAAGGTGAAGAGAAAGATACAAAATGCAACGAAAGAAAGCAAGAGGAAGAATAAAAGGCATTAAAAATGAAGGAATGCATCTAAGTGAAGTAACGGCAAACAACCAAGAGCAAGAGAAACAAAAATTACTCTAAGGCGCAGAAATGCAACTAAACGAACTAACAAAATAATACAAAGGGTGAAGTCTATTCAGGATGGCTGAAGTTTTAGCTTTTTACAAAATTGAGTTATATCTGTGCATTCAATTCTGTTTTCGGGTAAGGAATTCCATAAGACTGTTGCATGAGGGAAAAATGAGCTACTCATTGCAAGGGTGCGGGTAAAAATTCGTGCTAGATACTGGCTGTGGCTTAAACGGGAAGATATTCTCAGTGGGGTCGTTAGTAGCTCATGTCTGGACCGTGGGTGATATTAAAATGTGTGAAGATGGCACCAACTAGATGTGATGCGGCGTGGTGCGAGGGACGGCAAGTCGAGGTGTCTCTTCATTGAGGGGACGCTGGAATATCTTGAATAGTTCGAGGTGATAAATCGTGCTGCGGTATTTCGAATGGCTTCGAGATTTGCGGCGAGGTATGATTGTGTCTGTTTCCAGATGGCTGACGCATATTCAAGCTTTGGTCTGGCGAACGTGAAATATGCTAGCATTTTAATGTCTGGGGATCACTCGCTGATTATACGCCGCATGTAGCCCAGAACGCGTGAGGCTTCAGAGCAAATGGTTGCGATATGTGTAATCCATGATAGCGATGGTGCCATGTGCGGGCCAAGATATATGTATGATGATGCGTAGGCAACGGGGGTAGAGTTGAGGTAGTAGGTAGTCATAATCTGGTTGCGAAGGCGGGAAAATGCCATGACTTTACATATGGTGGTGTTTAAAGCCATGAGCCATGCTTCACACCAAAGTGAGGTAGCGTTTAGGTCTTGTTGGATGGTGCACGTGTCGTCTTGGTTTGTTACGGCATGGTATACGACGCAATCATCGGCGAACAATCTCAGTTTAGATTTGATGTTGGAAGGCAGATCATTGATGTAAATTAGGAACAGTGATGGGGACAACAGGGCACCCTGAGGGACATCGGATGTCACGCTCGAGAGAGGAGGTGTAGAATTGTTAGCGCATGTGAACTGAACACGTCCCTTCAAGTAGTGCTCTAACCATATAACCGTTTTTGTGTTAAACCAAGGCTGGACAGCATTAGCAACAAGTGATTATGGGGGACATGATCAAAACGCTTTGAAAAATCTGAAAAGATGGAATAAATCTGGTAAAGGTCGTCCGTGTACTGCATTAGATCACGAGTAAATTCGGCTATGTGGTTCACATGAATATAGCTTTCTAAAACCGTGCTGTTGAGGATAGAAGAAGTTAATTGATTCAAGGTGTGCCATAAGGTTAGATGCTGTAATATGTTCAAAGAGTTTTTAAGGAATAATAGTCAGAGACATATGGCGATAGTTGAATGGGCTTGAGCGGTAACCTGATTTAAAATCTGGCATTATTCGGGCTTTTCTCCAGTCAGGTACCTTACTAGTGTCCAGTCATTGAGAAAATATTAGGCAGAGTATGCGGCTCGAAAATGATGCAGTGTTCTTTAACAATTTGTTTTTGATTTCATCGCAACCACCTGGTATTGATCGCGGAAGTGAGCGAACGATGTTTGATATGTCCTGTGCATTAATTTCTGTTTCTGTCATGGGGTGTGAATGAAAGCTAGGTGTGTGATTTACAGAGGTGATGTTGGTGGGCGTGAAAACGGAAACAAAGTAGTCGTTTTTTGCGCTAGCGCTATTCTCAGGGTCAATAGTGTCGCCATCGGGATCTGCGAGTTCGATTTGATTAGGACAGGATTTACTCAATAGAGGACGCTAGAATATGCAGGGGATCGATCGCAGAATTAAGAGCAAGTCAGATGTTTGAATTTTCTTCTTAGCCTCAGCTAGCTCCTTTAGGTACTGTTTCACACATAAGTGGCACGATCCCCATTTTTCAGGATTCTTACTCCCTTTTGCAGACCTTTAAAGACGTTTTTTACAGTTGAGTAGTGATTTGAGGCGTTTATTAAACCATAAGTTGTTATTGCCAGATTTTGCCAGAATTGTAGGAATGTATTGGTTTTTTAAAGTCAATAATGTGTTCTTAAAGAACTCCCAAGAAATATTTACAGTGCGAGAAAATAAGAACTGTGGAAAGTTGCCAAAAACTAATTAAGTTTGCAATTAATGCTTGCAAAGATGGCTCTTTTGTAATTCGTGATTAGTTTTCTTGTGGGTGATCGTTTTTTGATTCCTAATGAAATGGTAATGGGAAGCAGGCTGTGATCGCTGATACCGGGCAGGAGATTCATACCTGTTACATTATCGGGGGATGATGTGAGCATTATGTCTAGAGTGTTATCGCCTCCGGTAGGCCATGATATTATTTGCTGGGCATAATGATCTAGCACTAGGTCGATGAATTGTCTGGAGTCGGCTGGCGAACCATTTGAGATAGACATGAGTGACCAGTTGATATTAGGGTAATTAAAGTCGCTAAAAAAAAGATGGGTATGCCAGGAAATGTATTTGCAGTATCGGTTAGGTCCTGATCTAAGGAATCACAGAAGGATGGCATTGTGTCAGGTGGCCGATAACATATGCCAAAGATCGCCTTGGGAGGCGCATTGCCGATTCGTATCCATGTAAGTTCCAAGTTTTCGTCATGATGTATGAGTGAAGATGATAAGCAATTTATCACTGCCACGAGAACTCGCCCTCCCCTCCGATAGTTCCTATCACGTCGCTATAATGTGTAATTTGTGTTACAAGAAAGAACTCTGCTCTTGGTAGCCCTTGTAGCCTGCACGTCCGCTCCATCCAGCAGGCATCGCTCACGATCCTCGGCCGGCGCCTTCCCAGCCACTCGCCTATTCAGAGACAGGAGCTCAAGAGCCACTGTAGTTGGCTCAAGACTGAACTTCGGTCATTTTGCCGAGACCTTGAAGACTTCCTGCTGGACTTCAACATCACCCAACACCTTCAGACAACCGCTGCTTGCCTTCTGCCTTCCGGGAGTTCTCGGTGAGTTGATCAAGAAATGACGCCATAAAAATTACGAGGTCTGTGCCGCGAGCTTCCTATGTGCCTGGAATTTTCTTTCTGCTATCCATTCAGGCACTTGTGTATAGCAGACAACACGAAGCCAGTCATGAAAGAGCCGCACTTCACAAGAAAGGTGGACAAGACAACGCGCTACCACTTTGTTGACCGTAGACCCATACCCACTGGCTCTCTTACCCGTATCTCACTGGTCTAGGACGGCTGCCAACTGCATAAAGCGCACAATCTTTCGGTTTTGTGTCAAGATTCGTGCCGCTAAAGCAAGGGCCGAGTCCCGAATAATGTTGATGCAATAAGAACCATTTCATGGCACGCTAAGCAGGAAGTTACTAATGAGCCGCAGACAGGCCCTGTTGTCGAAACGTTGGCTGGTGTACTGAAGCCCCACTCCTAATTGTGTTTATTTTGGTTTGCGTTTCAAGGATCTTATTTTTCCGCCTTCTTTTAACCGTAAAAAAGGAATACGATTTGCATGCGATGACGTTAACCTATAGCGACATCATTTCCGCTAATATATTTGTACCTGCGGAAGTGCTGTGGTGAAAGTGTGTGTCTTGACAACTGGGTCAGGGAAAATTCTGAGAAACACAGCGCTGGCAGAGAACGGACGAGAACAACGAGGATAAACAACTGCGCTGTTTCTCAGATTCTATCTTAACCAGCGAGCCCAGCAACCCACATTGCTCAGGGTGTGGGAAGCATGAAATAAGGCAACTTTATATTTGTCTAGCCCATTTAAAGCATATATGTTGCGCAATCTTCGCGTGGCGAATAGGAACTGATGTCTAGCGTTGAATTATGCCTAAACCTTTCTGCAGGAAAAAAAATAGGAAAGGAAAGAAATCGCTGGAAATAATTTAAAAAAAAAATGTATTCTTTGCGGTTCATTTCTTCTCTGCTTCGGAAATTTTTTGAAAAAAACTAATTCTTTACCTAGCAGATGGTTACAGATTTTCTGAAAAATGTGCTTTTTCACCTAGCAGATGGTTACAAAATTTTCTGAAAAAAAAAAGTAATTCTTTACTGAGCAGTTGGTTTTGGTGTATGCGCGGGAGACAGCTGCCCGCGGTATAAGGCATAGTCAGCTCCTACGGACAGTCATAGGGGGCTATTTTGTGGAAGATAATCTACACGCACTCGGACTGCCAGAATGATGTTTAAAGAGTAATCGATTAAGCGAACTGTTATGCAAGGGCCAAAAGGAACTCCTAAGGGAATATCATGAATGGAAACAGGACTGAGACGTTGTGTCGTACCGCGCTGCAAATGCGCCTTCGTTCTCCCTGGAAATACCTAGACTGAAATTGAGCACAATCCTCGCCTAAGCTGTGGCATGAAGGGGGTTTCGCCGCAAATATGGGTCCCAACGCAGATTCCAACGAGCGTAAGGACCGCGGGACTACTTCGCGGTTTTATGAGAGCACGAGAGACAACTGGTTATGAGATCCTGCTTATGCAGACTACGTTGTTGTGGTGTGGTCTGTACTAGCTTTACGGCGCACTTCTTTATTCCGATTACCTTTCACTATCTTCTTTTATTTTTAAGACGTTCAGTGTCTCCACGCGACATTACAAAAGTGAAGGTTTGGTTTGGTTTATGGGGTTTAACGACCCAAAGCGACTAAGGCTATGAGAGACGCCGTAGTGGAGGGCTCCGGAAATTTCGACCACCTGGGGTTCTTTAACGTGCACTGACATCGCACAGTACACGGGCCTCGAATTTCTCCTCCAAAGAAATTCAACCACCGCGGCCGCGATCGAGCCCGCGTCTTCCGGGCCAGCAGCCGAGCACCATAGCCACTGAGCCACCGCGGCGGCTCCCACACACAAAAGGGAAGGAGCTGACAGCTGTCTTGGGTAATTGTTGAAGATGATCGTTTACTGAAGGAAGCGATACTCAAGACGCACGGTATCCTTTCCACGGCCCACTCCGGGTGGTGGATTAGGCCACCCAAGAACCATCTACACGTGCTTTTGACGAAATGAAGTTTTATTGCGAAAGCAATACTACTCGCACTTTCAAGCCTTCGCGTGACCCGGCCGCAGTTACGTTTGACCTTTAGCGGAGTGAATATAGGCGACCAACTCGCTCCTTCAGATAGGCGGGCTGCAGTTACGCCGCGCCGCGCACCTGTGGCGCTACTGCCGCTGTGACGTCATACCCGCTGTATTTTATGGGCGACCAACTCGCTCCTACAGAGAGCCCCGCTGCAGTTACGGTGTGTGTTTGTCGCGCTGCGCACCTGTGGCGCTACTGCCGCTGTGTCGTCATACCAGCTGTAGATTCTGTTTTTTTTTTCTCTCAGTCGCAACAACATAAAAAAAATATAAAAAAATACCGAACACTCTGAGTCGGCGCGCAGCGGCGGCCGGTAGCCACGCGTGACCTGTAGACGCGGCGCACTGCGTGCCTTCAGTTGGAGGCGCTGCGCTTTTGCTTCGCAACCTACCAGGCTTAACCAAAGCTAAGCCTACACTAATTTTTTTTTCCTCCTCCTCCTCCGCGGCTGCTCCCAAGGGCCATTTGGTTTTGAGAGCTTCAGGATAGCAGGTGACTGATAACATTGCTGTATATGCATTTGTGTCGTAAAAAAAAATAACAGCTCACATTGGTCTCGCAATGTTTCGCATGCACAAGCTTCACTATAAACACGAATTAGCCTATATGCGAGTAAAAAGGGAGGGAGGGGAGGGGAAGGCGCACTCCCTTCTATAAAAGGGAGTGCGCTAAAGTGCAGCTTACACTATGTTTACTGTTTACTCCTTTCTGTTAAGGGTGTAAATATTCTATGCGGCACAACCTGCGTTTTGCATCCCAACAAAACAGCCTCGCAGCGGATGTCAGCTTAGAAAACCCCAAACCCTTGACGCTCGCATGTTGCTTCTTCCTTCGCCACTTGTACGCTCCCCCGGCATACACGGCAGTGTGTTTGATTTCGGAGCTATGTGCACCTGCAACCAAGTTCAATTCCCTTAATGCTGGTAGCCACTTGCTTCAGTACCGAAAGGAAATGAAAAAAAAAGCGCACTGTAGGGCCCTCACGCACACACAGAGCACAACATGCGCAAGTACACACGTGTGTGGTATGAGTATTGCGAGTTTTGTTACCTAGGTTCGTGGAATCGGTTGCCTTTATTGCGTTGCCGCACGCACAATGCACTGCGATAAAATCTATTCGCGTCGAAATTTGGTCGCTGTTGACGTCATGTCCGTTTTTTATTGAAGTGGGGAGCTTTGATGTTACTAAGCCAGACTTTTATGAACGCCGTCTACTTGTGATGTGAGTATGGATTGATGTTCGACATCGCCTTACACTAGGACGTGTCTGCCCTTCTTTTCCTTGTTTCTTTTCTTTCAGTTCGCGGTTTAACTCGAAGATGGGCTTTTACAGTTCTGTTTTGCCTTCTCCAAGGAGGGAGATTGAGGGCTTATTTGTGGTTAGAGTGAACGAGGGCAGCCCAAGTGGTTACACACAGAGCCAACAGGCTACGATTCAGGTTCTCAGTATCTGATGTCACTTCACGTGCCAGTGCCCCATGTATCGCATGCACGATGACCTGCACTGGGAAACGTTTAATTAATCAATCACGTGAGTTATGTGACGGTGCAGACATGTGGCACTGCTCAGAAATTTTGTGCATATCTCGCACCACGTCTGTCTTTCCATGGTGCAGAAAACATGGAAAACCACGCAATCACATTATGTTTCACACGTTGACGGCGGGCAGGTATGAACTTGTCTGTACGAGCGCGTAGTAAAAAAAAAAAAATTCGCGCTTCCAGAACGTCCGCAGGCTGCATAAAGAAGCCGATGCGACGGCTGAAGTGAGAACAAAACCACTTCACCGGCCACCAAGAAAGCACAAAATGTAGTTGAAAGCTTGAGGTTCCCAACCTGCTGCGTACAGTGGCCACACGTTGCCCGAGTGCAGATAATTCGAGGCGAAATATTCACCGGTTGGTTTTGGCTCTAACATTTCTCTCCGGTTTATATTTTGCGCTGTTTTAGTTATCATATTCTACATAATCTTCGCGGCACTCGCAACGCTGCTTTCCTGGTATTTCTACGGCAATTGCCCATGGGCGGCGAAATTGCGTTCCACCAGAGAACGGATAAATACGTCACCAGATTCAGTTGCATAAATCCCCACATGGCGGCGCCACGTGTGCTTCGATTTTTACCCCATTTTTTTGGCCTATAAAAGCTTGGTTTGCGCTAAAAAGGGCATATACATTACCAGATGACATTAACCTATCAGTTTAGCCTGTCACAGAATTCCTGTTTAATTTCCTTTTAAGCTTCTGTTGTACCCTTTAATGCGTGAACGCTGCCCACGAGGGACTGCTATGAAGTCTCAATTCCTGTCAAAATTAGGACGCTGCTTGATGTTGTCCGCTTCGTCGTCCCAACAGGTGCTTTCTTGTCGTTGTTGCTGGAAGCTTTTGTAGGCAAACGTGACTAAGTCGAGAGTGTGACGGAATCCCGTCTGGCCGGGGGGATACATGCAACGGTGTTTGCATCGTCGAAACTGGAAGTTACAAGAAGCGCTTACAGCAACATGCTCGTGATGTGCAGAAAGAAGATACCCGCAATAACGCCTTGGCAGAGCACGCGGTGACGAAAAATCACAAAATAGATTGGGATAAGGCAAGAATCATCGAAAAAGAGAAACTTACAACATCACGGCTTCATCTCGAGTTCCTGGTGATACAGACGACGGCTCACGCGCTTAATCGTAACGAGGGCAATCTTAACCCGATTTACACGCGACCCTTCCGGCGATTACTATAGCTTTTAAAGACGAACCCTCTTGGTGTGATTCCATTGTGAACAAAGCCCCCGTTCTGGGCGCCTAAACGTCAATTACAATTTTTTCATTTTACTGGTCGGCGTCTCTTTGTTTTGAAATGCAAACGTGACTATTACTATCTATCATCAAAGCAGCTCTCACGAGGTGCTTACCTGCCCACGACGGAATGGAACCTTTTAATAATAAATTTGGGAAGGAACTTCGTCTATTATATGCAAAATTGTGGTACAAATTGTAGTTCATTACAAATATAATGAAACAACGTATATATCACGCGTACAGCACAGGAGTTACATTTGAGCACAGTTTGTATGCAAAAAAAAAAAAAAATGTAGCGTCATCGCAACATTTCGTTAAAGTGTTTATGTTACGTACGAAACTGCAGAATAAACGTGTGACAAATACAGCCGCAACTTTTTGTGCGAATGAATGGAATTAGGCATCAGATGTACTATCGGCGTCAAATGAAACGCGAACAGCAGAATGCGTGGCGATAGGCCCCTTTGAGGCCGCCTGCCTGCCGTTATCAGAGAGAGGCGCGAATTTCCGGTTTGCGATAGTTTGCTTCGATTTTCTCTGGCGTTCGTTTTCTTGCTTTGCCACTGGAGCGCCACATTCACACTTACCACCGATTACACCTTGCACAGCGCTTTCATTTTGCTTCCACCGATGCCATGTTATCAGCATCTGGTTGCGTTGAGAACAGCGCAGGAGGCCGATCGGGAACGGGAATGTGACGCTCCAGTGGCAAAGCAAGAAAACGAACGCCAAAGAAAATAGAAGCAAACTATCGCGAACCGGAAATTCGCGCCTCTCACTGATAACTACAGGCAGGCGGCATATCACCACGCGTTCCGCTGTTGGCGTTTTATTTGACGCTGATAGTACAACCTACAGGAGTGCGTCTCGGCAAACTGAAATCAACAGGCGGAAAAAAATATCTTGGGAGTGCTGTTTAACGATCAGAATTATTGAATGGTGACGTTCTCGCCCTTGAGTAGACAATGATATGGGAGTCGCATAACATTTACAAGCTGAAAAAAGAGAAAGTAAAAGCCGCCCCGGCTTTGAAAGTAGCGTTTCGTCGAACGCAGCAACTGCTATTGTAGCACACATGCCTTCAGTACTGCGATGGTACAGCTGGGTCCATATTTACAGCCTAGCATTTTTTTATTCACCGGGTGCTGTTAGCCTGTCACACACGAACATGGAATATACGAAGCACAGGCTGGCGCTGCTTCCTGTGGCACTCGACAAAGGACAGATGGCTTCGCACTTCAGCAAAAGCTTTCTGTTCATGAAAACACGCTTTTTAAAAGAGCACCAAAGAGAATAAGAACAACAAACTCTGCCTGGACTTTCTAGGAAAGAAAGCACAGTGGTTCGAACTCACCAAGAAAGGGTGTTATTTATTTGTCTAGAATGGGGTTAGATGAGATAATTTCCTTAAATACAAATTCGACACAAAAGCTGCAAATAAAATCTAATCAAGGTGCGTTGCGCAATTATAAAATTAACATTTAAAATAAACTTTATGAAAGAATCGGCCTGCTGGATAAGCTAACTTCTAGAGCGTATCTCAGCAGCCGTTATAAGTTTGTAGCAAATAAATCGTAAAATCGTAGAGGTAGAAAAAAAAACCAGGACCACCGCCTGCCTGGAGCAGTTGTTCTACCAACTGAGCTAACGAGGAGGACTAGGAGATAGTAGGGCGAGGCTGAATTTATCAGTAAGTCCAAACGGGAACGTTGTTAATCCAGTACATTTCACGGAAACCTCCAAGCTAGAGTAGATGTCAGTTATGGATTAAATGCTCATTATCACCCACCTGCACTTAGCCAGAGGGATTATATATTACATAATTGAAATTGCTGTACTTTAGTGGTTTCCCCCAAATAGTTTCGGTGCATTAAACAACCTACAAGGCGAACCTCCATTATCCTTTGGGGAAAACAAAGAGAACGGGGGGGGGGGGGGGGGGGGGGGAAAGCTGCGAGCAACTAGTAACAAAGAAAGTAGTTTGCTAACAAAGAAATAACAACTAAACCACAGAACAGCTCTTTGCATGCAACTGCATACAGCAGAAGCAAACTGTGGCAGTTTTTTTGTGCCGTTTAGGTTCGTCCATTCTTGAAATCTCACCAAAAAGATGCGCTGCACGAGTTGACCGGGCGGCGACGAAGGAAAAACGGCTGAGGCAAGTAAGCGGGCAGCGGCGGGCGTGCCGTTTGCCCAGGAAGTGTGGTAAACCTATGAGGCCTTGCCCTGTTTTACAAGACCAGGCATAAGACACTCCGTGAAACGAACTGTGTCAAGTCTTTTCGGAGCGGAAGGGGAAACCGAACGACACTGCGTTACCCTCCAGAAATGAAAGCGAATTGCAAACTCCCCTCTCTATATAGACTTCTTTCCTAGAATTACGTCGAGAGAGGTTCGTAAAAACGCGAAATAGAATTCGTAATTGAAGTTAGTGCGTCAGGAATTGTTGAAGTATCGTTGGTTTTCAAACCGAAACTCAGAAAAGAGCGGCCATTACCAAGTGTCGAATACTAAGTATGAGCAGAACTACTCGGAAAACTGGCCCCGTAATTTTGGCGCTTCAGTGGATCGTTGCTGCCCGTAGAAACCACAGCCAGAGGGCACGCGTTACAAGCGTGTGATGTGAATAACGCGAGACTTGCGAGCGAACGCAGACCAACTATTGTTTCTCGGCGTCTGCTTGCGTCGTTCTTTTCCCGACGAGACATGATAATGCTATTTTAGTTTAGAGTGAACTCAGCTTATCGGCTAGAATCGCTACAGACGATGTGAACTTTTGATCTTGACCTAGCCAGCCAGCCCCAGAACGCTACTTAACAGAAAACAGACCGCCTTTCGCCTCACTACGAGAACACGCCCGGCGTGCCCATTGACGCCTCTGATGGCTACATTGCATTTCGGCAGGGTTAGAGCGCCTGAAATGTCATTAAAATCTTGCCATATGACAAGGTTAAGACTTCCAAGACGCATTTTATCCTCCAGCCTCCAAATGGGCAAGACTTAAAACTCTTAGGTTCTTAGGAGGGCTCTAGGTTTCCCGTTCCTATATAACACCCAGTAAGGTAAGTTTCTTAACTGTGTTACACGCCGCGACGTGCAGGCGTCGTCTGCTACCGAGCTTTTTCAAAGATTGTAGCAACATAACTAGTTATGTAACACGCATGGGACCTTGTAACGATGAGTGTTATGACATACCCACCAGCTTAAGACGCATTGCAGACAAAGTAAAATTGCAGTGCTGTTGGCTCTTATATTCCTAAGGGCATAAACAACTGCAGTAGCTCTCCAGTACTCAAGGCGAACAGCGATGACACGTGCCACCTCTGTTACGCTGACGAGCGCACTATCGATTCGTGACACGGGAAGCTCCGTGTTGCCGCATGACGTGCAGTTATTTAAAGATATGTGACGTTTACATATTCCATGTTATGTTGCGCTAAAACTACGACATATAACAGAACGCAAGCACAGGACGAGCGCAACTATCAGCTGATTTATTCAGAGGACGAGTCCCTAAATATAGAAAAAACCTGCGCTTGTACGGAAGGTACATTCACGAAAAGCCTTGAAACACGTGTACACTCATCATACCTTAAACGACAGAGCGCAAAAATGCCAAATCTACTTATTGCACAAGCCTACTGACGCATCACTTACACAATTGCTATCGTTCTTTATCAGAAACGCTTACAAAATTTCGCGTGCAATGACACTACTGACCCTGCTAAGAATTTTTGTCTCATGAAGACATGGTAGACATTTGCAATCTGAAATGTTCAGGCAAATTTCTCCTGCTATCGTTATCTCCTAATAAGCACTCATGCTCACCTGCGGGATCATTTACGCAGCGCCCTGTCTGGCCAATATAGTAAAACTCTAGTTTGGGCGAGTTGGTTCATGATGAAATAAAAACTGGTATGGCGCAAGAAACGGGGACACAGAAGGCACACAAACACAGGCGTCAGTCCTGTGTTTTGTGTGCCTTCTGTGTCCCCGTTTCTTGCGCCATACCAGTTTTTAGGCCAATATAGGCCTTTCCACATGTCAGTGGTATTTTGTAAACCACTCCTCTCGCGCATTTTACAAAGGATTTCAGGTGCCTTTTTCCAAACCACTTTTCCTCTCTCTAGGCTTTGCCGTGCGTGAGCACAGCTGGCCTAACCTCTTTGGCGCTGAGAACATCATCAGTATTTCGTACCTGCTGGCCACTTTCTTCAGGTTGTGCGCGATCTTGTGTACGTAAGGCATCACAACAGGTTTCGTAACATTGTTTGTAGCCCTTTTGTGCGCCTTTCCTTTGAACTTCTAGAGCAGGGATTCACTTACTGCCGTCCCGATCGCACAGGGGTCGCCTGCAGCGTCCAATCTTGAAATTTGGTTTTCAAAGCTCTCACTTACTCTGTGCTTCCACGACCTCATGAGCACCGACTCCAGACAAAGGGCAACAATGCCTCTCTTGACAGTTTTCGAGTGAGCTGACTCGAATGGCAGTAAATTCTTCGCTGCCCTGGGGTGGAACCTCCAACAGAGGTGAAAATCGGAGAGGATCAATTGCATGTCCAAATACTGTAGAATGTTCGTAGCAGGCACTTCGTGCGTGGAGGTCAAGCCCCTACCAAGTGTTTTGAATTGATCTAAAATATCATTCGTAACGTCTTCATACTCCACATCATTCTTCCTTGCTAAAAAAATTTAAATTCATCTACATACCTGAATACTTTCAAAACGTTCAAGCCTTCCACGGAGCAAATAATGCATTGGGTTATGGGCTTTCGGAAATTGCTTGTCTCTTGCGCATCCACAACCCACATTCGGCCCCGACAGTTTGCTTTTCTGTTAGTTTGTGCTCTGATTCGTGGATGAGTCTTTACCGTTCATTTCGATCTTTTACGATGCCGAAAAAGGCTTCAAATGCTGTGAGAGCAAGCAGGAGCCACACAAAAGCCGAATACAGGAGATGCCTGACGGTGAATGCCGTTCTCACTATTTGGGGTCACTTGATAACGCTCAGTATAGCGAGCCGGGCACTAAAATCTGAAAAAAAAAAGGCGTCTCCTGGGCCACGGTAGACTGTTCTTGTCTTCGCTGCAGTACCATAGACCCCTAAGTTTAGTTGTGTGATTTCTTCTTTTAAATGGTACGTTAGAAATTAGCCGGATTACCCTATGGAATTCCCATACAACCACTAAATATTAGAATTGAATCTCACTTTGATGCTCTGACGCATGGAGTGTTTCGGTCACCTCAGACACGAAAAGAACTGCAATATAACTCCTGATACGTAGGTTGTTGCCATTGCAGCCCTTGAAGCGTGCTGGCATAAGCGTTGTAAAGAATTATAGCTACCCATCAGCGATTATAAGCTTTTTTTTTGTTCGCCACGTGGTCTAAGCGCTGCCAGCTCGTCACAGCTATTGTTCTGTCGATGAAACCAAAACCGAAAAAGCTGCAAGGAAAAATTCAATTATAAACTATTTTGCAGTTGTAGGCGAATACCACGCGGTTAACCCCACGTTCTAGTATATGAAGAATCATTTGAAAGAAGAAAACATACAACTAAAAACTTGGCATCTATGATCTTTCAAGTTATGGCTGCATCCGATTCTACAGAACGGGAAACTTGACAATAAACTCGACAACGCTCCTTGCCTATAAATATCTTTTGAGTAGATTTTGATGTCCAGTTTTTTTCCTTAGCTTTTGAACATTTCTTATGGTCGCCTCGTACCAAGCCACCAACGAAGACCAGATTCAGTCTACAGCGCAACCGAAGAGAACTTCAGGCAAGTCCGCATCGTCGCTGATATTTCAGTAAACTTCCCAACAGTCCACCTGCTATATACAATTTATTGTTGTGACCATGCTGGGACGTTTATTGAAGTTGTGTGTTTATTGTTTTTACCATGCGTGTGCTAAAGGCTTCAGTTGAAGGTACTTATAACGAACTACAGGATGTGCGACGCGCGTTTTATGCGGATATACGAGGCAAACAACAGCGCGCAACAAACTTTCGTTAAAAACTTCTTGTGTGTGGGCACACGAAAGAACAGCGCACAAAAAACAGCACAGCGAAAAAATAGCAAAGGGAAAAAAACAGCACGGTGAAAGAACAGCACAAGAAGAAAAAAAAACGGCACGACGACAAAACAGCGCAGCGCAGTGCGACGCACAGCTTCAGGAGGAGTGAACTATCATAGTCATAACCGCAAATGGTAAAGTACAACACATGCGGCAGCGGGTTTGCCATGAGCGCATTGTCAAGGTGTATGGCCATCCGGCATGCGACCAAGGCATGCTACTCGACAAAAACATACAGCTGTTTTGCGTAGAAATACCGCGCCGCTAAAGCCAGACGACAAATGTAGATGCGAATCAGAACTGTTTTAGGAGAATTTACGGATGAAGTTGATAAGAAAAGAGGGTACTAGTCGGGTTATTATGCTGCCAGTATGACATACGCATTGTTTCTGGGCATGTTTTTTTTTTGTCTTAAAAGCGCAACATTCTAAGTCAGTGTTTTAAGTGCTAGAATATGGCTAGTACTAGAAAAAAAGCTTTTTTTTTTCCTATAACCAATTTAAACACGTATGTTGCTTACTCTTAGTGTGGGATGCAGCAACCGGTGTCAAGGCGGTTGAACTGCCGAGAAATTTCACTGCAGCCGAAAAAAAAAGTCGCTAGAAAGCATTTTGTTGAGATTCTCTCCATGTTATTTGTTTCGTCCTTCTCGAAATTCCCGAAAACCATTTCCAGAAGCTGGAAATTCTATTTTGGTCGCAGCAGTGAGAGGCAGTTATCACGTACACACCAAACTGTTAACAGGGTTGTGGATGGTTCGAAGGTAATTTACCAAAAAAAATTGGGGGTGGTTTAGCCCCGGTTCAACCAGGAGGATTGCGAAAGCAACGAGGAGAGAGAGAGAGGCGATGGAGAGCGCGCGGCGGCGGCCCCGGTATGCTAGCTATGCTCCGCTACTGCGCAAGCGCAACTGGCGAGCGCGACGGTGCTCGCCAGGCACCTTTGAGTCACCCGCGCAGCGACGGCGGCGGCGCGCCAGCTGTGCGCCATGTGACGTCACTGCTTCTCGCGCATACGCAGTACGGCCTTTCCTCTGCTCCGCGAAATGGCTCGGCGACTCGCGTAGTATTGCTTTCGGAGCAAAAATGCTCAAAACGCTACCTTACCCTTTATTATACTGTACTCAAATCTTGAAGCGAGGAAGAAGAAAAGAAGGCAATAACTTCAGCTACGCCATGCATTTTTCCGCATGCAAGGTGAAGTCACGAACACGTGCCGGAAGTGGCCCACCTAGAAACACCTATTTTTAGAACTTGCTTCTGCTCCCCTCTTCCTGAACATGCACACGCACGCACATGGCATAGGGGAAGTATATGCTGTTTGGTTTCCAACATTTCTTCCGCTCAAGGGACAAAGAAAAATGGAGCAGGAATCTGCACTAATGAGAGATGCACTGTTTAAACTCTAACGACGCCTGCGAGTATAAGAAATTGTCTGGTTCAGGTTGTCGATGGCTCATAATGAAACAAAAAATCAATGAGAACATATGTACAGGATTAATGAAAAACTCCCAGGCCACAGGACTGCTTCTGAGCCGCGTATAGCAGGGCCTTTAAGGCAGCTCCGAAGCTCAACACCTCTGGCGACGTGGAATGTGATCCTCATCTCTAGGAAACTTAGCAGCTTCGTAGATGCCGAAAGTGCGTGTATACTTTCCTCAAAATGAAGACTTTTGGCCTGGGAAATTTTGAACAATCATATACATCTCAGGAAGCGAGCAGTTACCGAAACCAGACCAGGGGTTTGTTCGTCGCCAAAGGACATTTGGTACAGCTCCGTACGCGAAATACACAGGTCATGCGTGCGGAAGCCACTTGCGGTGTATGGTTGTTTATTCTTCTACTTTCTAATCGTTCACCTTTCAGACGGCAAATGACGGCACTACTAATTTAGCATTGATCTAACATTACAAAACTTTTAGCGCCTGCAAACGAGGACGAACATGAAGAAACACGTGCGCTGCGTCCGTGCTCGTTTGCAAGCGCTAAAAGTTTTGTCATGACATACCAACTCGCCCGAACAGCCGCTCTTATCATTTACCACCCTTGTCTGCCCAGTAAATTCGAGGGAGGGTTTCTCTTGCTCCGGCGGTTTTCTGAACCACTTCTTTGAATTTTCCTTTTTTATTTCGCGCTTATACATCTTTTTATTTTATTGTGGAAGTCTTCACGTTGAGGGAATGTAGTATCTGTTCGCGTCATAACCATACGTTGCTAAAATCAGTAGCTATGCTGCATATTTGAGTCGCGGTTTTATTTGGCCAGCTGTCTTGGCTTGCTCTTCTGGTTTTTCCTACACAGTGTTTGGTAATCGTGAGTGTAAAGCATCCCTGTGTACAATACTGCTGCCTCCTAACTGAAGCGAGCATTGATTTGAGTTCTTAAATAAGAAAAAGAGGCCCCCAATGCTGTTTTCATGTTATACGCAACAAAGAAACACGGCGGTAGTTATAAAGAGTAAATTTTGCGCAAAGCACATTTTCTGTGCCGATGTCCTCAGGACTATCCTGACTGCACATGTAGCGCGGCGGAGCGGACACAGGTGCGGTTGCCGCCCTGTGCGAGCCCTATAAATATGCCAAGCGGTAGAAGCCATCCTGCAGAGCTAGCTATTTAATTACCTTTCCTAGCCGCTTCGTTTATGCTGAGGTCTGCGCAGTAACTTTAGTTCAGTACAGTGTCGCCTTCGCCAGGAGTGCTTTTGTTACTGGCAGTCACGTTGAGCGAAGGGATAGCTTTTATGCCAAGCGTTGTAAACGCCAGCAGCTGGGCCTGAAGCCGGTAAGTTTGTGCTAAAACGCAATATATCCTTCGAGGTCGAGGTTTTCGGTTAAACGTCAATTATCAGTTGTGCACAAAGTGATCTTCGTGTATATTCCAAGCTGGTGTTACCTCGTGAAGTGAACTTACTTTTCGGCGGCTGTAGAGTGAGATCTGCAGGGGTGCTTTTCGTACGTGTTATTTTTGTTAATGCAGTATCACTGGAGACACACGTTAGAGCAGCTGCGCGTATCTTAGCTCTTTTTTTTCATGAATGCTATGCAGCAAAGGGTTCATGTAGAGAGCAAAGTTCTCATATTAGCCATGAGCTATTTCATTCACAGTCGATAATGAAGCAAAGAACGTTTTCTGTTTCCTTGCAAGCTTGTTGATACCCAGCAGTGAACGCACCCGGTTTCTTCTGGTGCCTAGAAACCAATTTAGCGGGTCGGTGAGGCGATAAGTAAGACAACATTGCCTACATTGATGCAAGAACATTATCTTCGCAGAAAAAAGTAATAGGCACAGGATTACGTGGTGACTTGTGGCCTGATTACCAGCTCCTTCACGAAGGAATAAACAAATTGAGCCTAAACCATTAAGGACCAGCTCGCGAGAGGTGGCGCGTGTTTTAAATTTAGAAGCCGTAGGAGAACACCACGCGGTGGTCCATGTATGCTAACGTATTGCAGATTTGGCTCTATCCTGCGCCAGCCATCGACGCCGTATCTCATTTATCAGCATCATCCACATTACTCTGCACCTGACCAAACTAAGTTTGAGTAAAAGAATTTTATGATAGCGGAGACAAATCGAAACTGGCATATAATGAAAAATTACTGTGTTTCAACTACAGCAAGGTCCTTTCACAGAAAACGCAAATTTGTGTGGCAGAAAAGGTGAAAATAATCAAAAACAAGTATAGTTCTCCCCGGCAGTCTTCGTAAGCTAATCGCGGTGCTGTGAAAACAATTTTATTCGCGGGTTTCTGAGTCTGATGCATAGACATTCACTTCCAAACGATGATCACGATGAGCCCAAGAAACGGTAGCATACGCGAAAAGAGCCAAATAATCTCTTTACTCAGGTGATCCCATTAGATGGAGTTGTTCTCTGTGCATGCATACCCTTAAAATGGTTCCGTTCATTTAATGTTACCAGCTTCTCATCATCGCTTTAATAATGTAATTGGTCGCAATTAACGAACATGCGTATAGCCTTGCCTCGTTAATATGGGCACCTTGGTCACCCGAGCAGGTCTGTCTGTAAAGTGAGCCATCCGTGGGTATAAAAATTAGCATGCAGGAAAACAAACCAACGTTAAACAGTCTCGCAAGGAAACAGCAGTTCATGATTGGTAGCGAGGAGCCAGAAGTGGCAAGGGAATACCTGTAATTGGAAGAGGTAGTGACGGCTGATACGGATCATGAGAGGAAAAATAACTAGAAGAATAAGAATGGGGGAGCGCATATGGCAGGTTCTTTCTGATAATGAATGGCAGTTTACTAATATCCCTCAAGAGAAAAGTATACAACAGCTGCATCTTACCAGTGCTCACCTGCGGGGCAGAAACATGGAGGATAACGAAACGGGTTCAGCTTAAGTTAAGGACAACGCAGCGAGCTGTGGAAAGAAAGAGACCGAGTAAGAGACCGGAAACGCGGAGAGTGGGTGAGGGAACAAACGCGGGTTAATGACATCCTAGTCGAAATGGTTGGTTGGTTTATGGGGTTTAACGTCCCAAAGCGACTCACGCTATGAGAGACGCCGTAGTGAAGGGCTCCGGAAATTTCGACCACCTGGGGTTCTTTAACGTGCAATGACATCGCACAGTACACGGGCCTCTAGAATTTCTCCTCCAAAGAAATTCTAGCCGCCGCGGCCGGGATCGAACCCGCGTCTTTTGGGTTAGCAGCCGAGCACCATAACCGCTAAGCCACCGCGGCGGCTTAGTCGTAATCAATAGGAAGAAATAGGCTTGGGCAGGGCATGTAATCCGAAAGCATGATAACCGCTGGTCTTTAAGAAGTGGATTTCAAGAAAAGGCAAGCGTAACAGGGGGTAGCAGAAAGTTAGGTAGGCGGATGAGATTAAGAAGGTTGCGGGGTTACGGTGGCTGCAGATGGCAAAGGACAGGGTTAGTTGGAGAGACATAAGAGAGGCCTTTGCCCTGCAGAGGAATTACTCATGATGATGACGAAGGAAAAGAAAAAGAAAGATGTTATTAAAACAATTTGTGATTTGTTGTTCGTAATTAAGGGCTGCTTCCGTAAATAGAGATGGACAGTGATGGGAAAATAGACAATGTAGAGAGCTCGAAATGCATTATGCTGGTCGTCATTGCACTTAAAAGTAGTGTTGTGCAGGTCGCACCCCCTGTGGTCCTTGAGGAACGTGATGGCTTATCTGTCACTATGGATGTTCACATCATGCGAACCGTAGAACACATCTCTACCCAATCAGTTGACAGCTTCCGAACGCGTATTTCAACGTCTCAGAGGCTGATTCGAGAGCTTCTGTCCAGCCAATCATGAAATATGCTAAATAGAAAGGCGCATCGATTCCGCACATTACGACTATACTGCATGAAACGGCCGCCACGGTGGCTCAGTGGTTATGGAACTCGGCTGCTGACCCGAAAGACGCGGGTTCGATCCCGGTCGCGGCCGTCGAATTTCGATGGAAGCGCTAATGCTAGAGCCCTTCACTACGGCGTGCCTCATAGGCTGAGTCGCTTCGGGACGTTAAACCCCAGTAAACCAAACCAAATTACACCGCATGAAACCCCGAAACAAAAACAAAAAGGTGGTCGCTTAAACCTCTCACTTTCGCGCTGTCTTCCGCTGATTCTCTGCACTTAAAACACCGCAAAGGAACTATGTGATTGAGGTATTGGAACTTTTGTTCAGATCTCTGCTCGTATTAACGCAGCACGAATCCATGGGCTCCGATGGGTTCTGTGCATTTTCACCCTGGCCGTTGTTCATACAGCAAATTTTCGTATTAACGACGAGAAGATACACTGTCCCCCAAAAACTGTCCGTAATTTGAATCGCCCATATTATGCGAAGTCATAATAATGGGCTCCGACTGTACGACACTCACTATAGCTCTCTCAGTTCGTAAACAGCGTGACGTCAAGGGGCAGGGCCTGTAAAGGCAAGCACTCACTTTTTGTTTGCCTAACTTGTATGGCAACGAAACGCTGGGCTGCCTTTCCTCTTACGGTCTTACAGCAGATTGCCCACGTGCCACAGCTGCACGCTGCCAGCAGCCGAGAGCTTCGCCCGCCATGCCTTTCTCACTTAATACACCATTGACGTAGGCTATTCGTTTGCAGAGAACGCCAGATAGCGCTCCTCATGAATGTTTGCTTATGGAATGTATAAAACTAGCTTGTTATCGAAAGACCAACCTTTGCACATTGCGCTCGGTGTGATTGCTTAGCTTCGCCAGCGAAACCAGTGTGCAGACATCAGAGAGTATTACGTGCGTACGCTCGCTGTCAGCAGGATTATAGCAGGAGGTCTAGATTAACTTGAGAAACGCTTTGGTAGTGAAGTGAGGAAAACTGCAAATTCTAGCCGCCGCGGCCGGGATCGAACCCGCGTCTTTTGGGTTGGGTTAGCAGCCGAGCACCATAACCGCTAAGCCACCGCGGCGGCCTAGTCGTAATCAATAGGAAGAAATAGGCTTGGGCAGGGCATGTAATCCGAAAGCATGATAACCGCTGGTCTTTAAGAAGTGGATTTCAAGAAAAGGCAAGCGTAACAGGGGGTAGCAGAAAGTTAGGTAGGCGGATGAGATTAAGAAGGTTGCGGGGTTACGGTGGCTGCAGATGGCAAAGGACAGGGTTAGTTGGAGAGACATAGGAGAGGCCTTTGCCCTGCAGAGGAATTACTCATGATGATGACGAAGGAAAAGAAAAAGAAAGATGTTATTAAAACAATTTGTGATTTGTTGTTCGTAATTAAGGGCTGCTTCCGTAAATAGAGATGGACAGTGATGGGAAAATAGACAATGTAGAGAGCTCAAAATGCATTATGCTGGTCGTCATTGCACTTAAAAGTAGTGTTGTGCAGGTCGCACCCCCTGTGGTCCTTGAGGAACGTGATGGCTTATCTGTCACTATGGATGTTCACATCATGCGAACCGTAGAACACATCTCTACCCAATCAGTTGACAGCTTCCGAACGCGTATTTCAACGTCTCAGAGGCTGATTCGAGAGCTTCTGTCCAGCCAATCATGAAATATGCTAAATAGAAAGGCGCATCGATTCCGCACATTACGACTATACTGCATGAAACGGCCGCCACGGTGGCTCAGTGGTTATGGAACTCGGCTGCTGACCCGAAAGACGCGGGTTCGATCCCGGTCGCGGCCGTCGAATTTCGATGGAAGCGCTAATGCTAGAGCCCTTCACTACGGCGTGCCTCATAGGCTGAGTCGCTTCGGGACGTTAAACCCCAGTAAACCAAACCAAATTACACCGCATGAAACCCCGAAACAAGAACAAAAAGGTGGTCGCTTAAACCTCTCACTTTCGCGCTGTCTTCCGCTGATTCTCTGCACTTAAAACACCGCAAAGGAACTATGTGATTGAGGTATTGGAACTTTTGTTCAGATCTCTGCTCGTATTAACGCAGCACGAATCCATGGGCTCCGATGGGTTCTGTGCATTTTCACCCTGGCCGTTGTTCATACAGCAAATTTTCGTATTAACGACGAGAAGATACACTGTCCCCCCAAAACTGTCCGTAATTTGAATCGCCCATATTATGCGAAGTCATAATAATGGGCTCCGACTGTACGACACTCACTATACCTCTCTCAGTTCGTAAACAGCGTGACGTCAAGGGGCAGGGCCTGTAAAGGCAAGCACTCACTTTTTGTTTGCCTAACTTGTATGGCAACGAAACGCTGGGCTGCCTTTCCTCTTACGGTCTCACAGCAGATTGCCCACGTGCCACAGCTGCACGCTGCCAGCAGCCGAGAGCTTCGCCCGCCATGCCTTTCTCACTTAATACACCATTGACGTAGGCTATTCGTTTGCAGAGAACGCCAGATAGCGCTCCTCATGAATGTTTGCTTATGGAATGTATAAAACTAGCTTGTTATCGAAAGACCAACCTTTGCACATTGCGCTCGGCGTGATTGCTTAGCTTCGCCAGCGAAACCAGTGTGCAGACATCAGAGAGTATTACGTGCGTACGCTCGCTGTCAGCAGGATTATAGCAGGAGGTCTAGATTAACTTGAGAAACGCTTTGGTAGTGAAGTGAGGAAAACTGCAAGCCGTGGTAATTTTTCTTCCTCCTAGCACTCCGACATCCGGAATGTCTTACCTGAGGATTCTGCTTCTGCTACTGCCATTGGTCCGGTGTACGAAAAGGCCACCTGACATTGTGTTCTTCCTAGCTGACGATCTGGTGAGCGAATAGTTTACTATTTCTACCTTGAGAAGTTCACTTCAGAATTCTCAATCCCCATACCGGAATTCGCACCTGACAAACGCGTACTATCATAAAATGAGAACCGCACTTGCTTGTTTTGACGTCCGCTCTGGTTGACTAAGTATTCGAGCACGTTTTTATGAAATTTTAATTCTTTCAAAGTTGATGCGCAGTTCGTTTTCCACATGCTGCACATGTGCTCGTTTAGCACCAGCCGGCGCGTTGGTTGTAGATCAGGACTAACGCAGAAGTATTTTTGGGCAGCAGATGTGGATTGTTCGCTGGTTTACTTATTTAAGTGAGGTGAAAGCTGCCTACGTAGCCGTAGAAGTTAAATTGTCTAGATTTTCAGTTTTCAGTTTTCAGTCTGAAATGAACTAAGTTGCAAATCAAAGCGGTACTTATTTCACCACATGAAACCCATGTAGTACGAACGCTTTTTTTTAAACCTTCCATGCCCTATGTGCGCAACTGTGATATTCCGAATTCGACGTCTTTTTTTATCGCGGGGAGGGGGAGGGGGGGGGGGGAGGGGAGATTGTGTTCAAAGTAGGAGTCACCTCCTTTTGCAGACGAATTTAGCAACCACCGTATTGAAGCCGGGATGCTTTTTAATGTTCGCTACAGAACGCAGTAAATAATATTTCTCAAAACAGTTAGTTTGGTAACACGCGCCTCGGCATATTCCTGCAGATAGATTTTGTTCTCCATAATAGCACAGCGTTTTGCTTCGTTTGTAGTCTTCGACCCCGCATTCCCTTTCGACGGATGCAGCGTTTTCGCTCGTCAACTGAGGAGTGGTTTGCGCTCAATCAGAACAGAGGGGGAGGGACGACAAGACATGTACACTCAGAAGTTATTTATTATAGTCGCAAATAAAAAGCAGAGCGGGCCAGCTAGTTGTAAAACATCTCCGAGGCATTCCTCGGAAGTCGAAGGCCGTAAGAAGGGCTTCTGACTTACCAGAAAAGGCAGGAGCCGGACTTCGGCGGCGAACGTTCCCACGCACTGATGGCGCGTTCACACTTGAGCATTTCGGCGGCGACGGCCAGCGAAATCCGCCGCCTCTGAAATCTGCCTCGTTCACACTTCGCGGCCACCCCGTCGCCGCTCGTCGTCTGCGTGTCGTCTGCTCACGACGTACACAAATATGGCAAGTGGCTAATCGATGCTGTCTACGTACCATAACCGTATGTACGCTTACGTAGGCTAAATGCAGCTATTCTGCCGCACGTTACGACATTTCTAACTATCTCCTATCTCGCTTTTAAAACAGGGTCGCACCGATGTTTAGCCTAGTGGCGCCATATAGAGGTCAGGAGGGGAACCATTGTCAACAAATCGACTCCCCTCGTAAGCCTAAAGGGGGCAGAATGATTACTGTAAATAAAAAAAAAACTGAAGCAAATTTATTACTCGTAGGTTTTCTTATGGGCGAGATGAGACGAAGCGAAAGACAAGTGCCCATTTATGGCCAGTGAACGCGCTGAAAAGGCAGTAACAACGACGAATCCAGTCCGAAGCGAGGCGTCATGCATCGAAGGGCGCCGCCATGTTTGTCTCCACGGGAATGCAACTTCGTACTCGCCGTCCTATTGGCCGATGAGAATAAGCGGAATTTTTTCCGGTGGCAGAAATCGGTCCTTGATCGATCGGACTTTCCGCTAGATATTTCGGCGGATTTTCTGCCGCGACGACGGATTCCGCTCGCTCTCGCCGCCGAATGTCCAAGTGTGAACGGGCCTTGAGAATGGCGGACGGGTCTTCCCGAGCGCGTCCAATTTTTTGGACAAACCAATCTTCGGGAGTATGTGAGGGAAGGCGTCGAGAGCGCCGCTTGCGACGCTGGACGGAGCCCGAACTCCCGACGCGTCGGTAGCGTAGAGACGGACGGGGAAGAAGAGGCTTCCACAAAGTGTAAGTTTCCACCAATGGGACATTTCGCACAAAATTTTGTGCTGGCCTGCAAAAAAATAACTTCTGGTGTTTTGAATTGCGAACCTGAGTGAATGGCTTTCTCGAGGCCTGCATGCGTAGCCCAATTAGCAAAAAAAGAAAAAGCACTAAAGGAAAATAGAGTGTGGCGGCGGTGCTGACTAGACACGACTCCACCCGTATGCTCAATGGCGATCGCGGTCTTTCGCAGGGATGGTGCGACGTGAGCTTCCACGGCTGCCCTCAGATTCCCACGCCCAACCTGGACGCCCTGGGAGCGGACGGCATCATACTAAACAGCTACTACGCCCAGCCAGCCTGCACACCTTCGAGGGCGGCTCTCATGACAGGAATTTACCCGTTGCGCACAGGTGCTCTTATGCAAACAAATCTCGGGCAACAGCCCTGCATGCCTATCATGTTAGTGTAGAAAGGAAAAGTTCGGCATAGTTCAGTGTATTGGTGCAAAGCACTATGCTTGCATCGCTAATGTAGCTGGGAAGGATTGACGCCGGTGGTGTCCTCAGATATGGTGGGCAGTGGTATTGCTCATTTCTAAAGGAGGGGACATGCGTAGACAGTGTTCAATGTTTAGAATCGCCATAGGCTAGGAATATAAATATGGCATTCTGCGTCCGCAAGCTTCATCAGCTCTCAAGTTCTTTTGCGCTAGCCAATTAAAAAAAAATGATGTGTATTATCAGGCGTACTTGTTTGCAAAAAACAGCGCGAACAAACGGGGACGAAAGGAAGAACACACAGGAACAAGCGCTGACTCTCAACTGAAGTTTAATCACAAGAAACACGCTTATAAAAGGAAACAGAAAACAAAAAAACACCAAAACCAGAACGCACGTGCTACTAAGTGATATCCAGATATGCAACGCAACCTCAGTCACGCAGGAGCAGGGATGGTTTGCTGACACACAATCATGCTTTCTTTGCCATATTATACGCCTCAATGATTTCCCTGGTCAACTGGTCGGGGTGTTTGTACAAAATGTCAGTACAATGCAAGGATGGGAAACAGGATTGACACTCTCGGCAATGATCACCTAGATTAGTGGAGCGATTAGATTCTAATGAATTGAGATGTTCTCCGAGTTCAGCGGTAGAAAATAAGTCCCGCAATCCCAAGAAATCTGTAGCGTCTTGTGGTGTTCAGCACGATAAAAGATTTGTGCCGTGCTCCAAAGGGGTAGTTTATAAAATCCCCCTGTCCTGTGGTCAGATATACATTGGGCAAACGGGACGTTGTATTAACACGACTCGGAGAACATCTCAATTCATTAGAATCTAATCGCTCCACTAATCTAGGTGACCATTGCCGAGAGTGTCAATCCTGTTTCCCGCCCTTGCATTGTACTGACATTTTGTACAAACACCCCGACCAGTTGACCAGGGAAATCATTGAGGCGTATAATAAGGCAAAGAAAGCATGACTGTGTGTCAGCATACCGTCCCTGCTCCTGCGTGACTGTGAAATTGCATATCTGGATATCACTTAATAGCACGTGCGTTCTGGTTTTGGTGTTTTTTGTTTTGTGTTTCCTTTTATAAGCGTGTTTCCTGTGATTAAACTTTAGTTGAGAGTCAGCGCTTGTTCCTGTGTATTCTTCCTTTCGTCCCCGTTTGTTCGCACTGTTTTTTGCATAATGTATCACCAACTCGCCCGCTTAGCTATCCTGTTGTACTCGTTTGGTCCCGTAAACTGTGTTGTGTATTGCACCCCATCGGCTCTTTCTTCACTGGTTGGATCACGGTGATCAGAAAACTTGCGAATATACATAACACCTCAGTGCTCACTGAGGTGTTATCAGAAAGCTTACTGTGACTCATTGCCTGGGAGCTATAGCAGAAGGACGAAGGACATCATGGAGAGAAGATTGGCTAACTGGACACCAAAATTACTAAGACCGCATTAATTTGAAACAGCTTGATGCCGTTTTCCAAGTACCATTGTCATGCCATGGCGAGTACAGTGAAATTGATGAAGCAATATAACAGCGACCAGTGCTTTCGAAGTGTTTTTAAGTTACGTTATTTATTGGTTTTGTACCATCGTGTTTCACGTCTCGTCACACTGTACTTTTTACATTTTTTTGTAAGGGGCGAAATAGGTGAGATTTATGTCAAAGCGTGCCTTGATTTTATCACAGATGGAACCCTGAAATTTTAACGCTATAATACAGCATCAGCGGCTTCTAAAAGAGGCTAATCTTTCGTCAGACCTATTTTTTAGTGACTTCTCAGCAGCCCCTCGAGAGAAGTACGCATAGGAATGAAGACTATCGAGAAAAGGCGTAGTTACTATTCAGGACAGGATGAAAACAGTTACGCAGGAATATTTGTACCTTAGCTGTTGAATCAAATATTCACAGAAGAGTACGAAATTATTAAACTGCGTTGTTTCTCTGCCTCTATCGTTTAGGTATGGAAGGCCTCGCGGTGGACGTAGCTGAACCATGGGGATTACCATTGAACCTGCGTATTCTGCCGCAGTACCTGCAAGAACTTGGTTACGAATCTCACCTCATTGGAAAGGTGCGTCTCTCTGAGGTGCCGTCTCATGAGTAGCAAATTAACCTTCCGTTTTGTTACGGTGCATGGGATACTGAAAATGTTAGCCAACCGTAGCCACAGTGTCGCTTCCGCGACAGCGCCGTTCACCTACGATCTCCTTAGGTATGTATGTTTCGACATGCACTAACCGACCGCACTGGCAGTTGGCGGTCGAAATAGTGGGTAGCCCGTACAGGATGCTTGGAAATTTTTAGAACCAAGAGGGGGCACCTCAACAATTACTGTACTGTGACTTAGGTGTTCTCATTTTTTTTTGTTTATTTCGTGGACTGCACGCTGTGCTTTGTCTGCCTGCCTGTGACTGTGGATTTCACTGTGATGTGCCTTTTTTATCCTCTTCTTTTGAGTTTTTATTTTTAGGGCGCAGCTCTTCGGCGCCCGTTGCTGCGTTTCGCGGCGTCGCCGTTCTGTGTAGTGTGTCTTGACAACGTTCTTGAAGAGCATCGTGAAATTCAGAAGCTACAAAACTTTATTTTGGCTTGTATGGAGCATAAAATTAAAGCTCTTTCCTCCTAGAAGCCTCTCACATCGATGAGATAAGCCCGCTCACATGCCTCCGGCTTCTGTTTTCGCCGAACAAGTTGTAGCACGGTAAAACAACACTGAAAATTCTGACAATTAAGGACCGATGCCGTAGTTTGGCGCAGTGAATATTTATGCAGCAGTTCGTGTTTAGTAACGACTGAAGGAGGAGCGTTTTCGGCCTTGACTAGACGTCACTCTTCAGTGACCACAACTGGAGGATGACTTAAAAGGGAGTTTCGTACACGTAATGATGTTATCGTAATTATTTTCCTCCTAATTGTTTCTTACTTTGGGCATTGGCACCGACAGGATTGGTTGTTAAGACAAGTTTGCTACTGTGCCACCGGGGTGCGAAAGCATAGACGTACAAAACTAATTTGCTTAAAGAAACCATGCGCACGCTCAGTGGTATGGGTGGGGAAAGACGGGACCCCTCCTTGCCACACCCATACCACGGTGCGTGCGCAGGAGGTATCCGGTAAACCGGTATAGGTCTACGCTAATGCGTCTCCGCTATGCTAAATTTCTCTATTAAGGACGTCCTGCGTCCGCATTGCGGTGTGTAAGGTGTGTAGTATGCCGGCTGGCTCCTGGTGTTCCAGGCTATAGCCCATGTGTCGACAGCTGATTCAAAAGGTGTGGGGTATTGTTCTTGCTTGTAATTCAGAATTATGAAAAATTGACTTTAACTTCCTGTGCGCAGTGGAACCTTGGATACTACACAGATGATTTCACGCCAATACGTCGAGGCTTCGACAGCTTTTTTGGCTTCTACAACGGAGAGGAAGACTACTACTCCCACACCATCACATACGTATGTTCCAAATGTGTCCTTTACGGTGAACATTTACGGGGCGTGGGTTGTTCTATCGGAAGAAAGCGCCTTGAGTATTGAACACTGAACAGCCAGTTGATCACCACATAGCCTTTACCGCAGAGTACAGTATATGTAAAAGTTAAATCTGAGTACACAGATGGGGCATGTTGCCATCTCTTCGAATACCCTGCGATTAACCTATTTACCTTCACCATCTTCGCATCGCCGCAGCGCCCACTTCTTTGGGACTTCTACACTCCTGGTGACGACTGCGAATCTGAAAAGAGAGCTAGGCGCCACGTCAGCACAGACGGCGGAAGCTTTTTTTTTTCTTTCACGCGCGACACGTGCACATAGAAATTTCATTTCGTTGAGCTCAGAGGTCAAATTCCTCCCAGTCAAACTACGATGGTCTGAAACCATATCAGGATAGTTTCGTTATATCGTGACGTTTCCGGTTTTATTTTGAAAGCACTTCACTAGCAATACAGAAAAAGCCGGTGGGCCTCTGAAGCCTCGACCTTTGACACTTGATCTCTGAGATGAAATGACGGGTAGGGGGTGGCTGGGGTGAAGGTCACGTGGTACAGAAAAGTTTAAAAGAAATTGTCTTGGAGGACAATGTAAGACTGTCTAGGCAAGAGTTAAGCGAATTCGAAGGGGAAGATAAGGCAATGTTTTGGCGATAGTCAAGCTAATACGAAATGAAGCGCTTTCGCACGTTATACTAGGTTTAACAGAGTTAAAACTGTCATTTTTTTCATCTGTGGAATACTTGAGGCATACATAACTCCTACTTTACTTTAGATGCGTGTGATTGTTTTTTGTTTTTGAAGCGTTCGAAGCTCGTGTACAATTTCCTGTGCCCCTGACGTACGCGCTGCGCGACACGCGGGTTCACAGGGCTTCCATGGAGTGGCGCTGGTGGCTCTCGCGGTAGATTCAGCAAGCAGGATTTGTAAAGAATTTCTCAGCTTTGCGAGGGTGAGGATGTGTAGATATCTATTTCTATGCGGGAGAGGGTACGGGCGGAGCTCTTTTTTCGTACAGCTGGGAAACTTCGCTTCGCAACCTGTCCAGTCACTGGCCACTCTGCAGAGGTTAGCCGGTGGGCATGTCGCCTTTGAGAAGGGCTGTCAGCTAAAGGTAGAGTCCTGCAACTTTGATTTCTCTGCTGCGTTCGTGTCTTGGGCAGCGCTGAGCAGTTTGCAGAAAATCCGTATTGCAGAAAAGCCGGCATCGTCGTCGGCGTCGGTGGCCGTGAGAGAAAATCAGCGAAAAATCCCCAGAAACGCAAGATAGGTGGGCAACCTTGGTGTCGGATAGGCCAAGTAGATCAGATGACCTTGAGACGTTGTCCCAACTTGGCCAGCAGATTGTGAGCAAATTTGCCACCGTGACAGTTGGTGGTTAAATTAATGATTTGTCGCGAGGGGTTGAGCAACCCGGGTCGCACCGGCGGCAGCACCTGCCATCGCAGGGCAGCGGCGCATCGCTTAACCACTGCACCACTGCGCCAGGAATTGTTTGAGGAGTCCCGGGGTTATATGCATGTAAAGTAGAGAATAACCAATTCTGCATATACGGGCATTAACCCATCAACACTGTCACGACATACCTTTAAGGCTTAGCTTAAGTGTCCCCTGCAATTTCTTTTTCGGTGAAATTAGTGATAGTTCAGTGCTACCTTTATTCTATTCCAGAAAAACCACACGGGTCTTGATTTTTGGCTCAACACTGAACCATTGTGGTCGAAAAGCGGAAAATATTCCACTACGCTGTACACGGAAAGAGCGCAGTACCTCATCGCTAACAGAAACAAGTCAAAGGTATTGATATGTGTACTACTCTGATTTAAAAATCTTGGCAAAAATTTTCTATTAAACACATTTTTGGCATGTACACTTTTCTGCCTGAAGATTGTACGATTCACAATGAATCACTTTCGCAGCCGCTGTTTCTGCTGCTCAGCCATCAGGCCCCACACGGTGCGGAAGAATATGCACCCTTCCAGGCGCCGCAGGAGAATATCGACAAGTTTCCCTACATAGGAGAGGAGAACAGAACCATTTTCGCAGGTAAAGGAAGCCATCTGTTTACTATTTGATGCGCTGGTTACTGCCACATATTTGATTCGTTGCTTGAAGAACGTCTTAATGAACTGGTGTTTTAGTTGTGTTAAATTGACCCTCGCCTCATGTATCTATTTAGCATAAACGACCACGTTAGGTAGACCAGGTGGTTGTGTTTGTATCTGCAAAACATTACCGCTTTGTGTTTTGCGAGAAATGGTAAACATTTTAAATGTAGGCCCTCTCGCGCTGCCTCTCGGCACTAGCAATCTTTGAGGTGAAATATAATTTTTCAGCTTAATGCGATTCGCGATGTGATATTGTGTCCGGTGCGAATTAAGGCTGAGTTGCATGTACGCGAAAACTCACGCGAATGCGACGGCGACACGCGGCGCGCGAAGACTTCGCGCGAACAGAAATGTATGTGTCGCTTGGCTCGTCGCTCGGATCTGCCGAAATTGAAAATTTCGCCCGTTCGCCCGAAAGTGCATGCGCGATCAGCCAATCGCATGAACGCTCAGCGTCCGTCACTGCCGGTCATTTCGCGTGCTTTTTTTTCTGTTTTGAAGCGTTGCATTGCGATCATCGCGTATTCGCGCTTCCTACAAAACGATGGCCAACCAGAACTTCAATCAGCGCGTTATTGACGCCGTTGGGTGCGAGCAGGTCCTTTGGGACCTGCACCACAGGTACTACAAACATCGCGGCCATTTGATGCGGCTTGGCGCCGAGTTGCACAAGCCGTCGGTGCACCAGGCGCACCAGTTTTGTAAACAATTTCAATGAGTTGGTTTCATGTACTGCTAACTGCTTCCGTACGCAGAGTGGATATTTACGAAGCGAAAGCGCTCATTTGTTTCATGCATGTGGTCTTAGCTCTCGTCGTGCGATCGTTATCATTCGCTAGAAAATACGCGCTGCCGCGTAGCAGATTTGCCTTACAAGGAAAGCATGCACACAGAACTAGAATTATACTATCTTTTATTTGTGGCTTTTATCTTGTGGCGGGTTTAACGGCGGCCGGTTCAAATTATTGCAATTTTTTTCACTGTTGTTGCATTTGCTAATACCTTTGCGGTGTGCTGTGCCAGCAACACTGAGCGCTGTCGCCGTTTCGCGTTGCCGTCGGTTTCGCGCTGTCGCGTGCATCCGTCTTCCCCAGTACGCGACAGAGCGAACCATGAACGCTTTCGTCGCGCCGCCTTGTCGCGTCGCCCTCTTTTTCGCTTACATGCGACTCCCGCTTTAGGTAAAAGCTCGGACCTCAGAGCCTATCCTCAAAGAACGCAAGGAAAGAAGCTTGCCGAGGCTATGGCAGTGGAGATCGTGTTTGAGCGAACAACAGCAACAACAGTGGAGATAAATCGTGCACCCTGGCGAATCCCCCGCCGTGGGTATGTGCCGTTAAGCCTGAGGACATTATCATCATCATAATAGTAATCGTGCTATGGTTGGCATGGTGCCAACTTAGCGAAATACTTATGGCAGGACATGCATAAAGACTTATTGCAGGAATCTTAGTGAAGCAGCGCAATGGCACAAGGCCAAGGGAAGAAGAGGAAGTTGTGCTCTTTCACCGAGATGGCAACGGAAGGAGTGCTGATACAATTCGCACCCAGCTTCATGATCTCAGATGCCTCAATAATCTCTCGTGTAAGCTTATCCTTGTGTTTGGTAACAACTTGGCTGTTTTTGAATTCTGGGTAACATGAACAGTCACGACAGTTAGCATCCGGAATAAACATTTGTTGTCAGTTCAGCGCTGTGTTTGTCCTCTTCTTCCCTTGGCCTTGTGCCGTTGCGCTGCTTCACTAAGATATGTCAGACCAACTCGCCCACCAGTTCATATTGCAGAAAATGACAGGAGGGGCACTGACAACTGAACTATGCTTGAACAAAGGCTGGCTTGAACGAACATAAAACATACATCTATTTTAGACAGTCGCAAAATTAAAAATTGGAGGCTTAACTTAAGCCCAGTGGATGCGAAGCATGTCCTTAGCGTTTGGAGACATCTTGACCGCATACACGCCCGGCGCAAAGACGCTGGCGCTGTTGCGGGCACAGACTGACGCGACGGCGGGCGCGCGCCGCCTCATCCCTGGCGTGACGTCACATATCACGTGATGCAGCGATGGTGGCGCCGCCGGCGCCAACCGAAGCGTGGAGGCCTCCGCCGGGCGACGTCCGACGGCGCGATATGAGGCCCCATCTGCAGCCGGTGTGACGTCATCACGTGACGTCACATCATGTGATCTCACTTCAAGGTCAATGGTGGCCACCGCCGGGAGGCGACCGACGGCGCGATATGAGGCCCCATCTGCAGCCGGTGTGACGTCATCACGTGACGTCATGTCACGTGACCTACTTGAAGGTCACTTGAAGGTCACTTGAAGGTCACTTGAAGGTCAATGGTGGCCACCGCCGGGCGTCGCGCGAAGGCCCGAAACCTACGTTAATATGCTTAGCATAAAATCTAAAGTAACCACCAAAAGAATTAAATACATACATCCTCACAGTAACCACCGCCCCGCCGCGGTGGCTCAGTGGTTACGGCGCTCGGCTGCTGGCCCGAAAGACGCGGGTTCGATCCCGGCCGCGGCGGCCGAATTTCGATGAAAGCGAAATTCTAGTGGCCCGTGTACGGTGCGATGTCAGTGCACGTTAAAGAACCCCAGGTGGTCGAAATTTCCGAAGCCCTCCACTACGGCGTCCCTCATAGTCTGAGTTGCTTCGGGACGTTAAACCCCAAGAAACCAAACAGTAACCACCAAAACAAATATATACATACAAATATATACAAAGGTAACTACCGAAACAAAGAAATACATACATTATGAACTCGTTGATGTCATACTCCTACGGACCATAGAAATGTAAAAGATGACGAATTTCATAAGATATCAAGGGGGTAGACGGCTGGCTGACGCACTTCCCCGCCGCGGTGGCTCAGTGGTTACGGCGCTCGGCTGCTGACACGAAAGACGCGGGTTCGATCCCGGCTGCGGCGGCTGAATTTCGATGAAGGCGAAATTCTAGAGGCCCGTGTGCTGTGCGATGTGAGTGCACGTTAAAGAACCCCAGGTGGTCGAAATTTCCGGAGCCCTTCACTACGGCGTCTCTCATAGCCTCAGTCGCTTTGGGACGTAAAACCCCAACAAAAACCAAACCAAAAATTCCGCTCGTACAGTTGTAATAGTAGCAGCAAAACATTTCTACTACAATATGAAGGATTCTGCGTCCGCCAGTAATGTAATAGCTCTCGTAAGTAACCATCTGGAAATTGATGGGCCTATCGACACTTTTATTATCGTACTCCATGAAGAGACGAGTGTCAGTGAGCAGTCAGTGACCTTCACATGTCAGAAATAAAGTTAATATTCTGTTACATGCTTGCCGTGTGCAGTACTGTCAACACGGGTATGTTTAGTTTTCTTCTTTTCGTGATTATTTTAAATTTATGCCCCTGTATAGCCTTTGGCAACAGGTTACATATAGTGTGTCCAATCAAAGAAGGCTTACACTCAAATCCCGCTAACGCTTACTACAGTTAGCGGGATTTGCGCACTGCTTAGAATCTGCATCACTCACTACTGCAATATCATTTTTTCTTAGACTGAAGTGATTTCGAGAGCTAGAAAATGAGCGAACTGAGAGAGTCTAACCACTAAGAGAAAAATGGTTGCCCGATGCATCAGCGGCGGCTTTCCTTCATAACTTCGTAGCTTTGGAGAGCAAGATACGCAACTTTAGGGCGCCTCAGAGGTAGCGTCACCCAGCTGACGTAGCGGTCTAGCTCCGTACCAAACAGAGAATTGAACGGCTGCACTGGACGCCAAAGTGACACACGCGCCCGCGAGCAAGCCGCTTAATGCGGCTGGGTGATGTATTTGCCAGCTTAAAACATGGTTTAAGTCACAAAGATTGCAAACAATGGGAAGAGGCTATTGGCGAGTTTTGCGTAATCAGTTGTGGATCATTCCACGCAAACGCCGTGCACTTCTTGATAAAAACAAATACCAATCACTCTTTAAACAGCTGTTTCTTTGCATGAGTGGCATTCAATATCGTTGTAGAGAACAGATGCGTGTGGTCTTCGTTGCGGCAAGCGCCTGATACCAAATTTTCCTGGCTCAGGGAGCTCCTATTTGAATTCGTGCTCGTCTTTTCACGTGTCTAAGTGCCCTTGCGGATCAAATCAAATTCTCCGGCTGAATGACTGCAGTTACAAAAACAATTCACGCCAGCGTGCACTCATTGTGTATTGCAGGGATGGTGGACGTGCTCGACCAGTCTGTAGGCAAGGTATTCCAGACGCTAGGCGATGCCGGCATGCTGGACAACGTCGTCGTCGTTTTCAGCAGCGACAACGGTGGTGCCCCCTTCGGCCCCCACGCCTCCCGCAGCTTCAACTGGCCACTGCGCGGCGCAAAAGGCGCGCTCTGGGAAGGAGCCACTAGGTCTGCCGCCTTCATCTGGAGTCCCCTGCTCAAGTGCAACCGCACGGTGTCCAACCAGTTGATGCACATCACGGACTGGGTGCCCACGCTGTACTCAATAGGCGGTGGGTGCACAGGTTTCTGCTCTTGAAATTTCCTCAGAAGCATGACGTCAGGATATAAGCATGCAGTACCTTAGGAGATGGTGTTAGGGCGGTTTCTAAGGGAAGGACAATGATTTAGACTGATAGGATTATATTAGGGGAGAAGCAACGAACACGTATGGCATAAAAGAGATCGGTGATTTTGCGCAACTAGGACACTCTACCAAAACGCTTTGGAAGCTGGTAAACGGCTATAAATTAGATTTATTAACAACCCGGCTCTGAACAGATTCGAGAGTTTTAATGAGGTTAATATGGTGAAGATGATAAAGACCACAGGAAAATTCAAGTTCTGAATGCATGTTTTGAAACAGAAGTGAAAGTGATGTGTGTGTGTGTCAAGTAACGGCATAGTTTTTGATGGATGGTGGAGACAATGTACAAGAACTTGCCGCCTTCAATATACGGTGCGTGACGACCTCGAGAATACCACAATCTCAAAAGAACGACGCTGACATCATCTACATTCATGACAAGCGACACCTCATGGACTTGAGCAATTACAGACCGATGAGCTTACTTTTCGTTGTTTACGAGGCATTTACTAAGGTATTCGCTAGTCGAAAAAGATAAACCTCAGGAAAGGACCAGGCTGGCTTTAAGAAAGGATACTCAATGATAGATCAAATTCATGCCATAAGTAAAGTGACAGAGTAAAGCGCAGAATTTAACCACCCTCCATATAGGTTTCACGAATTACGAGAAAGCATTCGACTCTGTCGAAACGTGATCAATCATGCAGGTTATGAAAGAATACCTAGAATTCATTTTGCGAAAGTAGAAATATTGGTTAACATGACAAGTATTGTTAAAAAGTTATTAGATTAGAGATAACAAATTAGTTGTGGGAGGTAACTGAAATTGTGGGAGCTAACTGTGAGGTTCTTGTAGGTCGCGCCGGCGATAGAAAGAAAAGTTTCAGTGGACCGAAGCGACCGAAGCCAGTAGCTGCAACATTCTTGGGCGGGCACATGGTCTTCCAGGACGGTAATGTGTGACGGAGGTAAATTACACAATCGGTGAAAACAGCCTCACACCCAGCCAGCGTCTCACTGCGGCAAAGAATAGAGCAAAATGTCGTCATGATTAATGGATATTTTGACTAGAGGCAGAATGAGAGCCGGCGTAATGTTCTTTGAAAGCGAAGTTGTATGACAGCGCGAGGAGAATGTGCAGTGCCTGTGCCAAAATTATCCCCGGTAATTACTGTGCTGATGAGCCAATAAAAAAAACCCATGCAAAATATTACGATGTCTCCATTAAGAAGTTGTCGGCCCAAAGCCTGATCTGCTAGAAAAGGTGGCCCACACCAGTGGACAATAAAAGCTTCTTCTCTCTCCCTGTTACGGGATACGTAATGCAGCATGAATTTTTCCGGACGCAGAAGAACAGCTGATGAGTAAAAAAAAAAGTGCGTTTTGCCATTAAGCCCGAAATTGAGAAGCAGCAAGTGAAAACTGACACCAATGATGGTAGTTAAATGTTTGTTTGGTATCAATTGCACAGTAAATAACAAGCTTACGACCAATTCTGTATATTCAGTTGAAGGAGAGTGGTATGGGTCCAAATACGCACGTGAGCGGGAGACAATAGCCACCGTCTCGGCCCATGTGGATAACTGACCGCTGGTTGACTGCGGATGTCTCATGCCTTCCACTGCACTGAAAACCCTCTACCATCCTTTTCTTTTAGAGTGAGAACTTGGTTTCTTCGCCTTAGCGTCGTAGGAATAGTATAAGTCTGTTTAACCGCAGAGCCGTAACCATAGGAAAAGTGAAGGAAGGGGATTATAGCAGAAGGAGGGCACAGCGAGAGCGTAGCCGTATGGCTGCGCTTGGGTGGGCGCCAGTGAGTAATTGCCCCCTTATTACAAATCTACGACACCTTGGAGGTTCCCCTAAACATTTCACCGACACTGTTCCCATTTCGAGTTATTGATCAATTCGCTCTCTTCTTACCAGATGCTTGACGTCCCGGTTCGCTCAGCTCGTAGACCGACTGCTCCGGTGAAGTGGGGGTTCCGGGTTCGAACCCCGGACCAGGGCGGATTTTTCTTTAACGAGAAAGTTTCTGTGGAAACTGTATAACTTTCCTTTGTAGCCATATGGCTGCACTTGAGTGGATGCCAAATAAGTATCATCGGAAGTAGTGGGGCCAGTTGGCTCATTTTTCTACTTAAAACAGTGCACAGGGACAGGACAAAGTCGAGAAACACACAGACACAGCACTGTGTCGTGTGTCCAGTGCTGTGTCTTTGTGTTTCTCGACTTTGTCCTGTCCCTGCGGACTGTTCCAAATAAGTAATTACTCCCTTATTACGGAATGTGGTTACGATGAAAGGAGGGAGGTACTGGACAGCAGGGAAATGCGCAAACAAAGAATGGTTACGGTGAAAGGAGAGTATGCGTAACTTGCTAGTGGTTACTAAATGAACCACCTAGAATGCGGCTAGCGCGGAAGGAATAGGTTGGGGCGAGAGCGGTGAATTGCACAAGCCGACGGAGGTTACCTTAGAAGGAGTTGAGAGAGTATGGCGAAGCGGATTGGATTGTAAAACATTTATTGTGTCGAGAGCAGGTTGCGGAGGCACGTACTAGATGGCCGCTAGCCCATGGCTAGCGGCAACCTCGTTGGCCCGCTCGATTGCCCGCACTTGAATCTTGGGGTCCGAGCTAACCAGCACGGCCTCCCACCGCTCGGGAGAAAGGAGCTGTATCAACTCCGCCGGAGGCGGATCATCTGCGCAATTCCACAGAATGAGGTCATATGTTGCCCTTTCACCAGATTTATGGCAGTTTGGGTTGTACTGGCCAGGGTACATGAGGGCAAGCAGTGCCGCATTGAGAAGGGAGCGTGTTTGCAGACAGCGCCAGGTAACTTCCTGCGTTTTTGTTAACGATTTGTGGGGAGGGGGATATGCGCGCCTCTGCAGCCTAAAGTCATGGGTGATGTGATGAAATGAGATGAACCCGTCCCTCGTGAAATTCTGGTCAGAGGGCGCGCTCACTGCGCGGTCGACGAAACCTCGGGCTTGCGCGTGAGCCGCCTCGTTCCCCGGATTAGACGAGTGGGCCGGGACCCTGATCAATTCAAGTTCTCTGATCGGAAGGGGGGTGTTTTGAAGGATGCGGAGTGAGGTAGATGTTATACGGCCGCTCGCGAAATTGCGAATGGCTGTTTTGGAGTCGCTTAATATAATATCAGAGGAAGTATCAGTTGCGCCGCGCGCATGGAGCGGTGGACTGGGTTTATGGCCTTCGAGCGACTCAAGCTAGAGGGACGCTGCAGTGGAGGGCTCCGGATAATTTCCACCACCTCGCTTTCTTTAAAGTGCTCTGAGATCGCATGGTACACATGCCTCTGGCATTTCGCCTCTATCGAAATGCGACCGCCGTGGCCAGGATCGAACCCGCGTCTTTCGGATCTGCATACGGGCACCATAACGAGTGAGCCACCGCGGCAACAGTGATATATTAGGATGCAACTAAGAAAATGGCTAGCGGTTTAGCATTAAGTATGAAATATTGCGCGAAAGCAGTTTTTGTTTTACAGGTGAACACCAACGCCACGAACCTGAAAGCGCAGTTGAGGTGTCCACTGACCCAGAGAGCCAGTTAAGCGCGTTTTCGACTGTTTCATCGTCAATCCCAATTTACTCAATGTACGGTGGCGGCCTATGCTCCAGTGCCCAGTTTCTGAAGCAATGTTGTCAACGCCAACGCTTAGTGCTCTTGTGCCTTGTTTCTGCCATATCGTTGTCCACATCGCTGTTCGCTGCGTTAACAAGACAAAGCGGTTGCTGTGAAAGGACGCATCGATCATATTGCACTCACGATGGCACTTCGGTCGCTGTCATAGCAAGTTAAACGCTTCGCCGCTGGCCTTACCCTTGCGTGGCATTCGTTTTCAGGAGGCGACGTAGCGGATCTGGGGAAAATGGATGGAAGGGACATGTGGAAAACATTGTCTCGTGGGCTGCCCTCACCTCGCGTCGAGATGGTCTACAACTACGACAAGTGGATTTTGAATGCCTCGGGCATTCGCCATCAGGATTACAAGTTGGTACTGGACGGCACCCGCCTGTTCAACCTGCGCTATCCCATACCGGGCGGCAGTCGTCCGTACGACGACCTCGACGAGCTGCTCGCTCAGTCAAGGGCGGCGAAGACTCTACGGCGTTTCTACGGAACAAAGCATCTGAACTTACCCAAGGGCTGGAGAGATACAGCTACTCTGAAATGTGGAAAGACTAAGGAGAACTTTTCAGAGGGGGACTCTGTATACCTGTTCGATATTGTCCAGGATCCCTGCGAGCTGAACAACATTGCAAGCTCGCATCCTAAGGTTAGTACGGATGTTTGTACTCTGTAGCCTCACATAAAAAAAAAACGCACGAAAAAGAGGGAATACGCGGTGAGTATGGGTGCGACAAGCAGTAAACTGAGCACAAGATCAGCCATTGAGAAGTTAGCGCTTGGCTTAATCTCTCCGTCGTTGAGTGCAGTTCTGAGTAAAAATGCACAAGTGACAGACAACCGGAAGGGTGCTAATCCATCGCGCGGCCCTGTGGTTTGCGAAGTTGCTGATAACGGCAGTGGCAGGGCGCTCCGATGTTTACAGCTAGGGGAGGTCCGCAGAAAGCAAATTTTGCCCAGCGCTCCATTTCCCAAGCGTGGCAGTGGCGCTGGGCCAGTTCAGGCGTTATTCCGCAGTGCATGACTCGGAACATTGGCTTTCTACACTCGGCGACAAATTTACATGGCAGTTAAGGAAAAGGCAAAGGAGCGGAAAGTCTGCAAATGTTCCACCCAGCCAATAGTTCGGTCGTAGGGGGTGGAACGGCCGCCACGCATATTTCTCGCTCGACGGTTGCTCGCTGCGTCGCTGTAGTGTTCCACGTTTCACTTCACATAGGAACACTACGTCGCTGGTGCAGCTGGCTCCATCTCTGGAAGCGCCTTGCAACTGGATGTGCCTAAGCACAGTCCTTGCCAAATCAAGACGTGGTGATCAATGAAAGCGGTTATTCTGTGAATTTCCAATAGTAAAATTAGCAGTTGTGGTAAACATATGCCTCCAATGAAGAGTATTAAATATATTACATTTTAAGAGGTAGATATTAACTGCAACCGGGGACTATACTGGTAGCGCAGGAAGAGACACTGCGGGTTGGCGCTCTGCATCTTTGGCAGCATTGTCAGGAAACGTTGTCGCGAAGTATAGCGTTGTCGTCTCTAACGGCTATATCGATTTTTATTAGCGTGTTACTGCAAGAGCATTTCATCAATAAAAGAGAACAAAGCATTTTGTCCAAGCGATGACATGCTGCTAGCTTCCCCTAGACTGGAGAGCATGGGAACAGCCTTTCGCTCTCGTTTGCTGCTTTCTCTTGCAATTCCAGCGCCACGCATTGCCATTCTGCCGCTCTGGGGATCGGTCACTTGTACTCACTTGTCACTTGTACTGGAGATCGGTCACTTGTAGAGGTGGCAAAGGGCAAATCGTGAAACAAAACAATTAAAGAGGTTCAAAGGGCTGTCTAAAAACACAGCTATTACCTGCGACCCATTTTACCTTGCAGCGCCCAATGTGTCATATAGAGCCGTTGACAAATTAAGGAGCCCAAGGGATTTGTTTCTAGCCCATGTGGTGGGGCTATTGTAACATCGGCGTCGAAGTCGTAACTTTAATATGGGTGAGGACAATAGTTCCTCTCGCATTCCAGAGATCTGGGACAATGGCGATGTCATGACCAACCATTCCGACAAAGGCTTTGCGTTACGCACACTGCTGCCGTAATTTCAACAGGAAAATAAACGCGCAACTCTCTCCTTCCTAGACTAGTCTAATTTCCCAGCGTCTTTCTCAAGGAAGAGTTGAAATACAATCTGCTTCATATGTAAGAGGTACGCTAAACATGACTTAGTGCTTGGACCGAAAGCTTCAATTCTTAATTGCTGTGTTTTCACAATCGCGGAAGTATTAGCAGGCGACTGATTGATTCTGATACGCGCTATGTATTTGCTGCATGGACCACTCTTTCAGTGCATGGGCACAATGAGAAGCGAGGCTTAATTATGCGCTTTTTAATAACTCAAGGATTCTAGTTAACGATTACTATCTGCACTAGTATGCACAACGTTGCCATTGCGAAAGAGCGAAATGTGCTCATCGGAACATTTCTTTTTTTGCCACTGCATGATTCGATTTTAACCGAGAGTAACTGGAAGTAGCTCCCTGCGGGAGCATATACAGGAACTCTAACTGGATGGAGCGTGCAGAGCCGCGTAGTGGTGACCCTGCATACTGTGATTCTGCGTAAGAATCCCATCGGCCTGACGAACTATAGCAGACATTTGTTCTCCAAATCAGCGCTAAGACGGAGCCCCGTTGTAGCTCTGTGCTAACAAATTGCTAACAAATAACGGGAGACAGAATGACACAAAACAAAGCAAACCAGTGTTGAGAGGGATTTGGCTAGCGGACTGAAGCTTCCTCTTAACCCTTGTTAACTTTGTTTTGTGCGACGTGTTTTTGTTTGTTTTGTGTCACATGTGTTATGCGTCCTCTTAGGGCGAGAAAAGTAGTGGAAACGTGGTTAAAACAAGCATTCTTGTCCCCTTTGGCGGATCCTAGTGTTCTGTGAGGAAGCGAATGAATCCAGCCCTAACGTTAATATTCCTATCCTTCTACTGGCTGGTTTCAGATGCACACTATATTGCGTGCTAATTTTCGCTTGCACATCCAACAGATTGTGGAGGCCCTCAAGCAGCGCATTGCTTCGTACGCCGCCGTAGCGGTACCACCGATGACAGCACCGAAGGATCCCGCCGGATTCCCCGAGAACAACAACGGAACCTGGGCACCCTGGTTGGATTCGCCACTTTGAGAGCGGCTTGCTACGATAACCAGATCCGCAACAGTATTTTCCTGCCTCAGTGTGTGCCTGTCGTCAGAAATGACGGTTCATGCACAATGCGTCGTCTAATATGCGCCCTGTGCTAAAATGCCAAAACGCTGAGATTATAAATGCCAGGTGGTTTATTTTTCTCCGCGTACATCGCCCAATAAAATATCGCTTGGTGAAAAAAAAATCACAGCAAAAGGCCGTGATAGATCTATTTTGATTTTACTTTGCTTTAGTTCCTCAACCCGGAGATCCTAAGCGTTTTTTATCTGTAGAATATAAAGGGGACTACACTGATGGAACTCTGCCATGCAAATATGCCCCGACGAAGGGAATACCATTGCCGAAACTGCTGGTGAAATAAACAATATAGGAGCTCTGAAAGGGGCTCCCAGTAAAGTTGTGGTGTGCCTAGGGTGTTAAAGGACGCGGCTTTATAAATATCATCCAGAAAAAAAAATTGGCAGTGGTTTAGCTTTCGTTAAACCGGGTAAATTGCATTAGCAATGGTGTGCGCGTACTTCTGGGGATTCTTCGGCGCGTTGCCTTCGCCTGATAGCATTTCGGCGTTCCTGAGCAGTCAGGTGTTGAGATTCATCGGTGACAGATGACGTGGAACCACTCTGCGAGGCAGAACGTTGTCGCGTCGCCGAGCTGCATCTTTAGCACGACGCTTCGCAAGACGTTCTTCACGCTGTTCTGGCGTCCCTTGTGCGCGTTGTTGCTTTCTCTCTTCTTCCTTTCGCTGTCACTTCTCCTTAGAGGACTGCATAGCAAAGCATTCACGCTGTTGTTGTTGTTGCGACTGAGAGAAGGATGAAAAGGAAAATGCACGGGCGTGCCTACTGGCTCGAGCCAAGCCACCACCGCTGCCACATACAGATAGAGGAGAGTTAAAGATCAGAGGAAAGAGAAAAAAGAAAAGACGCGCGTCGCAGCAACAACTGCGTCCGCCGGAGCGGACGCTGCTGAAAAAAAATGGCTGAGGCTTAGCTAAGGTTAAGCCTAGTCAGATGCGAAGCATATTGATGGCTAGGCTTGGTAATACATGGCTTTCCTTGGTTGAATACTTGGTCATTTTAATACAACCACTAGAAGTGTAGGAAGGATTGCCGTGGCAGCTATATACGGGATCATCGGTGAATTCAATGCAGAGTGTACAACCGCTGCCCCAGCACCGGCTACAACAGCATTCTTGGCGCCCATGGAAAGTACATTGGAAAGCTGAGGCAAGCTCAGCTTTATACCGCTGCTGTAGTGTCACGTGGTCAGCTGCAGCGCCTTTGATGTGGAGCCTCCACCGCCGCGGCCGACCGCGCGAGCCGGCAGCCCATCTGATTGATTGATTGATAACAACTTTTATTTCCACCGATGTAGGAGGCCCCCTACTCCCCGTCCCTGGCACGCAGGCCTAGGGGACGGGGGACGGGACCTCCGCGACTAAAGACTGGCGGCTGAAGCCGAGAAGAGACAATGTATCTTCGGCAGCCCATCTCTCCTCTGCTGTGACGTCATGTTGTCACGGGGTCAGCCGCCGCGCCTCTGATGAGGAGCCTCCACCGCCGCGGCCGACCGCGCGAGCCGGCAGCCCATCTCTCCTCTGCTGTGACGTCATGTTGTCACGTAGTGTCACGTGGTCACGCTAAAGGTCAATGGTAGCTCCACCGCCGCGCTCGACGGGCTGTAGTGTAGCTCTAGTAATATGCTTCGCATAAAACATAAGCGGCCGAAGCCGCGCTCGCCGAAGCGAGTAACACTCGCTTTACTCAATCAGCATTCGGTTGGTTGCGACTGAGAGAAGGATGAAAAGGAAAATGCACGGGCCTGCCTACTGGCTCGAGCCAAGCCACCACCGCTGCCAAGTACAGATAGAGGAGAGTTCAAGATCAGAGGAAAGAGAAAACAAGAAAAGACTCGCGTCGCAGCAACAACTGCGTCCGCCGGAGCGGACGCTGCTGAAAAAACAAGCGGCCGAAGCCGCGCTCGCCAAAGCGAGTAACACTCGCTTTACTCAATGAGCATTCGGTTGGTTGCGACTGAGAGAAGGATGAAAAGGAAAAGTCCCCCTGCCCCCCTATACAGGCGCCCCGAATGCCACCCTCGACGCAGAGATCACGGAGACAGAAGTCAGAGCGGCCCTCCTGACTCTCCGTTCTAACTCCACCCCAGGAGTTGACCGGATCTCTAATGCCATGCTCCGCAATTTGGACGATCAATCGATCGCCCAGCTCACGGAGTACTTCAACAAATGCTGGCAGGAGGGCACTCTTCCCCAATCATGGCGTCACGCCAAAATCATATTCATACCAAAGCCCCACAAACCACTTACACCCTCAAATCTCCGTCCCATTTCACTAACCTCATGCCTAGGCAAGCTTTTCGAACACGTCGCACTCGCTCGACTCACCCAACACATGGCGGAGCAAGACTTCTACCCCCACAGCATGGTGGGCTTCCGTCCCCATCTGTCAGCACAGGACGCCATGCTCCAACTCACGCAGGACATTTTCGACCCCCTCATTCCGGGTCACACAAAAGCTGTCTTAGCCTTGGATCTCTCCAAGGCCTTTGATCGCCTGGACCATCAAGCGATCATGGCGGCTCTCTCCCCCTTGAACATAGGTGAACGTATGTACACCTATATTCAAACATTCCTTACTAACCGCACGGCCGAAATTCACTTCGGTCCCCACATCTCCCCCCCATACACCCTTAGTGGGGTCGGAACCCCCCAGGGGTCCGTCCTCTCCCCTTTCCTCTTCAATGTCACTCTCATTCCCCTTGCCCACAAGCTACAAACCATCCCTCACCTTCGGCATACACTCTATGCCGATGATATCACGCTATGGACCACCCATGGCAGTGATGGAGACATAGAGAACACCCTACAGTCCGCGGCTATCCTCACCCAAACGCATGCGCGGAGTATCGGACTCTCCTGCTCACCGGAGAAGTCGGAGCTCCTCATAATCCGCCCCACAACACGAAACTGTCCCACAGCCCCCATCACCGTGACACTGGAAAACCGGCCCATCCCGGAGGTAAACACTCTCCGGGTACTTGGCCTCCACATCCAGAACAACGGGAAAAACACACTCACCATACGGAAACTCAAGCAGACAACTGTGTCGATATCACACCTAATCCGCCGCGTTTCTGCACACCACAGGGGCATGAAGGAGCATGACCTATGTCGTCTCATTCATGCCTTCGTCCTCAGCCGCTTTATCTTCACGCTCCCCTACCTGAAACTCCAGGCTGGGGAAATCTCCACCCTGGATGCCATGATTCGAACAGCATTTAAGATAGCATTACACCTACCCCAAAATACCTCAAACGAAAAACTCTTTCAACTAGGCCTGCACAATACGATAGGGGAGCTTATTGAGGCCCACCGACAGACACAATACATACGTCTCGCGAGAACCACCACCGGGAGACACATCCTACACACCCTCGGTATACGCCTACCAGTTACCGATCCCACACAGCTCCAGGTACCCCGCCTCATTCACCGCGATTTATTTATTAAACCTCCACCCAAAAACATGCATCCCACCTACCACGAACCCCGCCGCAGAGCTCGCGCACGGGCACTCCACAAATACTATGGCACGGAACCGTATGCCGTTTGGGTGGATGCCGCATGCACGGGCGAGGACGCGGTTGTCGCCATCACGAACCCCTCCCTCCAACCCATTGCCACACTTCACATAACCCCTACTGCCACTTCGGAGGAGGCCGAAGAGGCCGCCATTGCCCTGGCCATCACCCGCACGGAGGCGCGATATATACTGTCAGATTCCAAAACTGCCATACTAAATTTTGCTCGCGGGAGAGTTCACGTCCCTGCATTTCGCATACTGGACTCCCTCGCCGCGCACCCGCCCCGCCATGTGGAGCTGATATGGGTGCCTGCCCACTCCGGGAATCCCGGAAACGAGGCCGCCAACGCTTTAGCCCGAGCTTCTCTCAACCGGGCACCGGCGGCCTCCGACCTGGGGTTCTCGCGGGAGCGCATGCACTCATTCAGTGAAATGACGCAGGCCTACAAAGCCGAGCGTCGGCTCTACCCCCCACCTCATCCTTCCCTCGACAATTACCATCAGACACTTTGGAGGCGGCTCCAAACACGCACTTTGCCCTCCCCTTATATACGCTCGCGATATCACCCAGTCCACACGAACCCTTCCTGTACCCTCTGCCACCACCCCAAAGCCACCCTCGACCATATTCTTTTCCTCTGCCCGGCGGATCCTCCCCCGCGGGGCCTGGAGCACCTTACCTCATGGGAGGCTTGGGAGACCCTACTGCGCTCCGAGGACCCGGCCAAGCAAGCCATCGCCACCGGCCGGGCTGCCAGCGTCATGAGCCTCCGGGACATGAACGTTTGAGTGCAGTGGGGCCGTGCGGGGGCCCAAGGACCAACGTGTCCAAAACTCCCTTGTTATAAATAAAGTTTTCATCATCATCAAGGAAAAGTGCACGGGCCTGCCAACTGGCTCATGCCGAGCCACCACCGCTGCCGCGTGCAGATAGAAGAGAGTTGAAAGATAAGAGGACAGAGTAAAAGAGAGAATAAAGACGCGCGTCGCAACAACCGCGTCCGCCGGAACGGACGCTGGCTGAAAAAACAGATACACGGCCGCTGCCCGGAGGCTGCAAACCGAATCGTCACCAGCATTCACGCTATGTCACGCTATGGCAAGTGCGCATTTACAGACGCTTAACAGCGCGGGAGCATGGCCGCCGCCATATTTGGTCACGTGACCATTCCGCTCCGCTGCCAGGGAGTCCACAGAACGCCATCGCCCGTTCGGCTGTACGCCTTGCTCGTCGGTAAATTGGTTTTTGAGGAAAGGATAGGGCGTTTCGCGATGAATCTAAAACGTAGAAAAGCCTCAGCGCCAGCAATATCGAAAGTTGGCGACAAAAATATTGCCGCCAGCTATAGACCCACCGCCAGCTCGGTTGACCGTAAGCACATTTCCACTGGCCCTCTTTTTTCATTTCATTTGATTTATTTTCTCCTTGAACCCGATGGCATTACATAAAGGGAGGCGAATTAACATGATGTATATTTCTTGAGCATCGAAAAAGGTGAAGAGAAAGATACAAAATACAACGAAAGCAATAAAGAGCAAGAAAAAAAAACGCATTAGAAATGCAGAAATACAGCTAAGTGGAATAACAGCAAACAAGCAAGAGCAAGAGAAACAAAAATTACACTAAGGCGAAGATATACACGATACGTCACTCCTCGCATTAGAACTAATTACAGTATGCAGATGACCTCGTAAGCTCTTAATTAATCCCATTCATTTACACCTTGTCCCAGGATTTCAAAACTCCTCGTTCATTTAAAAGTGTTATTAAACTTTACATTCTTTCAATTGTTTGTATTTGAAGCGGTTTTCTTATTCTCTATTTGCTGTTTAAGGCCTTGTCCGCTGTGTAGTGTTTCATGAAATGCGTGTTTCATGCTTCAGTGGATGTATTCATTTCCTATTTTGTGTTGATGCAAGTTTCTTTTTAAGCATTGCCCGACAGTGAACTGCTGTAAACGTATATTTGTACTTAAGTTTTTTTTGCTTGGGGCCCGTGGCCCTGTCAGGCAGAATTTATCTGCCTTTAGCTCCGAGGTCAAGGATTTTTGACAATCCGAAATAAAATTCAATTCAATTCAAATGCAACTAAACGAAATAACAACATAATACAAAGGGTGCAGTTTATTCTGGATGGCTGAAGTTTTAGCTTATTACGGAAATGAGTTCTATCTGTGCATTCGACTATGGTTTCGGGTAAGGAATTCCATAAGACTATTGCATGAGGAAAAAATGAGGTACTCATTGCAAGGGTGCGGGTAAACATTCGTGCTAGATACTGGCTGTGGCTTAAGCGGGAAGATATATTTAGTGGTGTCGTTAGTAGCTCATGTCTGGACCGTGGGTGATAATAAAATGTGTGAAGATGGCACAAACTAGATATGATGCGGCGTGGTGCGAGGGACGGCAAGTCGAGGTCTCCCTTCATTGAGGTGACGCTGGAGTGTCTTGAATAGTTCGAGGTGATAAATCGTGCTGCGGTATTTCGAATGGCTTCGAGGTTTGCGGCGAGGTATGATTGTGGCTGTTTCCAAATGGCTGACGCATATTCAAGCTTTGGTCTGGCGAACGTGAAATATGCTAGCATTTTAATGTCTGGGGATGAGTAGCTGAGGCTACGCCGCATGCAGCCCAGAAAGTGTGAGGCTTCGGGGCAAATGGTGTCGATATGTGTAATCCATGATAGCGATGGTGCCATGTGCGGGCCAAGATATATGTATGATAGTGCGTAGGCAACGGGGGTAGAGTTGAGGTAGTAGGTAGTCATAATCTGGTTGCGAAGGCGGGAAAATGCCATGAATTTACATTTGGTTGTGTTTAAAGCCATAAGCCATGCTTCACACCAAAGTGAGCGTTTAGGTCTTGTTGGATGGTGCACGTGTCGTCTTGGTTGGTTACGGCGCGGTATACGACGCAATAATCAGCAAACAATCTCAGTTTAGATCTGATGTTGGAAGGCAGATCATTGATGTAAATTACGAACAGTGATGGGGACAACACGGCACCCAGAGGGACACCGGATGCCACGCTCGAGAGAGGAGATATATAGTTGTTAGCGCATGCGAACTGAACACGTGTTTTCAAGTAGTGCTCTAACCGTGATAACCGTTTTTGTGTTAAACCAAGGCTGGACAGCATTAGCAACAAGTGATTATGGGGGACATGATCAAACGCTTCGAAAAATATAAACAAAGATGGAATCAATCTGCTAATGGTCGTCCGTGTACTGCAATAGATCATGAGTAAACACAGCTAGTTGTTTTTCACATGAATATAGCTTTCTAAAACCGTGCTGTTGAGGATAGAAGTCAACTGATTCAAGCTGTGCCATAAGGTTAGATGCAATAATATGTTTGAAGAGTTGTGGAAGAATGCTAGTCAGGGATATTGGGCGATAGTTAAATGGTTGGGTGAGTCGGTAACTGTGATTCATGGTATGCGAGGTAGCGCAAAACGGGACAAGGGACGCAGAAATACGCACAATACAGGCGCTATGTTGTGTGCGTCTGTGTTGTGTGCGTCTTTCTCTGTCCCTTGTGCGGTTTTGCGCTTCCTCACATATCATGAATCATTGTTAAATGGGCGTGAGGAGTTACCTGATTTAAAAACTGGTATTATACGGGATTTTTTCCAGTCTTCAGGTACGCTCTCAGTGTCCAGTGATTGAGAAAAGATTAGGCAGAGTATGCGGCTCGACAATACTGCAGTGTTTTTTAACAGTTTGCTGCAGGGTAGCAAACCGATTATTCATCGGTTAACCTCCCTGCCTTTCCTCTTATTCCTCCTCCTCCCTCCCTTCTGTTGATTTCCACGCAGGCACCTGATATTGATGGCGGAAGCGAGCTAACGAGGTTTGATATGTCCTGTGAATTAATTTCTATTTATGTCAGGGGGTGTGAATGAATTCTAGGTGTGTGATTGACTGAGGTAATGTTGGCGGGTGTGAAAACAGGAACGAAGTAGTCGTTTAGTGGGGTAGCGCAATTCTCAGGGTCAATAGTGTCGCCATCGGGATTTGCGAGTTCAATTTGGCTAGGACAGTTTTGTTCGAAAGAAGACGCCACAGTTTGTTGGGGTTAGATCGCAGAATTCGCAGATCGCAGTGAAATGTTTGAAATTTCGTCTTAGCCTCAGCTAGCTTCTGTGGGTACTGTTTTACGAATAAGTGGTACCGTCCCCATTTTTCAGTATTGTTACTCTTCTTTGAAGTCCTGTAAAGACGTTTTGTACTGTTGAGTAGTTATTTGAGGCGTTTATTAAACCAGTGGTTGTTATTGTCAGATTTTACCGGAATTGTAGGAATGTATTGGTTTTTAAGTTCACTAATGTGTTCTTAAACGATTCCTGATTAACATTTACAGTGCGAGATAAAAAATAACTGTGTAAATTTGCCAAAAAACTCATCAAGTCTGTGATTAATTCTTGAAAAATGTGCTCTTTGGTAATCCATGATTAGTTTTTTCGCGGGTGGTTGTTTTTTGATTGCTAATGAAATGGTAATGTGAATCAGGTTGTGATCGCTGATACCAGGCAGGAGATTTATATTTGTTACATTATCGGGGGATGATATGAGCAGGAGGTCTAGAGTGTTATCGCCTCTGGTAGGCAATGGTATCATTTGCTGGGGGTAATGATCTAGCACCAGGTCGGCAAATTGTCTGGAATCGGCAGACGAACCATTTGAGATAGACATGAGAGACCAGTTGATATTAGGGTAAATAAAATCGCCAAATAAAAAGATGGGTATGGCACGAATTGTTCCACGGTGACAAGAAAATCCAAATAGCGTTGGACAAACGGACCAGAAAGAGGAGGAGACAAACATGACGCTGATACTTACAACTGAATTTATTTGAAGAAAAACGTTGTGGAGACGAATCGTGGGCACCAGTCATCGTCGGGTCTCCCCAAATATATTCGGCTGGACGCGCTCAGCAGGCTGGGACGGAACAGCGCTGCGCCGGCCTTGCAGTTAAGCAGCCATAAAAAATCCAGTCTGCGCGTGCTTGGCAGGCGTACTGGGACAGTCGTCGTCTTCTGCTGCCGGACCACGATGGTACACTACAGGGCCCCCCTCTAGCGATGAAGCCATGAGCGAGGTGTGAATGGCGAAAAGCGGATAGTCCTGGCGCAAATCGTACGCGACGAGGACTGGCACGGTCGGGAGGGAATGCAGCGGCACAGTTAGCGATGATGTCGGTGTCAAGATGAGCAGGTTTAAGACGGTCAACTGAGATTGTGTCCTGCCGGCCGTTGATGAGCAGGAGAAAGTGCTTAAGAGCACGCCGGAGCACTTGGTACGGACCATCGTACGGTGGCCGTAAGGGCGGGCGTGCGGCGTCGTGGTGAACAAAGACGTGAGTGCACGCTGAAGGTCGGAGGGGACGTGGACACGACGGGAATACTGGCGTTGACGTGGTGGAACTACACTGCTCATAGCGCTACGTAGGCGGTAGGCGTAATCTGAGACGTCAGCAGGCGTGGGTGGTGAGGGCTCGAAGAATTCGCCAGGGACACGGAGAGTAGTGCCAAACGTTAGCTCTGCTGCACAGGTAGAAGAGTCACTGCGAAGTGCAGTGCGGAGACCAAGCACGAAGAAAAGTGGGTGCTCAATCCATGGCGAAGGAAAAGCGGACGCCAGAGGTTTGTGGTCAGTGAGGATATGAAAGCTGCGTCCCTCGAGAAAATGTCGGAAGTGCTTCACGGCTGAATATATTGCTAGCAGCTCTCGGCCGAAGGTGCTGTAGCTGCGTTCAGGGGGCGCAAGCTTCTTGGAAAAGAAGGCAATTGGCTGCCAAACACCAGCGTCGAACCGTTGCAAGACCGCGCCGACAGCAGTGTCCGATGCGTCAACCATGACGGACGTGGGCGCGTCACATTTAGGATGAACCAGCTGCGTCGCTCCGGCAATGGCTGCTTTGATGCCGCTGAATGCGCGGTCAGCGGCATCGGTCCAAGCAACAAGAGCGGTCGGCTTGCGGTGGCCCGAGAGAAGGCCGCGGAGAGGCGACGCCCAATGACTGGAGGAGGGGCGGATGAAGCCAAGCTCTAGCATATGCTCAAATTCCGGTTTGGCGACAGCGAGGCGATCCGGTGCGAGGCGTCGAGCACGAGCAAACACGGGAGGCCCAGTCATCACAATGTCAATATATACATAAAAAAATAGGCACATGTGCGCACAGTCATACATCGAAGTTCAGATAAAAACAACAAACCACAATAATAGCACGTATTGTACCTGACTCCAAGCTACCCATTGTGCAGCAATGTTATTTCTTTTGCTGACAAACCTCAAGAAGTTTTGCTGACGCACCATTAGATTTTCTGATGACATGGAATGCTTCGGTGACTTCGGGGCAGATGGCTTTGCACTTCAGCAAAAGCTATCTGTTGATGAAAACACGCTTTTGAAAAGAGCACCGAAGAGAATAAAAACAATAAACTCTGCCTGGACTTTCTAGAAAAGGAAGCACAGTGGTTCGAACTCACCAAGAAAGGGTGTTTCATTTATTTCTCTAGAATAGGGTTAGATGACATAATTCCATTAAATACAATTGGGCACAAAAGTTGCGAATAAAATCTAATCAAGGTGTGTTGCGTAGTTATAAAATTAACATTGAAAATAAACTTTATGAAAGAACCGGCCTGCTCGATAAGCTAACTTCTAGAGCGGTGCTCGGCAGCCATTATAAGTTTGTCGTAAATAAATCGTAATATCGTAGAGGTAGAACAAAAAAGTTATGCAGCTTTCTCAGAAGCGCCGCCGTTGAGGAAAAATTTACCATGGTCCGGGGAACAAACCACGACCACCGCCTGTCTGGAGCAGTTGCTCTACCAACTGAGCTAACGAGGACGACTAGCAGATAGTAGGGCGAGGCTTAATCGCGAGGCAAGCTGCGAGAAACTAGTAATGCAGAAAGTAGTTCGTTAACAAAGAAATAATGAAACCACAGAACAGCGTTTGCATGCAACTGCATGCAGCAGAAGCAAACTGTGGCAGCTTTTTTTGTGCCGTTTAGGTTTGTCCATTCCTGAATTCTCGCCAAAAAGATGCGCCGCACGAGTTGACCGGGTGGCGATGAAGGAAAACTGCTGAGGCAAGTGAGCGGGCAGCGGCGGGCGTTCCGTTTGCCCTGGATGTGTAGTAAACCCATGAAGCCTTGCACTTTATACAAGACCAGGCATAAGACACTCCGTGAAACGAACTGTGTTAAGTCTTCTCGGAGCGGAAAGGGAAACCGAACGACGCTGCGTTACCCTCCAGAAATAAAAGAAAATTGCAAACCCCCCTCTCTAAATAAACTTCTTTCCTAGAATTATATGAAGAGATTCTTAAAAACGTGAAATGGAATTAGTAATTGAAGTTTGTGCGTCGGGAATCGTTGGTGAAGTATCGTTGGTTTTGAAATCGAAACTTCGAAAAGAGCGGCCATTACCAAGTGCCGAAGACCAAGTATGAGCAGCACTACACGGAAAACTGGCCCCGCAGTTGTCGCACTTCAGTGGATCCTTCCTGCACCTAGAAACCTCAGCTAGAAGGCACGCGTTACAAGCGTGTAATGTGAACAACGCGAGACCTGCGAGCGAACGCAGACCATTTATTGTTTTTCGGCGACTGCTTGCGTCGTTCTTTTTCCTACGAGAGACAGGAATACTAATTTAGTTTAGGGTAAACAATGATTATCTTCTAGAATCGCTACAGAAGGTAGCAACTTTTGGTCCTGACCAAGCCAGCCAAGTATCCCCCCATGACGCCACGTAAACGAAAACAAACCGCCATTAGACGGACTACGTCCGTTGTTTGGCTCACTCCGGAAACACGACCCCCGTTCCCGTTCGCGCCTCCGACGGGTACATCGCGTTTCGGTAGGGTAACAGCGTCTTAAATGTCATTAAAAGCTTGCCGTATGACAAGGTTAAGACTTCCAATGCACCCAGAATACCAATGGTCAAGGCTTGAGGAGGGCCCTATGTTTCCCGTTCTTATATCATACCCAGGAAGTTGCCTAACTGCTACACGCCGCCACATGCAGGCGTCATCTGCTACAGAGCTTTTTCAAAGATTGTAGCAACAGTACTAGTTATGTAACACGCATGGGACTTCGTCACGATTAGTGTTATGACATGTTATGACAGTGGGCAAGGCAACAGCGGCGGCGACACGATGTTAAAGCGTTGTTTCTTCATTGTGCAGATCCTTGGATGTGTCGTCGAACCAGTATCGTGGAACTGTGCGCCGAGTGACGTCATATGCGCGCGCTTCCCCTACGAGTCATCGTTCTACGAGCAGCGCGCGTGGACCTTCGCCCGTGCATCGCCCGACTGCCCTATCGCTGTGTGCGATGGTTATGGCTTGCCAGGGGGATCAGCGGCCTGGCTCCTGCGTGTTCCATGGAACTTTGGCACTTGTGAGCGCACAATTGACATCAGCAGCACCACGACGTCACCGGTCAAGGGTATAAGAACGCCATCTGAGGCTTCGATCGTCAGTGGGCAAGGCAACAGCGGCGGCGACACGATGTTAAAGCGTTGTTTCTTCATTGTGCAGATCCTTGGATGTGTCGTCGAACCAGTATCGTGGAACTGTGCGCCGAGTGACGTCATATGCACGCGCTTCCCCTACGAGTCATCGTTCTACGAGCAGCGCGCGTGGACCTTCGCCCGTGCATCGCCCGACTGCCCTATCGCTGTGTGCGATGGTTATGGCTTGCCAGGGGGATCAGCGGCCTGGCTCCTGCGTGTTCCATGGAACTTTGGCACTTGTGAGCGCACAATTGACATCAGCAGCACCACGACGTCACCGGTCAAGGGTATAAGAACGCCATCTGAGGCTTCGATCGTCAGTGGGCAAGGCAACAGCGGCGGCGACACGATGTTAAAGCGTTGTTTCTTCATTGTGCAGGTATGTTACCTTGAGAATTCCCGATGCTTGAAATCAGACAATCGATTGTTGCTGCTGTTCCTTTGCCCACAACCCGCGGCTGATTTGTGTTCAAATGTCTTGCACTGTATCAGTCGCCTTTTGTTGAGTGGTGACGTGGAGCTCAATCCAGGCCCCCCTAAACAGGACCCCTCAAAAAAGCCCGGTAACTCATCGAAATTCAGTGATCCTAATGACAGTCTTTCTGTGCGCTCTACGCGCTCTGCAAATGCCACTCAACATTCGGCTGCTGGCTTAAGTTCGCCCGAAACTGCTAATATTGTCACCATGCTTGCGGAAGTTCTTGAACGCCAAAAGCAAATGGCCGAAGACCTTAGCAATATTAAGTCATTCCAAGCTTCCGTGAACTCACGTTTTGATGTGCTTGAAACCCGTTTGGTTGCTCTTGAGTCGTCTCCATCAAATCAGATGGCTAGCGCCACTGATTCCGACGATTTGCGCTCCATCATTGAAACATTATCTGGAACTGTGGCTCGGCTGGTTGCAAAGAATGATGAACTCGATAACCGCTCACGTCGCAACAACATCATCATACACGGCTTAGACGAAAACCCGGATGAAAATGAGAGTACTTTGCTAGATATGGTTGCACCGATATTCTCCGATAAACTGCAAATTACGCCCCCCCACATTGAGCGATGCCACAGAATCGGTCGAAAGCGGGAAGGGCATCCACGCCCAGTCATTCTCAAGTTGCTGGATTTCCGCGAAAAGTTGTTGGTGATGAAAAATGTCTCGAAACTTAAAGAGTCTGATTATTACATTAGTGAAGATTTTTCCGCCAACGTCCGTGCTATTAGAAAAAGAATTTGGGATGCTTCAGCAGTTTTCCGAAGCCAGGGTTCTGTGGTCAAGCTACGCTATGATCACGCTTTTATTGACAGAGTTCGCTACATTTGGGACGACGTGTCGAATGCTCTTATCAGAGACCCGAGGTTTTCCATTAATCGCATTTACCGATCATCATCTCGCGATGCCTCTCCTACAGAACAATTTTCTCAGTCACCACGTTCCGCTTCCCCTCGTTGACTTCCACATAATTCCGATTGTAACCTTTCAGTTTTGAACTTAAATGCCAGAAGCATAACTAACAAGTTCGCAGACTTCCTCTCTTTAATTACTGCACACTCACCTCATGTAGTTGGCATTACAGAAACTTGGTTGCATGACGACATATTAGACTGCGAATTCACGCCTCCTGGCTACGTTGCGGTTCGCACAGACCGACGTCACACTAAAGGTGGTGGCGTTGCGTTGCTTTTTCGGTCTGATCTCAAGTTTTCAATAATATCACCGCCAGGTGACATAGAATCAGTCTGGTGTAAACTTTATCTGGATAAAACGCATGTCATAATAGGCGTATTCTACCGTCCGCCTAGTTCCTCTTTAAATGAAGTTCAATCTCTTATTCAGTATATTAACGAGCAGCATTTCAATGCGGGCAACCTTATTTGCATGGGTGACTTTAATGCCCCCGGCATCCACTGGCCTACCTTAACGCTGGTAAAAGAAACCCCCATAAATAGAGAACTACTTTCCTTTTCTCTTTCATTTGACCTTATTCAGATTACCAATCAACCTACAAGATGCGACGCTCTGTTAGATTTGATTTTCGTTAGTTCTAACATTGTCAGAAAGGGCTACGAATGTGATGTCATTGAAGGAATTTCCGACCATAAGGCCGTTCTTGCCTCCTTAAATTTTTCTATTACTAAACAGAATTACGTATTTTCCACATTTCCCGATTTTAATAACGCTGATGACGTTTCAGTAATTGACACCCTAGCTGATCGATTTGAAGAATTCGTTGCACTGAGTTCTACATGTGATGTCAACACATTGGTGAGCTATTTTGAATCCTTAGTTACAAAATGTATTCAGTGTTTTATTCCTCAGAAAACAAAGAAGAAAAATACGAAAATTCCCTGGATGACACGAGATATACTTCATCTTACACGGCGTGTACATAGACTTAGGCGTACGAAGCGCTTAGGCAATCAGGCAGCCATGACACGTTTCATCAAAGCGAAAGAAGAGCTTCGATTGAAAATGAACTCCGCTAAGGATTTTTTCTTCCGAGTACAGCTACAGGATCTACTAAAGACTAACCCGCGTAAATTTTGGTCATCTGTTTTTCCACGGGATACGACAGCTACTACAATGAGGGTTAACAATGAATCGACTAACGATCCATTTCATATATCCAATGCATTTAATGAGTACTTCCACTCTGTATTTTCTCGTGACAATAACGTCACCCAACCAGTCACCATTGCTCGTAGTGCCGTGCCAATCAATGATATTAATATCAGTGAAGAAGGTGTTCTCAACCTAATTTTGAAACTTGACACTAAAAAATCTGCTGGACCTGATGGTATCCCGAACTTGTTTTTGGTACGCTACTCATTATGGACCTGTCGCTACCTAGCTGTCATATTTCGCGAGTCTCTTGCTTCCTGTACAGTTCCTTCATCCTGGAAAATGGCCCAAGTCGTCCCTCTATTCAAAAGTGGTGACAAGCAAACTATATCCAATTATAGACCAATCTCTTTAACCTCTCATGCATGTAAAATTTTAGAGCACATTATTTACAAACACATCATGGAATACCTCGAATCACATCATTTATTAACAAATGTTCAGCATGGCTTCAGACGCGGTTTCAGCACTTTGACACAACTTAACGAATTTACTCACGACATTTGCAGTAACCTTGATGCAGGCAATCAGATAGACGCAATATTCATTGATTTTTCGAAGGCATTCGATACAGTGATTCACTCAAAACTTATGTATAAACTTGACATGATCCTCAATAACCCCCGCCTTCTCAATTGGATTTCAAGTTTTCTTTCCAACCGTTCTCAATTTGTGTCCTTCAATTGAACTAATTCTAGGGTAGCAGACGTGCCCTCAGGAGTTCCACAGGGTTCTGTATTGGGCCCATTGCTTTTTTTGATTTTTATAAATGACTTACCTTGTAACATCACCTGTAACCTACGTTTGTATGCTGATGACTGCGTGTTGTATCACAAAATTTCCTGCCTTGATGATCACTTATACCTTCAGAAATCATTTTCAGAATTTAGCTCTTGGTGTGCTACATGGCAAATGACTATTAACATCCGCAAAACCGTTGTTATGACTTTCACTAATAGAACGACACCTTCCGTGTTTACTTACACAATTAGCAATACCCCCATCCAGAGTGTGAGTCAATACAAATACCTTGGTCTTATTTTCACACCCAGTATGTCATGGTCCAAACATATAGATTTCATAACCTCAAAGGCACTTAAAAAGTTAGGATACCTCCGTCGCACAATAAAAGCTGCTCCTAGAGATACGAAACTACTGATGTTTAAATCGCTAATCCGTCCACTACTTGAATACGCCTCCCCTGTATGGAACCCGCACAAGCAACGCGAAATTAACCAAATCGAGGCAGTGCAGAAGAAAGCCGTTCGCTTCATATGTCACAGGTTTGGTAGAGATTTTTCGCCTTCCACAGCACTTTCATCACTGGGCCTGCAACCACTCTCATCTCGACGAAGGACTGAGTCTTTAAAATTTTTGTATTGCATTATTAACTCTTTCTGCCGGACCCCTGCAAATGATTACCTAATCCCTGCTATACCATCTAAAACTAGAAGTCACCACAGCCTAAACATCACGCCTTATTTTGCCCGCACGGACACTTTTAAATACAGTTTTTTTCCGCGTGCAATCGAATACTGGAATTGTTTACCCGGTTCTACTCGCTCTCTTCCTTTAGAGCTGTTTTTAACGGCTATTGAATAGTTTTTTCGTTTTTCTTGTTTTCACTCGTACTGTTTCGGATGTTTGCCATTGTTGTGCTCCATGTTTTCCTACACTGTTGTTCACACCCACCCCTGCAATAGCCCAATAGGGCTGCAGTATGTATAAATAAATAATAAAATACATAAATATACACCAGGTTAAGACCCATTGTGCGCAAAGTAAAATTGCACTGCTGTTGGCTTTTATATTCCTAACGGCATTGTCAACACCAGTAGCTCTTCGGAACTCAAGGAACGCAGCGACGACAAGCGCCACCCTGCTGCGCTGTCCAGCGCACTATCGATTCGTGACCCGGGAAGCTCCGCGTTGTCGCATGACGAGCAGTTCTTTAAAGATACGTGATGTTCTACAGAGCAAATCATGTCTTGGGTTAATGGGCTTTCGGAAATTGCTTGTCTCTTGCGCACCCACACCCCACATTCGGCCCCCACAGTTGTTTACTTTTCTTTTAGTTTGTGTTGCGATTCGTGTCTGAGTCTTTCATTTTGATCTTTTGCGATGCCGGAGAAGGCTTCAAGTGCCGTGTGAGCAAGCAGGTGCCACCCAATGGCTCCTTATAATAGAACTGAATCTCACCTTGATACACTTTCGGTTTCGGTTTCACCAACCGAATGATAGCTCTGACGCATTGAGAGTGTTTCGGTCATGTCAGACACGAAAAGAACTGCAATATTACCCCTGATACGTTGGTTGTTGCCATGCCAACCCTTGAAGAGTGCTGGCATAAATGTGGTAATGAATTAAAACTACCCATCAGCAGTTATAAGTTTTTTTTTGTGCATAACGTGACCTAAGCGCTGCCAGCGCGTCACAGCTATGTTCGGTCGATGAAACGAAAACCAAAAAGCTGCAAGAAAAAATTCAGTTATAATATATTTAGCAGTTGTAGGCGAATACCACGCGGTTAGCCACACGTTATAATATATGAAGCATCATTTGAAAGCAGAAAACATGCGACTAAAAACTCGGGATCTATGATCATTTAAGTTACTTGGCAAGCCGATTCTACAGAACTGGAAACTTGACAGCAAGCTCGACAATGCTCCTTGTCTGCAAATATCTTTTGAGTAGATTTTGATGCGTAGTGTATTTCCTTAGTTTGTGAACACTTCTTATGGTCGCCTCGTACCAAGCCAACAACGAAGACCAGATTCAGTCTACAGCGTAACCGAAGAGAACTTCAGGCAACATCCGCATCGTCGCTGATATTTCAGTAAACTTCCCCCCAGCCCACCTGCTATATACAATTTATTGTTGTGACCATGCTGGGACGTTTATTGGAGTTGTGGGTTTATTGTTTATACTTGCGTGTGTTAAAGGCGCCAGTTTAAGTTACTTATAACGAACTACAGGATGTGCGACGCGCGTTTTATGCGGTTATACGAGGCAAACAACAGCGCGCAACAAACTTTCGTTAAAAACTTCTTGTGAGTGGGCCCACGAAAGAACAGCGCACAAAAAACAGCGCAGTGAAAAAATAGCAAAGGCAATAAACAGCACGGAGTCAGAACAGGAAAGGAAAAAGAAAAGAACGGCACGACGACAAAACAGTGCATCGCAGTGCGACGTACAGCTTTCGGTGGAGTGAACTATGGGAGTCATAACCGCAAATGGTAAAGCACAACACATGCGGCAGCGGGTTCGCCATTAGCCCATTGTGAAGTTGTATGGCCATCCGGCATGAGATCAAGGCATGCTACTCGACAAAACGTACAGGTGCTGTTTTGCGCAGAAATACCGCGCCGCCACTAAAGCCAGACGACAAATGTAGACGCGAATCAGAACTGTTTTGAGAGAAGTTACGAAGGAATTTGATAAGAAAAAAGGGTACTAGTTTGGTTATCATACCTCCAGAATGATATACGCGTTGTTTCTGGGCATGTTTTGCTTTTGTGTTAAATGTAGAACGTTCGAAGTCAGCGTTTTAAGTGCTGCATATGGCTAGTACGAGAAAAAGCTCATTTTTTTTTCTCCTATAACAAATTTAAACACGTACGTTGCTTGCTAGCGTGGCAGGCAGCAACCGGTGTCAAAGCGGTTGAACTGCCGAGAAATTTCACTCCAGCCGCAAAAAAATGTCGCTAGAAAGAACGTTGTTGCGATTCTCTCCATGCAATTTGTGTCGTCCTTCTCGAATTTCCTGAAAACAACTTCCAGAAGCTGCAAAATCTTTTTTGGTCGCAGCAGTGAGAGGCAGTTATCACGTACACACCAAACTGTTCAAAGGGATGTGAACGGTTCGAAGGTAATTTAACAAAAAAAAAATTGCCAATAGTCTAGCTCTGGTTAAACCTGGACGATTGCGAAAGCAACGAGGAGGGAGAGAGAGAGGCGATGGAGAGCGCGCGGCAGCGGCGGCGGCCCCGGCACGCTAGCTATGCGCGGCTACTGCGCATGCGCAACTGGCGAGCGCGGCGGCGGCGCCTCTGAGGCACCCACGCAGCGACGGCGGCGGCGCGCCAGCTGTGCGCCGTGTGACGTCACTGCTCCTCGCGCATGCGCAGTACGGGCTTTCCTCGGCTCCGCGAAATGGCTCGGCGACTCGCGTAGTGTTGCTTTCGCAACAAAAATGCTCAAAGAGCTACCTTACCCTTGATTATACTGTACTCAACTATTGAAGCGAGGAAGAAAAGAGCGCATAAACTTGAGCTACACCATGTATTTTTCCGCTTGCAAGGTGAAGTCAGGAACACGTGCCGGAAGTGGTCCACCTAGAAACACGTATTTTTAAAACCTGCTTCTACTCCCCTCTTCCCGACACGCACACGCACGCACATGGCATAGTGGGAGTATGTGCTGATTGGTTTCCAACATTTCTTCCGCTCAAGGGACAAAGAAAAATGGAGCAGGAATCTGCACTAATAAGAGATGCTCTGTTTAAACGACGCGTGTGAGTATAAGCAATTATGTCCGGTTCCGGTTGTAGATGGCTCATAATGAAACAAAAAATCAATGAGAACATATGTACAGGATTGGTGAAAAACTCCCAGGCCACAGGAAGAAACACGTTGGTAATTATAAAGAGTAAATTTTGAGCAAAGCACATTTCCTGTGCCGGTGTCCTCCAGATAATCCTGACTGTGCACATGTAGCGCAGCGCAGCTAACACACGTGCGGTTGCTGCCCTGAGCGAGCCCTATAAATAAGACAAGCAGCAGAAGCCATCCTGCAGAGGGAGCTATTTAATTGTCTTTCCTGGGCTGAGTTCTACGCACTAACTTTACTTGAGTACAGTGTCATCTCTATCAGGAGTGAATTTCTCACCTTGCAGTCACGTTGAAGTGATAGCGGTCATGCCAAGCACTGTAAACGCCAGCAGCTGGGCCTGAAGCCGGTAAGAGTGTGCTAAAACGCAATATATCCTTCGAGGACAAGGTTTTCGGTTGAAGTCAATTATCTGTTGTGCGTAAAGTGATCGTCGTGTGTATTCAAAGTTCGCGTTACTTAGTTAAAGAGACAACGTTTTCTGTTTACTTGCAAGCTTGTTGATACCCAGCAGTGAAAGCACCGGGTTTCTTCTGAAATTTGAAATTTATTGAAATTCAGACAAAATACAATTGTCTAGGTGAAGAGGGCTAAAGGTGACACATGAGGTCACCTGACTGGGCCCTAAGCACCCTGCATTCATACAGCACAGTGTGGACATGAAAAGCAATTCAGCAAAATTCTGCAAAAATATCGTAAGACAGCAAAAAAACACACCCCTAAAAAAAGAAAAAAAAGATTACAACAAAATTCTACAGGAATACCGTGTGATTCCACATACAACAAGACTTTAAAAGCACACCATTGCTACAAGTCAAAGTAATTGAGTAAAGAGAATAACCACCAATGTGTTCCCTTGACAAAACAAAGATAACCGGAATGAAGGGTAACATGACAGTAAATATACTGGCACCGCAGTTTCTCAAACATAGTCGGGTTTATCGGCAAGTCAAGAAAAAATTCTTTGCCTGCTTTCGGAAAGCATGCAGAGAAGAACAGTTTTCCATGAGGCCCAACAAATCAGGATGAAGATTCAGAAGGTTCGGAATAAGTCAACTGGATAATTGCTTTCCATAATTAGTCCTACATTTAGGTTTTATAAAAGCAGTTTTCCTAAACTCGTAATGAGACTCATGCTTCCTATGCTTCGATATGAATAGTTGTGGATCACTTTTAAAATCTAAAAAGGCAGTCTCTGACCAACGCAACTTACACAAAGATTCAATGTCCAAGATTCAATTTTGCATAAAATATAACGATGTTGAGTCACGTGCCGGTAAGTTTTCAATGAAGCGGACACCTTTCTTCTGTAATAAATATAGGCTTTCCATGTTTGACCTACCAGTGGTGCCCCATACAAGCACACAGCAATCAAGCCGCGATTGAACGGTATTGAAGTACAGCTCACGTCGTAAATAGCGAGGTAACAGTAGACGGAACCTGCTAAGCACACCAATGCATTGCGCAATATTGCGTTTAATAAATTGAACATGAGAGGTCCAGCGAAGATTTTCGTGAAACCGGACGCCTAAAAATTTGATATCTGAAACTCGTTCTAGTGGTCGCGATTGAAATGTCACTTCATTCCTTTGTTTTGCCAACATTTAACGCAAGTTCATTTGCAACAAGCCAGTCAGATAGATTTATAAGACATAAATTTACACGAGGAATTAAGGAACCTAAATTTTGTGCAGAAAAAAATACACTAGTATTGTCAGCATAAGGGATGACGGAAGGAGTTTGTGGGATGGATACACTGTCGTTAATATACAGGAGAAACAGGGTAGGTCCAAGGATTGAGCCCTGAGGGACACCAAATTTGATCCCGGATCGGACGTGGCATTATTAACTGTAACATACTGAGAACGACCTGACAGGTAGTTTTCTAATAATTTGAGTGAGATTCGTCGTATGCCATAATACGGTAACTTGCTAAGAAGTACATTTTGCTTAATTGAATCGAACGCTTTGCTGAAGTGTAGGAAGACACCTATTGTGTACAAATGATTTTCAATGTTTTCAATGAGTTCATTTTTAATACTAAGCAACGCAGATTCAGTTGATTTCATCTTTTGAAATCCGTACTGGCTAGGAGAAATCAAGTGATGTTTATTAAGATAACCTGTTATCCTTTTATTAATCGCTTTATCTACTATTTTGGAAAACAAAGGAAGAACTGATATAGGTCTATAGTTACTAATTAAATTTGCAGCACCTTCTTTAAACAATACCGCCACACGTGCCACTTTCATTATTTCGGGGAAAATGCCTGTTGTCAAGATTTGATTTGTTAAATGACAAAGGATGTCAACAATAAGGTCAGCAATTGCTTTAATTGCTTAATGCCATCAAAACCACACGAATAATATTTTTAGGCTTAATATTATATCCCTAATCTCTGAAGGACTGGTGGGATATAAGAACAGGCTGTGCTGCAAATTAGATTCCAGGTATTCTTCAAAATTTCTGGGCGTTTCAGCAGAAAAAGCTCCAAATTCAAAAAAATGTCTGTTGAACTCATTTGCAAGAGCTTTACCATTAAGAATGGTGCGTTCAATCGTCATTTGAATTGGTATATTTTCTTTTCCGGATTTCTGCAGATCTGTTACAGCACGCCAGGTTCTCTGAGGATCAAAGTGAATGTCAAAGAGTTTTCTAGCGTAGTAGTGAATTGTAGATTTTTTTTATGTCTGCACCTAATTTATTTATAATTTTTTGTACTCTTTCAAAACTGTCAAGTCTTTGGACTTTACAAACTGGCTGAAGAGTCTATTTCGTGCATTGATTCGTCTAAGCAGATCTCGTGTGATCCAAGGCTTCCTTCCTTTTCTGGATTTTTCCATTGTAACCATTGGGAAAGCACATTTATACAATTCTATTATTTTGTCTAAGAATGCATTGTACAAAATATTAGGGTCTTCCTCGCATAGGAGTCTGCTCCAGTCGACTGAAGAAACGAGCCGACGAAAATGTTCAATTTTTGTTTGGCTTATAATGCGGAAATTCTTTGCCGCATCAGTTACTTCGATGTTCTGTTTAGTTGACCTTGCTATAAAGCAGAAAGTTGACAGGCGACCACTAATGTCACTCAAAAGTACACCTGCAGTTGTACTGTTAATATCGCTATTTGTTAGGGAAATATTAATAAGTGTTTCGCTGGATCCTGTGATGCGCGTGGGTGCTGTAATTATGTTAGAGAAACCATTGGCAGATATCATGTTAACAAATTCACTGACAGAATGTGACTGTTCAAGTAGGTTAACATTTAAATCACCCATCACTACCACAGGTTTACCATGAAACGAAAAGCCCTCTAACACAGGATCGAGAAAATTAAAAAAGCTCTTGAAGAGGTGCAGAAGGCGGCCGATAGATTACGCCAAAAATAAATGTATTCGTCTCAATGAAAAGTGATTCATAGGAAGGGTTTAAACTTGTGCACTGCTGGAGTAGCTCATAAGGAATGCTGCTTTTTATATACAAAGCTACACCACCTTCCTCTATAGTCTTTCTAAACAGCGCTTCACACCTATAACCAGGAAAGCGGACAACATCGCTCAAATCAGTATACCACGTTTCAGTGAATGCCAGTACATCAAATTCATGCTCTAGTGACGACTAAAAAGTATCCACTTCTTCTTCTTTGTTTCTTAAGCTACATACATTCAAATGATAAAAGGAAAAACAACCAGATTTTGATTTTGCAAGCTTGGTACATCTCAGAGAGTTGGCATCATGATAAAGACTGTTATCCATCGTAACAGTCATTTCAGTCATCGTAACAGTCATCATCGTAAGTCAGTCAGTCAGTCAGTCATCGTAACAGTCATCGTAACAGTCTGGTGCCTAGAAACCAATTTAGCGGGTCGGTCAGGCGATAAGGCAATAGTGTGGTGGTGGCGCTGCTGCAGTGGCCGGCGCGGCGAAGATGACGACGGCGTAGTTCGCGTGGAGTGTGGAGTGCGCGTGAGTGTGTTCGAACGCCGCGGTTGTGGCTGGGTCGGCTACGGAGACCCGTGTGTGGGAGGGGGGTGTGCCGCAGTGATGTGACGGCTACGGGCGGCCATCTCTCCTGGGCCATCCTTCAGCGACCACTGGCCAGTGTCGCCGGGCAGACCAGCGCCCGGACCGGCGACTCTGCCGTGTCCTCGGGCCCACATCGAATCGTGAGTGGCACGGGACATTAGTGGTGGCCGCGCAGGCATTGGGCCATTGACTTGAACGCCGTCGTGTTCCGTACGAGCCCCGCCTGTCTCTGTACACACTCCTCGCGGTTTGGGTGTTGATGCGCAGCGACATATAAAGGTGTCATAGCTAACGAGTCCATTGGTGTCTTCTTTGACGGGCGCGGCGAACCACCACAATTGCCTACATTCATGCAAAAACATTACCTTCTCAGACAAAAGTAGTAGGCACAAAACACCGTGGTGACTTGTGGCCTGATTACAAGCTCCTTCACGAAGTTATACAGAAGTGCAGCCCTCGCCAAAGGCGGCACGTGTTTTTAATTTAGCACTCGTAGCCGAACACCATGCCGATGTGATCACGGTGAGCCGAAGAAACGCTAGCATATGCGAAAAGAACCAAATAATTGCTTTTTACTCAGGTGATCACATTAGATGGAGTTATCTGTGTACACCCTCAAAATGGTTCGGTTTATTCAATGTTACCAGCTTCTCATCATTGTTTTAATGAGGTAATTGGTCGCAATTAACGAACATGTGTATAGCCGTGCCTCGTTAAATGGGCACCTTGGTTACAAGAGCAGGTCTGTCTGTAAAGTGAGCTATCCGTGGGTATAAAAATTAACATGCAGAAAACCGAACTAACGTACAACAGTCTCGTAAGGAAACAGCGATTCACAATCTATAGCGAGGAGCGAGAAGTGGTAAGGGAATACGTCTAATTAGAAGAGGTAGTGATCGCTAATACGGATCATGAGAGGGAAATAACTAGAATAAGAACGGGAGGAGCGTATGTGGCAGGTTCTCTCAGATAATGAATGGCAGTTTACCAGTATTCCTAAAGAGGAAAGTACACAACAGCTGTATCTTACTAGTACTCACCTACGGGGCAGAAACATGGGGGATAACGAAAAGGCTTCAGCTTAAGATAAGGACAACTCAACGAGTCAACGAGCTATGGAAAGAAAGAGACCGAGTAAGAGACCGGAAACGGGCAGAGTGGATGAGGGAACAAACGCGGGGTAATGACATCCTAGTCGAAATCAAGCGGAAGAAATGGGCTTTGGCAGGGCATGTAATGCGAAGACAAGATAACCGCTGGTCTTTAAGAGTAAAGGAGTGGATTTCAAGAAAAGGCAAGCGTAGCGAGGGGCGGCAGAAAGTTAGGTAGGCGGATGAGATTAAGAGGGTTGCGGGGTTACGGTGGCCGCAGCTGGAAAAGGACAGGGTTAATTGGAGAGACATGCGAAAGGCTTTTGCCCTGGAGTAGTCAGGCTGGTAATGATGATGAAGACGAAAAAGATGAGAAGTTATTAAAACTACAATTTTTGATTTGTTGTTTGGAATTAAGGGCTGCTTCCAAGCATAGTGATGGGCAGTGATGGGAAAATAGATAATGTAGAGAGCTCGAAATGCATTATGCTGGTCGTCATTGCCCTTAAAGGCAGTGTAGTGCAGTTCGCACCCCTTGTGGTCTTTGAGGCACGCGTGGCTTATCTGTCACCATGGATGTTCACATCGTGCGAAGAGTAGAACACATATCTACCGAGTTAGTTGACAGCTTCCGAACGCGTATTTCAACATCTCAGACGCTGCTGCGAGAGCTTCTGTCCAGCCGTTCATAAAATACGCTAAATGGAAAGGCGCATCGATTCTGCACATTACGACTACTGCATGAAACCCCGAAAAAAAAAAACAATAAACAATAAGAAAAATGTGGTCGCTTAAACATTTCACTTTCGGCCTGCCTACCGCTGATGCTCTGCACTTGAAACACCGTAAAGGAACTATGTGATCGAGGTATTGGAACTTTTTTGTTCTGATCTCCGGTCGTATTAATGCAGCCCGAATCCATGGGCGCCAATGAATTCCGTGCATTTTCACCCTGTCCATTGTCCGTACAGCAAGTTTCTATATTAACGAGAAGATGCACGGGAAAAGTTTCTTCCCTCCCAAAAATTGTCCGTAATTTGAGTCGTCCATATTATTTGGCGTCATAACACTCTCTATACCTCTCTTAGTTCGCAAACAGCATGACGTCAAGGGGCAGTGCCTGTAAAGGCAAGCACTCACTTTTTGTTTGCCCAACTTGTATGCAAACGAAACGCTGGGCTGCCTTTCCTCTTACGGTCTCACAGCAGGTTGCCCACGTGCCGCAGCTCCACGCTGCCAGCAGCCGAGTGCTTCGCCCGCCATGCCTTTCTCACTCAATACACCATTGACGTAGGCTATTCGTTTGCAGAGAACGCCATATAGCGCTCCTCATGAATGTTTGCTTACGGACTGTATAAAACTAGCTTGTTGTCGAAAGACCAAAGTTTGCACATTGCGCTCGGCGTGATTGTTTAGCTTTGCCAGTGAAACCAGTATGCAGACATCAGAGAGTATTACGTCATTTACGTGTGAGCGCTCGCTATGAGCAGGAATATAGCAGGAGATCTAGATTAACTTGAGAATCGTTTCGATAGTGAAGTGAGGAAAACTATAAGCAGTGGTAATTTATCTTCCTCCTAGCACTCCGCCATCCCGAATGTCTTACCTGAGGATTCTGCTTCTGCTACTGCCATTGGTCCGGTGTACGAAAAGGCCACCTGACATTGTGTTCATCCTAGCCGACGATCTGGTGAGCGAATAGTTGACTATTTCTACCTTGAGAAGTTCACTTCAGAATTCTCAATCCCCATACCGAAACTCGCACCTGACAAACGCGTACTATCATAAAATGAGAACCGCACTTGCTTGTTTTGACGTCCGCTCTGGTTGACTAAGTGTTAGAGCACGTTTCTATGAAATTTTAATTCTTTCAAAGCTGTCGCGCAGTTCGTTTTCCACATGCTGCACACGTGCCCATTTATCACCAGCCGGCGCGTTGGTTGTAGATCAGGACTAACGCAGAAGTATTTTTGGGCAGCAGATGTGAATTGTTCGCTGGTTTACTTTTTTAAGGCAGGTGAAAGCTCCCTAGGGAGCCGTAGAAATTAAATGGCCTGGCATTTCAGTTTGCACTCTCTTAAGTACTAAGTTGCAAGTGAAAGCGGTACTTATCTCGTCACATGAAGCCTGTTTAGTACGGACGCTGTTTTTTTAAGAGAAATTCCATGCGCAATGTCCGCAACTTTGTACATTCTGAATTCAATGTTTTCTTTTTTTTCTCTCTGGGGAGAGGGGGTGGGGTGCGAGTCACATCTTTTTAGAGACCAATTTAGCAACCACCGTACTGAAGCCGGGGTGCTTTTTAATGTTCGCTAGAGGACGCGGTAAATAATATTTCTCAAAATAGCTTTCTAACACACGCTTCGGGCATACTCCTGCTCGTAGATTTTGTCCTCAATAACAGCACTGTTTTTTGCTTCGTTTGTAGTCTTCGACCCCGCATTCTCTTTCAGCGGATGCAGCGTTTTCGCTCCCCAACAGTGAAGTGGTTCGCGCTCGATCAGAACAGAGGCGGAGGGACAAGGCATGCACACTTAGAAGTTAGTTATTACAGTCGCAAGTACTAAACAGATTCACAACAGCGCTACGGAACGAGGACAGAAGGAACACGAAAAACACAGGACGGGCGCTGTCAGAGCGGGCCAGATAGCTGCAAAACAGAGCGGGCCAGATAGCTGCAAAACATCCCCGAGGCATTCCTCGGAAGTCGAAGGCTACGTACGTACGAAGGGATTCTGACTTCTGACGAAGGGCGAAGGCAGGAGCCGGACTTCGGCGGCGAACGTTCGCACGCACTGATGGCGCGTTCACACTTGGGCTTGTCGGCGGCGACTGCCACCTAAATCCGCCGCCGCCGAAATCTGCCTCGTTCACACTTCCCGGCCACCCCGTCGCCGCTCGTCGTCTGCTCACGACGTACACAGATATGGCAAGAAGTTAATCGATGCTGTCTACATACCATAACCGAATGACGCTAAACGCAGCTATTTTGCCGCACGTTACGTCATTTCTAACTCCTAAAACAGAGTCGCAACGATGTTTAGCCTAGTGGCGCCATATGGAGGTCAGGAGGGGAACCATTATTGTCAACAGACCGACGTCCCTGGTAAGCCTAAAGGGGGCAGAGTCATCACTCTAAATAAAAAAAAAAATTCGCTGTGGCTTAGCTTGGTTAAGCCCGGTAATTGCGAAAGCAATATCCTTACCTACGCCATGGTACAGCTGGTAGTGTAGCTGGTGGTGGTGCTTGTGGTCAGACTTGGGGTGATGCATCGGTTATACAATCCAATCCATTCCAATCCACTACAATCCAATCCAATGTAATGTAATGTAATGTAATCTAATCTAATGCAATCAAGGCCAAAGGAAGGTCAATGGTGGTCACCGCCACGGCACGATGGCGGTCACCGCTGCGGCACGGCAAAGGCGTGAAAGTGCAAGTAGTATTGCTTTCGCAAAAAACTAAAACAAATTTATACTCGTACATTTGCTTATGGGCAAGATGAGAAGAAGCGAAAGACAAGTGGCTCATTTATGGCCAGTGAACGCGCCGAAGAAGGCAGTAACAACGACGAATCCAGTCCGAAGCGAAGCGTCATGCATCGAAGGGCGCCGCCATGTTTGTCGCCGCGGGAAGGCAACTTCGTACTCGCCGTCCTATTGGCCACTGAGAATCGGTGGGATTTTTTCCGGCGGCAGAAATCTCTCCTTGATCAATCGGGCTGTCCGCTGGATATTTCGGCGGATTCTCTGCCGCGACGGCTGATTCAGATCGCTCTCGCCGCCGAATGTCCAAGTGTGAACGCCCCTTGAGAATGGCGGACGGGTCTTCCCGAGTGCGTCCAATTCTTTGGACAAAACAATCTTCTGGAGTTTGTCGGGGAAGGCAGCGAGAGCGCCGCTTGTGACGCTGCACGGATCCCGAACTCCCGACGCGTCCGTAGCGTAGAGACGGACGGGGAAGAAGGCTTCCACAACGTATAAGTTTCAGCCATTGGGACATCTCACACAAAATTTTGTGCTTGCCTGCAAAAAAATAACTTCTGGTGTTTTCAACTGCGAACCTGAGTGAATGGCTTTCTCGAGGCCTGCATGCGTAGCCCAATTAGCAAAAAAAGAAAAACCACTAAAAGGAAATAGAGTGTGGCGGCGGTGCTGACTAGACAAGACTCCATCCGTATGCTCAATGGCGATCGCGGTCTTTCCTAGGGATGGTGCGACGTGAGCTTCCACGGGTGCCCTCAGATTCCCACGCCCAACGTGGATGCCTTGGCAGCGGACGGCATCATACTCAACAGCTACTACACCCAGCCAGCCTGCACACCTTCGAGGGCGGCTCTCATGACAGGAATTTACCCGTTGCGCACAGGTGCTCTTATGCAAACAAATCCCGGGCAACAGCCCTACATGCCTACCGTGTTAGTGTAGAAAGGAAAAGTTCGGCATAGTGCAGTGTATTGGTGCAAGCCGCTATTCTTGCATCGCGAATGTAGCTGGGAAGGATTGATGCCGGTGGTGTCCTCAGATATGGTGGGAAGTGGTATTGCGCATTTCTAAAGGAGGGGACATGCGTAGGCAGTGTTCAATGTTCAGAATCGCCATAGGTTAGAAATATAAATATGGCATTCTGCGCCCGCAAGCTTCATCAGTTCTCAAGCTCTTTTGCGCTAGCCAATTTAAAAAAACGTGTATTATCCGGCGTACTTGTTTGGTCCCGTAAACTGTGTGTATTAATTAATTTGAAACATTAATTTGAAACATTAATTTGAAACAGCTTGATGCCGTTTTACAAGTACCACTCTCATGTTATGGCGAGCACAGTGAAATTGATGAAGCAATGTAACAGCGACAAGCGCTTTCGAAGTGTTTTTAATTTACGTTATTTATTGGTTTTGTACCGTAGGGTTTCAGGCCTCGTCACGCTGTACTTTTTACATTTTTTTAATAGGCGAAATAGGCGAAATTTATGTAAAAGCCGGCCTTGAATTTATCAGATGGAACCATGAAATTTTAACGCTAAAATGCATCATCAGCGGCTTCTAAAAGAAGCTAATCTTTATTCAGACATATTTTGTAGTGACTTCTCAGCAGCCCCGCGAGAGAAGTACGCATAGGAATGAAACTATAGAGAGAAGGCGTAGTTACGAGTCTGGTCGGGATGAAAACAGTTACGGAGGAATGTTTGTGCATTAACTGTTGAATCAAATATTCACAGAATAATACGAAATAATTAAACTGCGTTGTTTCTCTGCCTCTATCGTTTAGGTATGGAAGGCCTCGCGGTGGACGTAGCTGAACCATGGGGATTACCATTGAACCTGCGCATTTTGCCCCAGTACCTGCAAGAACTTGGTTACGAATCTCACCTCATTGGAAAGGTGCGTCTGTCTGAGGTGCCATCTCATGAGTAGCAGGTTAACCTTCCGTTTTGTTACGGTGCATGGGATACTGAAAATTTAAGCCAACCGCAGCCCCAGTATCGCTTCCGCTACAGTGCCGTTCACCTACGACCACCTTAGGTATGTATGTTTAGACATGCGCTAACTGACCGCACCGGCAGTTGGCGGTCGAAATAGTGGGTAGCCCTTACAGGATGCTATTGGAAATTTTCACGATCAAGAGGGGGCACGTCACCAATTACTATACTGTGACTTAGGTTTTCTCATTTTTTTTGTTTATTTCGTGGACTGCACGCTGTGCTTTGTCGGTCTGCCTGTGACGGTGGATTTGACTGTGATGTGCCTTTTGTATCCTCTTCTCCAAGGGGGTGCTTATGGGGCTGAAGCCCCATAAGCACCCCCTTGGCTACGCCCCTGGCCGGCGGGCTCCTGGTGTTCCAGGTTATAGCCTACGTGTTGATATCTGAGTTAAATGGTGTGGGGTAATTTTTTTTGTAATGCAGAATGAGGAAAAATTGACTTTCACTTCCTGTGCGCAGTGGAACCTTGGATATCACACAGAGGATTTTACGCCAGCACGTCGAGGCTTCGACAGCTTTTATGGCTTCTACAACGGAGAGGAAGACTACTTCTCCCACAGTATTACATACGTACGTTCCAAATGTGTCCTTTGCGGTGCACATTTACGTGTTACGAGTTTTTCTATCGAAAAAAAAGCGCCTCGAGTAGATAAACACTGAACAGCCAGTTGATCACCGCATAGCCTTTACCGCAGAGTACAGTATTTGTCAAAGTTACATCTGAATATACAGACATGGCATGTAGCCGTCTCTTCGAATACCCTGCGATTAGCCTCTTTCTCTTCGCCATCTTCGCATCGCCGCTGCGCCCACTTCTTTGGGACTGCTGTAGTCCTGGTCACGACTGCGGATCTGAAAAGAGAGCTAGGCGCCACGTCAGCACAGACGGCGGAAGCTTTTTTTTTTTTTCACGCGCGACACGTGCACATCGAAATTTCCTTTCGTTGAGCTCAGAGGTCAAATTCCTCCCATTCAAACTACGACGGTCCGAAACCATGTCAGGATAGTTTCGTTATATCGTGACGTTTCCTGTTTTATTTTGAAAGCACTACTTCACGAGCACTACTGAAAAATCCGGTGGGCCTCTGAAGCCTCAACTTTTGACACTTGACCTTTGAGTTGAAATGACGGGTAGGGGGTGGCTGGGGTGAAGGTCACGTGGTACAGAAGTTTAAAAGAAATTGTCTTGGAGGACAACGTAAGACTGTCTAGGCAAGAGTTAAGCGATTTCGAAGGGGAAGATAAGGCACCGTTTAGGCAGTAGTCAAGCTAATTCGAAACCAGGTCCTCTCGCACGTTATGCTCGGTTCACCAGGGTTAAAACTCTATTTTCTTCTATCCGTGGAATACTTGGATATACGGAACTAACTAGTACTCTAGATGCCTGCGATTTTTGTTTTGTTTTCGAAGCCTTCGAAGCTCGTATAAAAATTAAGGGGGCACTTTGGCTCTCTAAAGTGCTGCAAGGCGAAAGCGTTTCCTGCTGCACTATTTGTTTTTTTAATACTGTGTTTTTTATTTCAGTTTTGTTTTTGTTTCCTTTCTTTTTTTTCATATTTTTATTTTTGTTTGTTTTCTTATATTTTTTATTTTATTTATGAAGTCCATACATTCACTGGATGCGCCTTTATTCATGCTCAAACACTTAGCCTTCGTGGGGGAGTGTACCTCAAATGCCAAAGGCCCTGATTCGATTCCCAGCCTCGACACAGCTTTTTAAGGCGGAAGCCTTTAATGCCTAATCCTTGTAAGCAGGAGTTGTCGACAGAAATTTCACGCTTTTCAATTGGACGAAATGGTCGTGACGTCACAGCGCTCGAATTTCAAACGGGGCCAGTTGTACTTTGGCTAGTAACCATAGAACCAATTAAAGGGATGGTATAGTGGTGCTCCAAGTGGAACTGAGTTTAGTTCATTGGTTAATTAACCAATTAGCCTAAGTAACATTTCTAGTCAGACCAGATAAATAAATAAAACCGGGTAGGAAAATGGTCGAGTTGGAGAATCTAACCAGGGTCTCCAGAGTGCGAGACGACCACGCTAACCACTCCGCCATGCCAGCTCGAGAGTTCGGAATAAACAAAGGCGCGTCTAGCGAATGCGGTGTCTTCGTTCACTTCCATCTTCCTCGCTTCTCTTATGGCGAGGTTCAGATGTCCACCGAGATATATTTCCTTTCCTTAAAAACCAATTGACCGACGAACAAGGCCTAGAGCCGAACGGGAGATGACGTTCTGTGGACTCCCTGGCAGCGTTGCAAGACGCTTCCGCGTTCCACTCTTAAGCCCCAACTCCAACGGCCCTTCCTGGGCGTACGCGCTCAGCGTCGGCGCTCTTGGCGTACGCTAGAACCGGTCTGCGCATGCGCACTGCAGGAGACGCCAGCGAACCTCGGCGAGGCGCCGATATCTGTCACTGCTAGATATCTGCGTAAGCGCTAGCGCGAGCGCCGGAAGCTGCTCACCGTCACGTCTCTCATACACCAATGGAAGGACGCGGTTCTCGGGACATCCGGTGCGGCTTTTCGCGCGCTTTTCAATTGCTGTCTACATTTTTGCTTGGTGCCGAGGCTGTTCGCGCCATGTCGCAAAATAAAATAATAAATGAAAGTCTGATCGCCGCAGTAGAAAGGCGGCCGTCGCTCTGGCAGGCGAGCCATAAAAGCCATAAAAATAAGCTAATAAAGGCAGCATTGTGGCTTGAAGTGGCAGCGGAGATTCTGCCAAGCCTGCCAAGCACAGGTAAGCCGATATCTTGCTTGTGACGAGTGCTGATTGAGTGAAATGTGCTCGAAAACGCTTGTGGCAATCAGACTGTTTTGGCCAGCATCTGCCTGTAAGGTCTGGCAACCACACAGCAGCGTGAGCACAAGCGCGAGCAGCGTGCGGCAGCGCTAGCCAGCGCCTAGTACCATGGAGGTGCGTACTGCTGCCAGCGCCTGTCGTTGCGCGGCGCCAAGAGCGCCGACGCTGAGCGCGTACGCCCAGGAAGTGTCGTTGGAGTTGGGGCTTTAGAGGCGAAGTTTAACATCTTAGCCACACAGCAGTGATACAGGCAGCAACATCGCGCTTAAGGCTTCCGCCTCACAGCACTTTAGGTCAACAAAGTGCCTCCCTGATTTTTTTAAAGTAGTGACGCCGAAACGCGGACACACTTGCTAACAATACTTGGTCACGACAGTATGAGGCATTAAAGGCTTTCGCCTTACAATTTCCTGCGCCGCCGCGGTGGCTCAGTGGCTATGGTGCTCGGCTGCTGGCCCGAAAGACGCGGGTTCGATCCCGGCCGCGGCGGTTGAATTTCTTTGGAGGAGAAATTCGAGGCCCGTGTACTGTGCGATGTTAGTGCACGTTAAAGAACCACAGGTGGTCGAAATTTCCGGAGCCCTCCACTACGGCGTCTCTCATAGCCTTAGTCGCTTTGGGACGTTAAACCCCATAAACCAACCAACAATTTCCTGCGCCCCAGACGGACGCGCTGCGCGCAAAGCGGGTTCACAGCGCGTTCATGGGTGTGCGATGGTGGTGCTCGCGGCAGATTCGACACGCAGGATTTGCAACGAGTTTCTCAGATTTGCTAGGGTGAGGATGTGTAGGTATCAGCTACGCGAGAGAGGGTGCGGGCAGAGCTTTCTTTAGTACAGCTGGAAAACTTCGTTTCGCAACCTGACCAAACACTAGCCACTCTGCGGAGGTCAGCCGGGGGGTCGCGTCAGGGCTGTCAACTAAAGGTACAGTCCCACAACTTTGATTTCTCGGCTGTGTTCGCGTCTTGAGCAGCGCTGAGCAGTTTGTCTGACCGCTGCAAGTGGCGTGACACTGATTTAACCTCCGAATTCTAATCCATTCAGACGGCAGGATTTTAATACGTGCTCTTGACGGGGTGTTTCAGATTTGTAAGCTAGGGTAAGTGTTTGACGAAAAATTCACCCAGCAGCCTAGCGAGCCGCATGTACGCTCTGCGGGGAGGTTCCCTCACTATATCACGCCTCGTGGGGCTGCAAAGACAACCCGGCAGTCTCCAATTTACAATACCCATCACAGGAGCATTGGGAGGAAGATTTGTCCAGATAAAACCTGGAAGACCAGAGAAGCATGGTGGTCCGGGCGAGAGCTACTGTAGTCTCCATAGGGATCCTGGACTAGAGGCTCCACCCAGTCGCCAGAAAAGGCTTAGCTCGACTCGATAAATATTTTAACCCGAAAGCATTGCGCCCATACTGCTGAAAAGCCGGCGTCGGTGACCGTGAGAGAAAATCAGCGAAAAATCCCCAGAAAAACAACATAGGTGGGCAACCTTGGTGTCCGAAGGCCACGTAGATCAGGTGACCTTGAGACGTTGTCCCAACTTGCCCACCAGAGCACACTAGCCACCGTGACGGATGGTGGGTAAATTAATGAGTTGTCGCGAGAGGTCGAGCAACCTGGTTTGCACCGGTGACAGCGCCTGCCATCGCAGGGCAGCGGCGCATCGCTTAACCGCTGCACCACTGCGCCAGGAATTGTTTGAGGAGTCCCGGGGTTATATGCATGTAAAGTAGAGAATAACCAATTCTGCCTATTGGGCATTAACCCATCAACACTGCCACGACATACCTGTAAGGCTTAGCTTAAGTGTCCCCTCCAATTTCTTCTTCGGTGAAATGAGTGATAGTTAAGTGTTATCTTTATTCTATTCCAGGAAAACCACACGGGTCTTGATTTCTGGCTCAACACTGAACCACTGTGGTCGAAAAGCGGAAAATATTCCACTACGCTGTACACGGAAAGAGCGCAGTACCTCATCGCTAACAGAAACAAGTCAAAGGTATTGATATGTGTATTACTCTGATTTAAAAATCTTGGCAAAAATTTTCTATTAAACACATTTTTGGCATGTACACTTTTCTGTCTGAAGATTGTACGATTCACAATGAATCACTTTCGCAGCCGTTGTTTCTGCTGCTCAGCCATCAGTCCCCACACTGTGCGGAAGAATACGCCCCCTTCCAGGCGCCGCAGGAGAATATCGACAAGTTTCCCTACATAGGAGAGGAGAACAGAACCATATTCGCAGGTAAAGGAAGCCATCTCTGTACTATTTGACGCCCTGGTTACTGCCACATATTTGCTTCGTTGCTTGAAGAATGTCTTAATGAACTGGTGTTTTAGTTGTGTTAAATTGACCCTCGCCTCATGCATGTATTTAGCATAAACGAGCACATTAGGTAGACCAGGTGGCTGTGTTGGTATCTGCAAAACATTACCGCTTTGTGTTTTGCGAGAAATGTTAAATATTTTAAATGTAGGCCCTCTCGCGCTGCCTCTCGTCACTAGCAATCTTTGATGTGAAATATAATTTTTCAGCTTAATGCCATTCGTGATCCGATATTGTGCCCGGCGCGAATTAGGTATAACGTCGGACCTCAGAGCCTCTTTTCAAAGAACGTAAATAAAGAAGCTTGCCGACGTTCTGACAGTGGAGATCGTTTTTGAGGCAACAACAACTGTGGAGATAATCGTGCACCCTGGTCAATCCCCCGCCGTGGGTATGTGCTATTAAGCCTGAGCACATTATCATCATCATAATCGTAATCGTGCTATGGGTTGCATGGTGCCAACATAACGAAAGCCTTATGGCAGGCCATGCATAAAGACTCATGGCAGGAAATGTCGGGAGGGACATGACTGACAACTGAACTATGCTTGAACAAAGGCTGGCTTGAACGAACATAAAGCATACATCTATTTTAGACAGTCGCAAAATTAATGTATAACGAAACCACCAAAAGAAATAAATACATACATCCTGAAAGTAATCACCAAGAGAAATAAATACATACATCATTAAAGTGTCCACCAAAGCAAAGAAATACATTATTAGTTCGTAGATGTCGTACTCCTTCGGACCATAGAAATGTAAAAGACGACGAATTTCATAAGATATCAAGGAGATAGACATCTGGCTGACGCACTTCCCCTCGTACAGTTGTCATAGTAGCAGTAAAACATTTTTACTACAATATGAAGGATCGTGCGTCCACTAGTCATGCATAGCTCTCGTAAGTCACCATCTGAAAATTGATGGGCCCATCGGCACTTTTAATGTCGTACTCCATGAAGAGACGAGTGTCAGTGATCAGTGAGTGGCCTTCACATGTCAGAAATAAAGTTATTATTCTGTTACATGCGTGCCTTATGCAGTACTGACAACACGGGTATGTTTAGTTTTCTTCTTTTCGTGATTATCTTAAATTTCTGTCCCTGTATAGCGTTTGACAAAAGGTTACATATTGTGGGTCCAACCAAAGAAGGCTTAAACTCAAATCCCGCTAACTCTTGCTATATTTGGCGGGATTTACGCACTGCTAAGAAGCTGCATCACTCACTGCTACAATATCAGTTTTTCTCGGAATAAAGCTATTTCGACAGCTAGAAAATGAGCGAATTGAGAGAGCAGCCGCTCTAGCCACTAAGGTAAAAATGGTTCCCCGATGCATCAGAGGCGGCTTTTCTTCATAACTTCGTAGCTTTGGAGAGCAAGATACGCAACTTTAGGGCGCCTCAGAGGTAGCGTCACCCAGCTGACGTAGCGGTCTAGCTCCGTACCAAACAGAGAATTGAACGGCTGCACTGGACGCCAAAGTGACACACCCGCCCGCGAGCAAGCCGCTTAAAGCGGCTGGGTGATGTATTTGCCAGCTTACAACATGGTTTAAGTCACAAAGATTGCAAGCAATGGGAAGAGGCTATTGGCGAGTTTGGCGTAATCAGTTGTGGATCATTCCACGCAAACGCCGTGCACCTCTTGATAAAAACAAATACCAAACACTCTTTAAACAGCTGTTTCTTTGCATGAGTGGCATTCAATATCGCTGAAGAGAACAGTTGCGTGTGGTCTTCGTTGCGGCAAGCGCCTGATACCAATTATTCCCTGCTCAGGGAACTCCTTTTTGAATTTGTGCTCGTCTTTTCATGTGTCTAAGTGTCCTTGTGGATCAAATTAAATATTCCGACTGAATGACTGAAGTTACAAAAAATTCGCTGTTGCTTAGCTTGGTTAAGCCCGGTAATTGCGAAAGCAATATCCGTACGTACGCCATGGTTCAGCTGGTGGTGTAGCTGGTGGTCGTGCTTGTGGTTAGACTTGTGGCGATGCATCTGTTGTACAATCCAATGCAATCCAATCCAATGTAATATAATGTAATCTAATCTAATCCAATCTATTCTAATCCAATCCAGTCCAGTCCAGTACAATCCAGTCCAATGAGGCCGCCGTTCATGTGCACCGCCCTCGCACACGGACGGCGCGAGATCGCGAAGCAATGTTAAGCCGCTGGTGGTTGGCACAGCTACTGCTTTCTAGCGACGTGAGTGGAGCCTAATCTCTTCAGCGTAACGCCACAATCGCGCTCCTAGCGGAGAGCGCAGGAGTGGGGCGCCGGTGGTGGCACCGCCGCGGCTTGCGACGGCGCGAGTCGGTCGCCCTTCTCTTCGGCGTGATGTCACACATGACGTCACACAGAGGTCAACTAAAGGTCTATGGTGGCACCGCCGCGCCACGGCAAAGGCTGAAAGTGCAAGTAGTAAAGCTTTCGCTTTAAAACCATTCACGCCAGCGTGCACTCATTGTGTATTGCAGGGATGGTGGACGCGCTGGATCAGTCTGTAGGCAAGGTATTCCAGACGCTAAGCGATGCCGGCATGCTGGACAACGTCGTCGTCGTTTTCAGCAGCGACAATGGCGGTGCCCCCTTCGGGCCTCATGCCTCCCGCAGCTTCAACTGGCCACTGCGCGGTGCAAAAGGCGCGCTCTGGGAAGGAGGCACTAGGTCGGCCGCCTTCATATGGAGTCCCCTTTTACATCGCAAACGGAGGGTGTCCAACCAGCTGATGCACATCACGGACTGGGTGCCCACGCTGTACTCAATAGGCGGTGGGTGCACAGGTTTTTGCTCTTCAAATTTCCTCAGAAGTACGACGTCAGGATTTAAGCATCCAGGACCGACGAGATGGTGTTAGGGCGGTTTTTAAGGGAAGGACAATGACAGAGTTATTTTAGGGGAGGAGCTACGAACAAGTATGACATAGAAAAGACCGGTGATTTTACGGAACCAGGACACACTATCGAAACGCTTTTGAAGCCGGTAAATGGCTCTAAAATTTAATGGGAGTTTTAGTGAGGTTTATATGGTGAGGATGATAAACGGCACAGGAAAATTCAAGTTATGAATGTATGTTTCGAAACAGAAGTGAAAGGGGCGTGTGAGAGTGAAGTAACGGCAAATTTTTTGATGGATGGTGGGGACATATCGTGCTAGAAAAACTTCACACTCTCAATATAAGGCGCCTGAAGACCTCGAGAATACTACAATATTGGAAGAACGACGCTGACATCATTGAAGTTCATAAGAAGGGAGACCTCAAGGAGTTGAGAAATTGCAGACCGATCAGCTGACTGTTCGCTGTTAGTTAACAAGGCATTTACTAACGTACTTGCTAATCGAACTAGATCAACCTCAGGAAAGGACCAGGCCGTCCTTAGGAAAGCCTACTCAATAATAAATCAAATCCATGCCATCATTAAAGTGACAGGGTAAATCACAGAATAAACAATTCCTCCACATAGACTTCCCGAATTACGAGAAAGCATTTGACTCTGGCGAAACGTGATCAATCATGCAGGTTATGAAGTAGATTACCTAGAATTTATTTTGCGAAAGTAGAAACATTGGTTAACATGACAAGCAGCGTTAAACAGTTCGATCACAGATAACACAATGCTTTTGGGAGGTAACTGAAAGATAGTGAAAATAATATTCTTGCAGGCCGCGCCATGTTGTTCCTGCCGGTCATGGAAAGAAGGAGTTTCAGATAGCCAAAAGCGACAGAAGCTAGCAGCTGCAGAGCTTTGGGCGGGCACATGGTCTTACAGGACTATAATGTCTGACGAAGATAAAATACACAATCGGGGAAGACAGTTTTACACCCAGCCAGTGTCTCCCTGCGTCAAGAATGGAGGAAAATGTCTCTATGATTAATGACTGTTTTTACTAGAGCCAGAATGATAGCCGGCGTAATATTCGTTGAAAACAAGGATGTACGACAGCGTGACGAGAATGGGCCGTGCCTGAGCCAAAATTATCCCCGGTAATTACCTTACTGAGGAGCCCCGCCCCCCCTCCCCCCCCCCCCCAAAGAAAAAAAAACGCATGCAAATATTTTACCTTGTCTCCATTAAGAAGTTTTCGGAGCAAAGCCTGATCGGGTAGAAAAGGTGGCCCGCACCAGTGAAAAATAAGTTTCTTCTCTCTCTCTCTCGCATGGAATATGTTATGAAGAACGAATTTTTCCACACGCAGGACAAGTGATGAGCAAGAAAAAAAATGTGCGCTTCGCCAATAAGCCAGAAATTGAGAATGAGGAGGTAAAAACTGGTACCAATGATGACAGTTTGATTTTTGTTTGGCATCAACTGTGCGGTAAATAACTGAAGCTTATGACCAAGTCTCTATATCCCGTTTAAGGAGAGTGGTATGGGTGCTGTTGTAACTCAAGGTAGCACAATCCCACCGCTGCCACCCAGTTTTTACGGCTCGAGGTAGCGTAGCGAGTTGTTGCATCACCAAGGGGGCTCGTCCGGGATGAGGAAACGGTCCTAGGCTTCGAAGGTTGGGGATACGAAAACAAGAAGGTTTAATGGCACTTTTTTTTAAGACACTTATTTACATAATGAAGAAAAGAGCAAAGAAACAAAAATTAAGAGTTCATAGCGTGGAGCGTCTGGATGAGCCTATTACCCAAGGCTCAGAGCCACTGGATGAACCTATTACCCAAGGTTCAGAGCCTCTGGATGAACCTATTACCCAAGGTTCAGAGCTACTGGATGAACCTATTACCCAAGGTTCAGAGCTCTCGTGCTCACTTTGGGCGCAGGTTAAATAGCCCAAGGCTCCGCCCTTTCACCAGGCGGCAATTCATCGCGACACAAAGATCGGCACTACACAACACAGCAAACGAAGAGACCTGTTGTAGAGTCCACCCCTGGGAACTGGCGAGGGGGAAACGTAAGTCTGCAGCTCTTTCGCACTGCGAGGCAACCATACTGTTGGCAGCTCGGGTCCATCGAACACAGGCGTGGCATGATGACGTCGCAGCCGCAGCTGCGCTGGCTTCCTCTGATTTGTTCCGGGTCTTCTCAGACGAGGAGCATCCTTACTTCCCCTGTCGTCGGTCCTTCTATAAGGGAAGGTCGTTGGCACCGAGCCGAGCGTGGGAAGAGCTCCATCGACCATTTCCCAGCTAGTCATTCTTTTTGGTGGGGTCATCTTGGGGGTCAAACGACCTTTCGAAATTTCCGCTATTGAATCCGCCACCGTTATCATCGCGGGTCTCAAGTTGGGTCGTGACAGTGCAAACACGCGCGTGAGCGGGAGACAGTAGCCACCGTCTCGGCCCATGTGAATAACTGGCCGCTGGTTGACTGCGGATGTTTAATGCGTTCGACTGCACTGAAAACCATCTACCATCCTCTTCTTTTACAGCGAGAACTGTGTTTCTTGGTTTTAGAGTCGTGGTAATAGTACTAGCCGATGTAACCACAGGGCCATAACCATGGGGCAAGTGAAGGAAGGGGAATTAGTACATGAGGGCATAGCGAGAGCGTAGCCGTATGGCGGCGCTCGGGTAGGTGCCACTGAGTAATTACCCCCTTATTAGAAATGTACGTCACCTTGGGGGATTCCTCTAAACATTTCACCAACACTGTTCCCACTTCGAGTTATTGATCAATTTGCTCTCTCCTTACCAGATGCTAGCCGTTCCTGTTCGCTCAGTTGGTAGACCGCCTGCTCCGGTGAAGTGGTGGTTCCGGGTTCGAACCGCGGACCAGGGCGGATTTTTCTTTAAGGACAAAGTTTCTGTGGAAGCTGTATAACTTTCCTTTGTAGCCATATGGCTGCACTTGAGTGGATGCCAAATAAGTAATTACTCCCTTATTACGGAATGTAGTTACCATGAAAGGAGGAAGGTACTGGAGAGCAGAGAAATGCTCAAACGAAGAATGGTTATGGTGAAAGGAGAATATGCGTAACCTGCCAGTGGTTACTAAAGGAACCACCTGGAATGCGGCTAGCGCTGAAGGAATAGGTTGTAGCGAGAGCAGTGAATTGCACAAGCCGACTGGGGTTTTTTGCCTGATAAGGTTAGAGAGTATGGCGAAGCGGAGGAAGTGTCGGTTGCGCCGCGCGCATGGAGCGGTGGACTGGGCTTATGGCCTTGGAGCGACTCAGGCTAGAGGGCCGCCGTAGTGGAGGGCTCCGGATAATTTCGACCACCTGGCTTTCTTTAAAGTGCACCGAGATCGCATAGTACACGGGCCTCTGGCATTTAGCCTCCATCGAAATGCGATCGCCTTGGCCGGGATCGAACTCGCGTCTTTCGGACCTGCATACGGGCACCATAACCACTGAGCCACCGTGGCAGCAGGGATATATTAGGATGTAACTAAGAAAATGGCTAGCGGTTCAGCATTGCTATAATTACGAAATATTGCGCGAAAGCAGTTTTTTTTTGCAGGTGGACACCAATGCCACGTACCTAAAAGCGCAGTTGAGGTTTCATCGTCAATCCCAATTTACTCAATGTACGTTGGCGGTCTATGCTCCAGTGCCCTGTTTCTGAAGCAATGTTGTCAACGCCAACGCGCATTGCTTTTGCGCCGTGTTTCTGCCACACCGTTGTCCACATCGCTGTTCGCTGCGTTAACAAGACAAAGCGGTTTGCTGTGAAAGGACGCATCGATCAGATTGCACTCACGATGGCACTTCGGTCGCTGTCATAGCAAGTTAAACGCTTCGCAGCTGGCCTCACCCATGCGTGGCATTCGTTTTCAGGAGGCGACGTAGCGGATCTGGGTAAAATGGACGGAAAGGACATGTGGAAAACCTTGTCTCGTGGAGTGCCCTCACCTCGCGTCGAGATGGTCTACAACTACGACAAGTGGATTTTGAATGCCTCGGGCATTCGCCATCACGATTACAAGTTGGTACTGGACGGCACCCGCCTGTTCAACCTGCGCTATCCCATACCGGGCGGCAGTCGTCCGTACGACGACCTCGACGAGCTGCTCGCTCAGTCAATGACGGCGAAGACTCTACGGCGTTTCTACGGAACAAAGCAACTGAACTTACCCAAGGGCTGGAGACAGACAGCTACTCTGAAATGTGGAAAGACTAAGGAGAACTTTTCAGAGGGGGACTCTGTTTACCTGTTCGATATTGTCCGGGATCCCTGCGAGCTGAACAACATTGCAAGCTCGCATCCTAAGGTTAGTACGGATGTTTGTACTCTGCAGCCTCACATAAAAAAAAACGCACGAAAAAGAGGGAATACGCGGTGAGTATGGGTGCGACAAGCAGTAAACTGAGCACAAGATCAGCCATTGAGAAGTTAGTGCTTGGCTTAATCTCCCCGTCGTTGAGTGCAGTGCTGAGTAAAAATGCACAAGTGACAGACAACCGGAAGGGTGCTATTCTATCGCGCGACCCTGTGGTTTGCGAACTTGCTGATAACGGCAGTGGCAGGGCGCTCCGATGTTTACAGCTAGGGGAGGTCCGCAGAAAGCAAATTTTGCCCAGCGCTCCACTTCCCAAGCGTGGCAGTGGCGCTGGGCCAGTTCAGTCTTTAGTCCGCAGTACGTGACTCGGAGCATTGGCTTTCTACACTCGGCGACAAATTTCCATTTAAGGAAAAGGTACTGGAGGGCAAAGCCTGCAAATGTGCCACCCTGCCAATAGTTCGGTCGTAGGGGGTGGAACGTCCGCGACGCATATAAGACCTTTCCAAAAAGGGCTCCCTGGGCGCTGCCATATTGTTGCCTGGACTGCAGTGGGCACCTCGCGCTAGCACGGTGGAAGCGGCGAAACGCCTCCTCTCTGGACTGCTGGAAACCGGTTCCGCCGCCGCTTCCACCGTGCTAGCACGAGGTGCCCACTGCAGTCCAGGCAACAATATGGCAGCGCCCAGGTTGAAAAGGTGTTCCACGTTTCTCTTCACATAGAAACACTACGCCGCTGGTGCAGCGGGCGCCATCTCTGGAAGCGCCTTGCAACTGGATGTGCCTAAGCACAGTCCTGCCAAATAAAGACGTTGGGATCAATGAAACCGGTTATTCTGTGACTTTCCAATAGTAAAATCACCAGTTGTACTAGAAATGTGCCTCCAATGAAAAGTATTAAATATATTACATTTTAAGAGGTAGCTATTAACTGCAACCGGGGACTGTACTTGTTGCGCAGGAAGAGACACTGCGGGTTGGCGCTCTGCAGCTTTGGCAGCATTGTCAAGAAGAGTTGTCGCGAAGTGTAGCGTCGTCGTCTCTAACTGGTATATCGATTTCTATTAGCGTGTTACTGTAAGAGCCTTTAATAAATAAAAGAGAACACAGTATTTTGTCCAAGCGATGACATGCTGCTAGCTTGCCCTAGACTGGAGAGAATGGGAACAGCCTTTCGCTCTCGTTTTCGGCGTTCTCTTGCAGTTCCAGCGCCACGCATTGCCATTCTGCCGCTCTGGGGATCGGTCACTTGTACTCACTTGTCACTTGTACTGGGGATCGGTCACTTGTAGAGGTGGCAAAGGGCAAATCGTGAAACAAAACACTTAAAGAGGTTCAAAGGGCTGTCTAAAAACATAGCTATTACCTGCGACCCTTTTTACCTTGCAGGGCCCAATGTGTCACATACAGCCGTTGACAAATTAAGGAGCCCAAGGGATTTGTTTCTAGCCCTAGTGGTGGGGCTATTGTAACATCCGCGTCACCCATATTAAAATATGGGTGAGGACAATAGTTCCTCTCGTATTCCAGAGATTTGTGACAATTGCGATTTCATGACCAACCATTCCGACAAAGGCTTTGCGTTACGCACACTGCTGCTGTAATTTCAACAGGAAAATAAACGCGAAAACTCTCTCCTTACTAGACTAGTCTCATTTCCCAGCATCTTTCTCAAGGAAGAGTTGAAATATAATCTGCTTCACATGTAATTGGTACGCTAAACATGACTTACTGCTGGGGCCGAAAGCTTCCATCCTTAATGGCTGTGTTTTCACAATCGCGGAAGTATCAGCAGGCGATTAGTTGATTCTGATACGCGCTATGTATTTGCTGCATGGACCATTCTTTCAGTGCATGAGCACAATGAGAAGCAAGGCTTAATTATGCGCTTTTTACTAGCTCAAGGATTCTAGTTAACAGTTACTATCTGCACTAGTACGCACAACGTTGCGATTGCGAAAGAGCGAAATGTGTGCATCGGACCTTTCTTTTGTTGCCACTGCATGATTCGATTTTAACCGAGAGGAACTGGAAGGAACGTGCAGAGCCGCGTAGTGGTGACCCTGCATACTGTGATTCTGCGTAAGAATCCCATCGGTCTGACGAACTATAGCAAAGACATTTGTTCTCCAAATCTGCGCTAATAGCGAACACCGTTGCAGCTCTGTGCTAACGAATTGTTAATAACATTGCTAACAAATAACGGGATACAGAATGACGCAAATGAAAGTAAACCAGTGTTGAGAGGGATTTGGCTAGCGTACTGAAGCTTCCTCTTAACCCCTGTTAGCTTTGTTTTGTGTGGTGTGTTTTTGTTTGTTTTGTGCTACATGTGTTATGCGTCCTCGTAGGGCGAGAAAAGGAGTAGAAACGTGGTTAAAACAACGATGCTTGTCCCCTTCGGCGGATCCTAGTGTTCTGTAAGGAAGCGAATGAATCCAGCCCTACCGTTAATATTCCTTCTACTGGCTGGTTTGAGATGCACACTATATTTCGTGCTAATTTTCATTTGTCCATCCAACAGATTGTGGAGGCCCTCAAGCAGCGCATTGCTTCGTACGCCGCCGTAGCGGTACCACCGATGACAGCACCGAAGGATCCCGCCGGATTCCCCGAGAACAACAACGGAACCTGGGCCCCCTGGTTGGAGTCGCCACTATGAGAGCGGCTTGCTACGATAACCAGATCCGCAACTGTATTTTCCTGCCTCAGTGTGTGCCTGTCGTCAGAAATGACGGTTCATGCAAAATGCGTCGGCTAATATGCGCCCTGTGCTAAAATGTCAAAACGCTGAGATTATAAATTCAAGGCGGTTTATTTTTCTCCGCTTTCATCGCCTAATAAAATATCGCTTGGTGAAAAAAAGCACTGTAAAAGGCAGTGATAAATCTATTTTGATTTTACTTTGCTTTAGTTCCTCAACCCGGAGATCCTGAGCGTTTTTTATCTGTAGAATATATAGGGGAGTCTACCATGCAAATATGCCCCGACAAAGGGACTACCACTGCCGGAACTGCTGGCGAAATAAACAATAAAGGAGCTTTGAATTTGGGCTCAGTAAAGTTGCGGTGTGCCTAGGGTGTTAAGGACGGCGCTTCATAAATATCCTCCAGAAAAAAAAAATTGGCAGTGGCTTAGCTCTGGTTAAACCGGGTAAATTGCGTAAGCAATGGTGTGCGCGTTCTTCTGGAGATTCTTCAGCGCGTTGCCTTCGCCTGGTAGCATTGCGGTGTTGCTGAGCTGTCAGGTGTTAAGATTCATAGCTTGACCGAGATTCATAGGTGACGCTTCGCAAGACGTTCTTCACGCTGTTCTGGCGTCTCTTGTGCACGTTGTCGCTTTCTCGCTTCTTCCTGTCGCTGTCACTTCTCCTTAGAGGACTGCATAGCAAAGCATTCACGCCAAAGCAAGCGCGCATTTATAGACGCTTAACAGCGCGGGAGCATGGGCGCCGCCATATTTGGTCACGTGACCATTTCGCCACGTTGCCAGGGGGTCCACAGAACGCCTTCGCCCGTTCGGCTGTACGCCTTGCTCGTCGGTGAATTGGTTTTTGAGGAAAGGAAATGCATCTGTCTCGGATATCTCGGTGGACACCGGTACCTCGCCGTAACGGGAAGGGAGGTGGTGGTGAAAACATTTATTCAGAAGGCACAGGAGGTGTTTGGATCAGCCCGTAAGGGACCGATCCTTACAAACACTGGCTGGAGGTCCCTAGTTTGGGACCCCAGTGGCGGTAGCCGCCGCCCGGGCGCGCCCGACTAAGTCTTGTTGGGCCTGTAAGTCGTGGCAGCCGAGCAGGGTCGCCTCCCAGTCCTCCCGGGTTGGATTGGGGATTGGGGGAATGGCCGGGTTGGAGGGGCAGGCCCACACCATGTGACAGGTGTCCGAAGACACCGCACTACAGCGTGGGGAGTTGCCGCTAAAGGAGGGGTCGAAATGTTTTAGGGCTCCCGGGCACAGCAATGTATTGGTGAAGAGGCGGAGAAGGAGCCGCTCATCCGCCTTCTTGAGGCCTTTACATGGGCTAGGGTAAAGGCGATGGCTATCTTGATAGAAGGTTGTGATATCTTTGAACGTGTAGACCGGAATAAAATCAGGTTCTTGATCAGGTGGGAACGAGAAAACAGCCCGGTGAGAGCGCGCGGGCGGCTGCGTCTGCTGCCTCGTTTCCTGCCAACTCCTGATGAGCGGGGGCCCATATAAGGTAACGGTGTGCGGGGTCCGTATCCCGTATGCAATTTTGGTATATTCGATAGGCTAGGAAGGGAGTGCAGCCTTGTTCGACGTTCCGACAGGCCCCTCGCGAGTCGGTGATTATGTATTTTGAATTGAAATGTGAGGCCGCGAGAGCAAGCGCGACCTCTTCTGCTTGTGTTGCACTGCGGGCTCTGAAAGTGAGGCCGTTAATTGTGTTGCTGTTGTGAACTACCGCGGCCGTGTACCATCCCCCGTGGTGAGGGCCGGAGGCGTCCACGTAGTATACACCTGTTTTGTTGCCATAATATCGGGTTAGCGCTTCCGCTCGTGCCAGGCGCCGACCATTATATTCTTCATGCGACATGCTTGCTGGTGGTGGTGGTGAAAAACATTTATAGTGCAATAAATTTTTACAGAGAGGTGATTGGGGTAGGCCCTATTGGCCCTTTCCCCTAACAACACTAGGTGGAGCCCCTATTCCGGGGCCCCATTGGCAAGCAACGCCGCCCGCGTCTGGTGAATCAAGGCCTTTTGGGTCTTTAGGTCCTGACAGCGAGCAGGGCCGCCTCCCAGTCCTCTCTGGTGTGGTTGGGGTTGGGGGGGATAGATGGGTTTGATTGACACGCCCAAACCATGTGGAAGGTTTGGTTTGGTTTGGTTTATGGGGTTTAACGTCCCAAAGCGACTGAGGCTATGAGAGACGCCGTAGTGAAGGGCTCCGGAAATTTCGACCACCTGGGGTTCTTTAACGTGCACTGACATCGCACAGTACACGGGCCTCGAATTTCTCCTCCAAAGAAATTCAACCGCCGCAGCCGGGATCGAACCCGCGTCTTTCGGGTCAGCAGCCGAGCACCATAGCCACTGAGCCACCACGGCGGCGTAACCATGTGGAAGGTGTCAGCCGCCTCCCCACAGAACTGGCACGTGCCATCAAAGGATGCGTTGAAATGTTTAAGTACCGCCGGGCACAGTACAGTGTTAGTAAGAATTTTGATGAGGAGGCGCTCGTCAGCGCGATCCAGTCCCTTACAAGAGGCCGGGTAGCGCCGGTGCTCCTCCTTGTTGTAATCGGTGATGTGTTTGAATGTAAGGGCCAGATTGTCTGTTGGGAGTAGGCTTCCAAGGACAGGGAGATAGCCCGGGGAGAGAGTGCGCGGGCGGCCTGATCGGCCTCATCGTTTCTTTGGAGTCCCTGGTGACCGGGGGCCGAAATCAGGTTACGTGGAGTTGGATCTTCGCATCGGCAGCTATATTCTAGTATGCGCCAGGCAAGCGGGGGAGCCCAGCCCAACTCATAGTTCCGGCAGGCCCCTCGCGAGTCGGTGATGTGTTTCGACTTGGGAGTAGTGAGATCCAGAGCAATGGCAATCTCCTCCGCGTGTGTTGCGCTGTAGGCTTTGAAAGTGAGCCCGTTAACTGAGTTTGTGTTGTTTACGACTGCGGCCGTGTACCACACCCCGTGGTGTGGGCCGGCAACGTCCACGTAATACACATGTTGTTGGTTACCATAGTATCGCGCCAACGCTTCCGCGGGCGCCTGGCGACGACCGCTATGGTCTTCTCTGGACATGTTGCGGGGAAGGGGTCGGACCCGGAGGGTGCGTCTCCAGGGTTCTGGCACTCTCTCCCTTTCCTCAATATGGTAGTCGTGTTTGATATGTAGCCGGTCTAAGAGGCGGCGACCGGACGTGGTCTGTGAAAGACGCGTGTATTGGTTGACTAAGTGGGCTTCTCGAAGCTCCCGGAATCTGTTTACCACGTCCAAGGACAGAAGTCGCTGGTTGGACGTGGTGACCGGGAGGTCGAGAGCCCGCTTGATGACTTCTCGGTGGATGACCTCCAGTTGGTCATCATCATGTTTGCGCAGGTGCAAGTAGGGGGTTGAGTAGAGGATTCTACTCGTTACGAAAGCATGGGCAAGCCGCAGTGCATCCTTGCTTCGTAATCCGCCCGGCTTGTTGGAGACCCGGCGGACCATGCGGCCCACCTGGTCTCCCACTGTGCGAAGTTTGGCTAGGGTAGTGTCGACCCTGCGTTGATGGTGTATGAAGAGACCAAGGATGCGGATCTCCTTGGCCTCCCGGATCGGTCCCGAGGGGAGACTGATGCAAAGCGGGGTTGTGTCCCGAGGGGAGGGACGTATGTGCACAAATTCTGATTTAGATGGGGCGCACTGGAGTCCGCAGTAGGCCGCGTAGTCGTCGACTAGGGTCGCCGCTGCTTGCAGGCAGGATTCCATGTGGCCGGTTACCTTGCGTGGCCCAGATTGTAATGTCATCCGCATAAAGAGCGTGACCCAGGCAGCACAACAACATTGGCCGAACGTCGCGCAAGTGTTGGCAAAACTTGGCACGAACATCGGTCCTACACTGGCATTTGGGCCGAGCGCTACCACTTCACACATTGGCCTTACTTTCATGCCAGTTTTGGGCCAACGCTCGGCCGATCAAGCGGCCAACGCAGTCCCGATGTTCGTTCTGCAGCATGGACCAGCAAAGGTCTCATACTGGCATCCAACTTTCGAACATTGGTAGCCAACTTTCAAACATTGGTAGCCAGCTTTCGAACAATGGTTTCCAGCTTTCGAATATTGGCATCCAGCTTTCGAATAATGGTTTCCAGCTTTCGAATAATGGCATCCAGCTTTCGAACGCTGGCACATGCAATAAACCCACTCGCCAATGACCGGCACTGTGGATAGATGTACATACAGGGTGCGAAAGAATTCCAGAAAAAAGACCCGTTTATTGCTTTGAGTTACAAGAATCACGCTTCTAGCGCACACAGGATGGTTTGCGCTACCACCAGCCACCCTGGGGAGTAAAGAAAAGAGGTCCAAGAGCATGGTGGCAGAGGCTGTGGGAAAACAATTTATTTTCATGTTTGGTGAGTGCCGATCAGGTTGGACAAAGCATCTCGGCAAGCTGCTGCGGCACGGCTAAGGCATCCATAAAGCGCTCAACGGAGCTGTCCTCCAGTGAACTGATAAGTCATATCCGAAGTAATCGTTGCACTCCACTTGCAAGGGGGCTGCTGGACTGCATTCAAACAAATTCCTCGTCCAGTTCTTGCACGATGGCCTCACGAAGTGCCAAGCCTGCAAAGAGATGCATGATGTCATGGTAAGTTGAATTATGGCCATCACAGAACAAAAACAAACATAACATAACAAACATAACAAAGATAACACCGAATTTTGTGAAACACAGTAATCGTGAAGACACTAGCAACATATTTTACAGGATAATTTTTAATTTATTCTTAAGAACCAGCCCCACATTAGTTGCACAAAGTGGAATTTAATTTACTAAACTTCCCTTACACCAAATGGTTTAATTTAGTTTAATGCGTCGTGTCGCACTCCCAGTAAATATATTGAATGCGAGATAAGGAAATTAAAGTGATATTGAAAACAGATTAATGTATTATTTTGTTTTAATATCATAACTTGTGTCTCTAAATTGCGAGGTAATTTTTTATTCCAGTAAATATGCACAGGTTGTAGCGTCTCTTCCACATGGACGCCAAAACAACATTTTTGATTAGTTTTATTTAATGGGGTCAAAAATGCGGCTTGCGACTTTTGACGAAATACGCTGAACGCAAGGAACTCAGGGCACCTTTGTTTTACCTTAGTTGCTTCGCATGCATGCTATAGTTGGATTCGAAACTGCAACTTGAAAACCACACAAAAATACTAGTCTGATAGTCCAGAGTAATGCCCTTTTTCATTGCGAGAGAACTTGGGCAAAAGCTTTAACCAGTAATTGCGGATTTTCTATTGAGTCTGCAAGAGTAGAAGGCAAAAAGAAACACTACGGAAGTATTACACATATCCTTACCAACTAGTCTGCAGTGGAAAATTAATTAAGCGGTTCTGATTTCCGTCGTGCATAAGCGGTAAAGGACATATTCCCGAATGCATCCTATCTCAATTCATATGAGTTCAAACCCGCTGTTAGCCAAAGTAGTGAATCTTTAGTGAGTTCATCTCACCAAAGACGAAAAATTAAATTCTCACCATTCGGCCACAATTCCACTGCGCACGACGTCAAGCAAGCCATTTCGCAATGAGAGTGGGTACACAGAAGTCGTCCTCGTGCTTTTTGGCTCGCTCTCTTCTCCTGCCGAAAAAATAAAGGCGCATGTAGTCAAAGCAACATTTACTACAAAAACCACTTTAACTTCCAGACGTATATCAAGATAAAAGAGTTTTAGTACTTACAAAAGATCTTGCAGGCGGTACGAACAGCGTCGGAGCTCTCCTAATATATGAGTGTGGCTTTTCGCGTGCGCAGACTATGAACGGTGCTAGCTCGAGTGTGCATGCATTTTTGTCGCGTTGGTTTGCACGTGGTTGAGCTCCGCCGTGCAGTCAAGAATGGTTTCAAGACGAGCAGTGGAGACGATGGTGTGTGTGTGGGGGGGGGGGGGGGGGGGGGGTTGGCTGGAGGGGAGAGAGGAATTTTCCTTTACACAGGTTTTGCGGTTCCGAGAAAAGTCCTCGAGCTGAAAGGTGGAGACAGGGAGGTGGAGGAACAGCGAAGCGCGTAGCTGCGCGCGAGGGAAAACAGGTTTGACAAAGTGACAACCAAAAAGAAAAAATAGCGCTTCGCGGGGTGGGGTGTTAGCCCGCTACCTGGAAAAGGGCACGGCCGGGAGAACAGGTGGGGAGATATTGGACTTGAAGACTTGAAAGAGAAAGGGAAAGAGGCCAAAACACGTGAAAAGGGTTTGGAATTTTTGGAGAATGAGTCACATGACCACAGGCAGTACAGAAAGGAATATCTACAAGAGAGAAGTGGATGGGAAACACGGAAGCGTCAAAGTATTGCTACAAAGCTGCAGCAAAAGCCTGAAAATTTTGAAGTGAAAAACTTGGAGCTTCAAGATGCATTTCGACAAAACGACTTGAGACACTCGCGTATTTTGTGGGGCCGTATGATGTGGCTTCTGTTAGTTCAAGATAGCTTAAAATGTTACCACATAATAACAAAAATATAAAGCAAAAAAAAATATCCAAGCAGAATGCGCGCTCTTTCATAGTTTCATGTACCGTACATGCGCCAAACAAGCTAGGTTAACATGCGTCTAACGCCAGTTGTCAGTCCATTTATTCAGTGATCGTCGAAGAATCCTCAAATTGTTTGTTGGTGTGGAAGTTTCGCGCAAAAAAAGCAAAAACAAACAAAGGCATGTTGAATTGTGGTTCGCAACTACTTTCGACGGTTTTCATCAATAAAGGTCATGTTCGAAAGAAAAAAAAAACTTGCGAGTAAATATGCAAGGACGTGAGCAAGAGCTATATTGCTCCCAATGCAAATTACGCAACAGAAGAATAAAATGGTCAAAAACAACAATTTCCAACACAACGATTTGCAGAAAAGGAAGGAAATAGCAAATCAGAAAACACGGGAAAGGCGCAATCACAGGGCACGACGTAGGGAAGCGTAGGAATCGCTTAGCACGTGTCCGCGTGCGTTTATGAAGCACCCGCCTAATATTTCACGAGCGCAACGCATAATTCGAAATTACGAGGCGACTGCTTCGTTTCTGGACGTTGCCAAAACTGAGCACAATTTCGGTTTAGCGAATGCACTTGCGCTAATCTATTACGTTTGTATCGCGATCTCCCTGAAGCAGACACCAGCTGCGCACTGCGGCAGTGAATTCCTAGAGCAAATAAAAAAAAGTGATTTTTTATTCCAATAATTTAATCAAATGAAACTTATTTGATTTTTGTTGAAGGCACCTGTTCACAATTTTTGTTGAAGGCGTCTCGGGTGTAATCAGAACGTTAATTCTGATCAACAGGACTTCGATCGCAATTCTAAACGTATTATTGCTGCTCACTGCGCAACCAGAGTGCAGTTTTTCCAACGGAATCATGGGTAGCTTTGCTCACAAACTGCAAAAGTGTTCGGTTAAAATATAATAATAAATAAAACCAAATCTTTGAACTCGCATGTTTTAGCGCGTTCGAAAATTATGAACTGCCGATATGGTACTCGACAATAAAATTAATTTTGAACCCATTTTAATGGATGATACAATGTTTACCAACGTTTGCCAGTATACTTTGAACACTGGATAAGCGGTGGTAATCCTAGGCCAATATAGCCAGCTCCCGGAAATGGCATAGCCAATTCTGGCAAAGAGTGGAACAACACTGGCTAACATGGCCCATGATAGCCATGATTCGATGATGGCACAGCCAGCAATGGCAAACAGTGGGGCAATCCTGGCTAACCTGGCCCATGATAGCCAGGATCTAATGAGGGCTCAGCCAATACTGGTAAAGCGACGGACAACCAGGGCCATTGTTGGATGTGCTAAGGAGTGGCACAACCAATATCGGATGCTCACTGGCAACTCTGGGCCTAGTTAGGGCCACGCTTTGCCAGTGGATTTCCAATATTGGCCCGCCGTCGTGTGCTACCTGGGGATGTATCCTTGGCAAAGAAGACAATTTGGAGGGAAGATGAAGCATTGCCAAATTGAAGAGGAGGGGAGACAGGACCGCGCCTTGAGGTGTTCCCCTCGAGCCGATGGTGTATGGCCCGTGTTCCGCATCTTGTATGCGTATGTAGGCTTGACGGTCTGTAAGAAATTGTTTTATGTAGTTGAATGTTTTGTGGCCACAGTTGGTGTTACTGAGGTGGTCCAGGATTACTTCGTGTTTGACGTTGTCGAATGCGCCTTTAAGATCCAAGGCCAGGACCACCCTGTCGTTGTGGGGACATTCGACAGGATCTAAGATGTCGTGGTGAAGCTGCAGAAGTATATCCTGTGCTGACTTGTGAGGGCGAAAACCGAACATGGTGTCCGCGAAAGTGTGCTGTGTTTCGAGAAAATCGGAGAGTCTGTCGCGCACCATCGTCTCCATCAGCTTGCCGACACAAGACGTGAGGGAGATGGGGCGAAGGTTTCGGAATAAAAGTCACGAGAGCCGATTTCCAATCGAGAGGGAGAGGAGTCTCTCCGTCCCAAATGCTATTGATGTATTTGAGGAGCGCGGCGTAGGCTGCGTCGGTAAGGTTGGCCAAGAGCTTGACCGTAACCTTGTCGCGCCCGGGTGCAGTGCCCCGCTTTATTTGCTTAAGGCTGCCCGGAGGTCGTGGAGTTGGAAAGGCTTGTCCAGCTCCGTGTTCTCTTCGCCTGCATACGAGTACGCCGCCTGCCGGGGGTCCTTAGTGGTGCACAGGTATCGATCCCTGAGCGTGTGCGCTAGCTGTTTTGTCGTTCATGTAAAGTTGTGCAAGGCCCTATGTAATTGGCGTTGGGTTTCCGTGCGTGTTTGTATTGGATCCATGAGAGCGCGGAACAGGCGCCACGTGTTGTGGCCAGACATCTGGCGAGCAGCCGAGTTGCACCGGTCCAACCAGTTAGTGTCGGCTAGCTGAGTAGCATAATCCGCTGCCTGTTGTGTGAGTTCAAGGATGCGGTTCTTTAGGCGTCTGTTATGTTTCTGTTTCGTCCATCGCTTCGTGAGGCTGCGACGGGCCTCCCAAAGGTGGAGCAGGTGGTTGTCCACGTCTGTGTGTGTTTCTGTGATCTGTATCCGCTTTTCGTGTTGTGTGAGTGTAGACGTGAGCGATCTGGGCCAGGCGTCGTATCCCGACTGGAGGGTGTCTACGATAGGTAGAGAGGTGCGGAAAGTCGTCCAGTCAGGGATACGAGCTTGGCAGCACGTGGAGGGCACGTCTCCACAGTTCGGGGATGTGAAACCTGTCTTCCATTGGAGGGGTGTATTGGATACGGACTCGAGCAAGAAGGCGGCGACCCGACTCCGTTAGCGACAAGCGCGTGTACTGGTTTGTAAGGTGCGCCTCCCGGAGCTCCCGGAAAGTATTCACCACCCCAAGGGCCATAAGCCGGCTGTTTGAAGTAGTGATGGGGAGGTCAAGGGCACGTTTAACAATTTTGCGAAGGATGACCTCAATGGCGTCCTCCTCTTGTTTCCGTAGGATGAGATAAGGAGTCGAATAGAGAGTTCGACTAGTTACGAAGGCGTTTGCCAGCCGCAAGGCATCCTTACTTCGTAACCCTTCGCGTTTGTTGGAAACCCGGCGGACCATGCGGCCCACCTGGTCCCCCACCTTACGGAGTTTGGCCAATGTAGTGTCTGGCCGCCTGTGTTTGTGGATGTAGAGTCCGAGTACCCGTATCTCATCACTTTCGCGTATGGGACCACTCTCAAGAGTTATTTTAGTTGTGCACTTCTGTGAGGGGCGGAGGTGCACAAATTCCGATTTTTGAGGGAGGAAGATGGGAGTGAACGAAGACACAGCAGTCACTGGACGCGCCTTTGTTTGACTTTGTTTATTGGGGTTTAACGTCCCAAAGCGACTCAGGCTATGAGGGACGCCGTAGTGAAGCGCCCCGGAAATTTCGACCACTGGGGTTCATTAATGTGCACTGACGTCGCACAGTACACGAGCCGGGATCGAACTCGCGTCATTCGGGTCAGCAGTCAAGCGTCATAACCACTGCGCCACCACGGCGGCTGCGCCTTTGTTCATTCCAAACTATCGAGCTGGCATGGCGAATATATATACATATGTGTGTGTGTGTGTACACACCGTTTCTGGACAAAACCATGCAAATATATACCATGAAAGAAAGAAAAAAAGAGCTGGCATGACGGAGTGGTTAGCGTGCTCGTCTCTCACCCTGGACCCTGGAGACCCTGGCTCGATTCCCCAACTCGACCAATTTCCTACTCAATGTTATTTTTATTTATGTGGCCTGACTAGAAATGAGGCTAATTGCTTAACCGATATCATTCGGATGCCATCGATGCACTGCGCGCCAATGCTGCTAACGCCGGCTTCGAAGGCCAAAAGTGACGGACCTCCTAGTGGCGCCCTCTGTCGTAGACAGAGCAAACTGCTCGGCGCCGCTGCCGCGCGGCGCGCCGACGGCGCTGCCATCTGGCGGAGCGCGGCTGAAGCAACGCTGTTCAAGGTCAACCGTGGCCATCGCCGGGGCCTACGCGACGGCTCGAAACCTGGCGCAGTATTGCGTATGTAATAAAAAAAAAATATTGCCTTTTTCGGAAGCTGAGTTACCTGTAGTTAAAATACCTGTTACCTGTAAAAAAAATCCCCTGTGCCCCTTGGTTTCTGTGGCTGTTGGCTTCTCTCATACCTGTAGTTAGAACTTTAAATACTCATTATCGTGTCTTTCCCAATTCTTGGACTTTTTGCACGCTGAAATGTCTGCATGCCTCCGCCGGCCCCACCCACTCGCCCCTCCACCGGCGCGGCGACCCATCGATATCCCTCCGCCGCTGACGTCAGGTGCGCGAAAGCCGAGAACCGCTGGTCGCCACGTGATGCGGAAGCGGGAGTTTTTGAAAAAGTATTGTAAATTATCCACTAGCTGTAGAGACCTCGTGCGCGGCATGAACGCTCCGTGGACGGTAATCTACTTAATGGAACCATTTTATAGCCAGCATCGAACATCCCTTTAAAGGGGCCCTTTAGGGACAAGCAGAACAAGCATTGATTATTCGTATAGTATTTATGGGCGTAGTTAGATAAGGACAGCGATCGAAATTTTTATGTTGTGATGTGTTGGGTTTTATGGCACATAGGCAACTGAAGTCATCATGCGCCGAAGACAAGGTATTGCGAAATTTTTATATTTGATGGAAAATTGTATCGGCACAAAGGAATGAAACTTAGATTTGCAGTAAGCACAGCAGTTTTCTTGGAAAGCATCATATAACACAAGAGTTTGAAAACGTTGTCTTTGCGATTTCGCTAAATCGCTAGTCTTGGGTGACCGCAGAACGGAGTATAAAATTTTGTGAAGCCTGAATTTTTTTTCACCGATTATATAGGTGTTTGTTCTTGCAAGCAGCGCAAAAATTTTCTGGCTTTTGTAATTTTGTAGAAAAAAATTGAAAACGGGGTTCAAAAATGTATGCGTTTCAATAAGGAACATTTTTAGGACGACAATGGAAAAAGACGGAGCTAAAAATTGGCAGTGGCTTAGCTCAGCTATGTCAGGATATACGTATCGAGAGGTGCGCAGTCTCTCTCTCGGTCGGAGGCGAGCGGCGCGGCGCACCTGCTGCGCGGCTGTGACGTCACTCGGCTCCTCGCGCATGCGCACAAGTGGCGCCGAAGGCTCAGAGCGAAACGGCGAGACTGCGGTATAATGTAGCTCTCGCTACAAAACTTGTAGTTGAAATTCTTCCACGACATTCATTAGCAGTTTCTACTACAATCGGAGGTGATTTGTGCTTCTAGACGGATAAGCTTTTTACTTGCGCGTTAACATTTGCCGAAATACAAAAAGGAGATAAATGGGCAGCTTTGAATCCAATTAAAAAAAAACATCACAGCCGATTTTCAGTTAAATTTACCTGAAACGCTTTTAGCTCTTGGTACTTCAGCGTGACTACAGAGTGCTGCATTATATTCTTTTAAATTGCGAATTGAAATGCCAAATACAGGCCATATTTCGCTGAGATATCTTTACTGGATATTATATGTAAAAAAAAAAAACTGCGAAGAATACGACTTCAAACTGAATGCATTGGGTAGCATTTTTGCTAACACAGCGAGAAAGAATATCACAAAATTATTCGGAAGCTTACTGCTCAGCTCTTTATCCGCGGTTTTATTACGTTCACGTTAACAATCCCCCTATTTCGATTACTGTTCCTAGGCATTGTTAATGTAAGGAAAAAATTGCTCAAGGTCCAGCAGGCTTCATAGAAAAATCGGCGAAATCGGCGAGCTCGGGCTTTAACGTCAGCGCACTAAAACTACACCTTAAGGGTGCGTCCCAATAGCGTTAGTGGGTTAATGCTCAAGTAACACTTGTTGCTGGGCTAGCCGGTGCATTATTCTTCGTACAAAAGTTAGCGCAAAACACAAACTCACAAGAAAGGTGGACAGGACAACGCACTGTATTGGAAAGGTACTCAAGTAACACTTGTTGCTGGGCTAGTCGGTGCATTATTCTTCGTACAAAAGTTAGCGTGAAACACAAGAAACTCACAAGAAAGGTGGACAGGACAACGCGCTGTATTGGAAAGGTACTCAAGTAACACTTGTTGCTGGGCTAGTCGGTGCATTAGTCTTCGTACAAAAGTTAGCGCAAAACACAAGACACTCACAAGAAAGGTGGACAGGACAACGCGCTGTATTGGAAAGGTACTCAAGTAACACTTGTTGCTGGGCTAGTCGGTGCATTATTCTTCGTACAAAAGTTAGCGCGAAACACAAGAAACTCACAAGAAAGGTGGACAGGACAACGCGCTGTATTGGAAAGGTACTCAAGTAACACTTGTTGCTGGGCTAGTCGGTGCATTATTCTTCGTACAAAAGTTAGCGCAAAACACAAGACACTCACAAGAAAGGTGGACAGGACAACGCGCTGTATTGGAAAGGTACTCAAGTAACACTTGTTGCTGGGCTAGTCGGTGCATTATTCTTCGTACAAAAGTTAGCGCAAAACACAAGAAACTCACAAGAAAGGTGGACAGGACAACGCGCTGTATTGGAAAGGTACTCAAGTAACACTTGTTGCTGGGCTAGTCGGTGCATTATTCTTCGTACAAAAGTTAGCGCGAAACACAAGAAACTCACAAGAAAGGTGGACAGGACAACGCGCTGTATTGGAAAGGTACTCAAGTAACACTTGTTGCTGGGCTAGTCGGTGCATTAGTCTTCGTACAAAAGTTAGCGCAAAACACAAGACACTCACAAGAAAGGTGGACAGGACAACGCGCTGTATTGGAAAGGTACTCAAGTAACACTTGTTGCTGGGCTAGTCGGTGCATTATTCTTCGTACAAAAGTTAGCGCGAAACACAAGAAACTCACAAGAAAGGTGGACAGGACAACGCGCTGTATTGGAAAGGTACTCAAGTAACACTTGTTGCTGGGCTAGTCGGTGCATTATTCTTCGTACAAAAGTTAGCGCAAAACACAAGACACTCACAAGAAAGGTGGACAGGACAACGCGCTGTATTGGAAAGGTACTCAAGTAACACTTGTTGCTGGGCTAGTCGGTGCATTATTCTTCGTACAAAAGTTAGCGCAAAACACAAGATACTCACAAGAAAGGTGGACAGGACAACGCGCTGTATTGGAAAGGTACTCAAGTAACACTTGTTGCTGGGCTAGTCGGTGCATTAGTCTTCGTACAAAAGTTAGCGCAAAACCCAAGACACTCACAAGAAAGGTGGACAGGACAACGCGCTGTACTGGAAAGGTACTCAAGTAACACTTGTTGCTGGGCTAGTCGGTGCATTATTCTTCGTACAAAAGTTAGCGCAAAACACAAGACACTCACAAGAAAGGTGGACAGGACAACGCGCTGTATTGGAAAGGTACTCAAGTAACACTTGTTGCTGGGCTAGTCGGTGCATTATTCTTCGTACAAAAGTTAGCGCAAAACACAAGACACTCACAAGAAAGGTGGACAGGACAACGCGCTGTATTGGAAAGGTGCTCAAGTAACACTTGTTGCTGGGCTAGTCGGTGCATTAGTCTTCGTACAAAAGTTAGCGCAAAACACAAGACACTCACAAGAAAGGTGGACAGGACAACGCGCTGTATTGGAAAGGTACTCAAGTAACACTTGTTGCTGGGCTAGTCGGTGCATTATTCTTCGTACAAAAGTTAGCGCAAAACACAAGACACTCACAAGAAAGGTGGACAGGACAACGCGCTGTATTGGAAAGGTACTCAAGTAACACTTGTTGCTGGGCTAGTCGGTGCATTAGTCTTCGTACAAAAGTTAGCGCAAAACACAAGACACTCACAAGAAAGGTGGACAGGACAACGCGCTGTATTGGAAAGGTACTCAAGTAACACTTGTTGCTGGGCTAGTCGGTGCATTATTCTTCGTACAAAAGTTAGCGCGAAACACAAGAAACTCACAAGAAAGGTGGACAGGACAACGCGCTGTATTGGAAAGGTACTCAAGTAACACTTGTTGCTGGGCTAGTCGGTGCATTATTCTTCGTACAAAAGTTAGCGCAAAACACAAGACACTCACAAGAAAGGTGGACAGGACAACGCGCTGTATTGGAAAGGTACTCAAGTAACACTTGTTGCTGGGCTAGTCGGTGCATTATTCTTCGTACAAAAGTTAGCGCGAAACACAAGAAACTCACAAGAAAGGTGGACAGGACAACGCGCTGTATTGGAAAGGTACTCAAGTAACACTTGTTGCTGGGCTAGTCGGTGCATTATTCTTCGTACAAAAGTTAGCGCGAAACACAAGAAACTCACAAGAAAGGTGGACAGGACAACGCGCTGTATTGGAAAGGTACTCAAGTAACACTTGTTGCTGGGCTAGTCGGTGCATTATTCTTCGTACAAAAGTTAGGGCGAAACACAAGAGACTCACAAGAAAGGTGGACAGGACAACGCGCTGTATTGGAAAGGTACTCAAATAACACTTGTTGCTGGGCTAGTCGGTGCATTATTCTTTGTAGAAAAGTTAGCGCGAAACACAAGAAACTCACAAGAAAGGTGGACAGGACAACGCGCTGTATTGGAAAGGTACTCAAGTAACACTTGTTGCTGGGCTAGTCGGTGCATTATTCTTCGTACAAAAGTTAGCGCGAAACACAAGAAACTCACAAGAAAGGTGGACAGGACAACGCGCTGTATTGGAAAGGTACTCAAGTAACACTTGTTGCTGGGCTAGTCGGTGCATTATTCTTCGTACAAAAGTTAGCGCGAAACACAAGAAACTCACAAGAAAGGTGGAGAGGACAACGCGCTGCATTGGAAAGGTACTCAAGTAACACTTGTTGCTGGGCTAGTACGAAGAATAATGGACCGACTAGCCCAGCAACAAGTGTTACTTGAGTACCTTTCCAATACAGCGCGTTGTCCTGTATGGCTTTCTTGTGGGTTAATGCGGATGTATGCGGATTTGATCATTTTCTACTTTGTATTCATAGATCGCTAGGAGCACTCATACAACTCTAGTCGCAGTGGTTAAGCGATGCGTCACTGCCATGCGATGGCAGATGGTACCTCCGGTGTAGGTTGTGAGGCCTGCGTTGCTCTTTCCGAACAAAGCTCCCAGAACCAAACATTTATCAAACTGTCACCTGCCACTGTTGTCAGTTTGCTTACAGTCCGGTGGCCAGGCAGAAGGGCAGTGTCGAAATCACTGAGTAGGGGTCTTGGTGCTGGCGCCCTGAACTAAAAGTTTTCTACTGCTGTCCTGAATGTCATAATGCCATTTTAGTATTTATATACTGTTAGTGTCGTATGAGGTATATATTTACTTATTAATTTTTCATCTATATCAGTTTTATATCGCCACTGACTCAACATACGAAATTTTTTTGTGCGTTTTAAGCTGGCGACTTTCTGCAATCTGGATCGCAATACCTCGACGCGAAAACGCATTTTGAACTGAACAGAGAATCCTGCTGCGCTAGATGGCTGGGTTCTGTCGTTGTGGAATGTGCAGCGCTGAACACATACTTGCGCAGCTGTGTGTCCTTTCCCTATGTGTCAGCCACCTGCCAGCGCCGCGCATTCCACAATGACATAACTGGTCAGGCAGTTAAGGCAGTTAAACTACAAGCCGGAGTTGACTCAGGTACAGAGAGGCAACATTACTTTGCGGAGTTTATTTCGACAGGAGATTAGCTCAATGTCCAAAGTCTGTCGGACAAAACGTGTCCAGCACTTAGCTAACGGCTTCACTTGCAATGGCTCTGACGAAGGCGCCTTGCGGCATCTTCGTAAACTTGCATACGGGCGCGCACCTGTGTTATTTAAAGACGATGCTAATAGACGAAGCGCGAACACTTCCGAATAAGAAGCTCTTTCAGGCGGATGACACTATTTCCGTGAACTGGATTACGAAATAAAGTGAAACCGCTCATGATGCTATTCCTCCAGCGCGTGGCCCAGCATAATACCGTAAGCATGTAGATGACTGACTTCCGCAGAGATGGTGGATGCGTATAAGCATCGCCTGAATCAGATTTAACACTTTGCATGCGGAGAATCTCGTTATCACGTACTTTCTTTACCCTCTTCCTGTCTCATGCCCCATCATGAAAAGTCAGAAACTTGATATCGTTTAGCTTTCCTCTGACTCAACCTACGAACCCGCTGGCTGTATCTACACGCTCGTCTGCAGTCGAGAGAAAGTTGTTCAGCGTTTGTAAACTGGTGCCTGGTTTTCTTTCGCCGGAAAACGCTTGCTCTGTAACGATATTTCTAGTGTTGGCGCTTATGAAACTTCAACCTCCTCTATATGTCATTGGCAGAAGTTGCCTTTGGACATAGATGGACACGCTGTGTAGATAGTCTGGATTGACTTCGGCTGAGCCAAACACGCATATGACGACTCATGAGACATGTCGGAAATAACGGCGGATCTCCGCATCGAGTTGTCTCACATAGAAACACGCGTGCAAAACGATTACTCTTTTTTTTTAAATCATGCGCGTTTACCATACTGCAAACCTGACTGCCGAGTTGCAGACAAAGCGAAATTTCAAAACCATGTTTAGTACCCGTAGCTCTGCTCTATTTATTATCCACAGATCCTGGGAGGGTCGACCTTGTGTAGTTATGGGAAGTAATTTTAAGGGAAGCTTCTTTAAACATATTGTCACGACCCGAGGAGCCGCGAAGGTAGGCGTCGGCAAGAACCCAAGACTGGGAGTCTTCTTTTTAATTATAGAGCCAGCTTCCACGACACCAAACAGAACAAGCGCGCCGCGAGAGCCCACCGCCGCTTCGTCGTCGTCTTCGATTCAGCGCGGAGGCCGCGCGGCGCGTTATAGGCGCGTGGCATTATTCCCCCCCCCCCCCCCCCCCCCCCCCCCGCGAAAGGAAACATCGTCTCGATGTGGAATGGGGTATGTACAGTGAGAGGAGGAGGAGCAAAAACAAGAAGAATAGGGGTGAGGTGAACTATACAAGTTGCGCTAAATGAAATGCGGCGAGAGTCAAGGTCACACGTGGGGTAAGGGGAAAAAGGTAAGAAACACAGCGTGAACGCAGCGCTCAGTCACGCGAAAAGTACGGCTTTAAGCGCACTACATGCACAATTTCAGGCCGTTGACGCTGAGGGCCGACGATCACAGTTCCATGGGGTACAACTTCGTAGTTGACGCTGTTCAAACGGCGCAGGACTCTGTACGGGCCAAAGTACCTATTTATAAACTTTTCGCACAATCCCTTGCGGCGCACGGGTGTCCACACCCACACGTGGTCGCCGGGCTCGTAGTGCACGTCCCTGTGCCGAAGGTTATAGTGTCGGGCATCGGCGGATTGCTGGTCCTTGATGTGCAAGCGGGCCAGCTGACGGGCCTGCTCTGCTTGCTCCACGAAGTGGCCAGCTTTAGGGGGAAGCTCTGTGTCGCCGTACGGCAGCATGGCGTCTAGCATCATGCGGACCTCTCTGCCATACACGAGACGAAACGGGGTGAACTGGGTGGTTTCCTGCGTCGCGGTATTATATGCGAAGGTGACGTACGGCAAGACCTCATCCCAGGTTTTGTGTTCAACGTCGACGTACATCGAGATCATGTCCGCCAATGTTTTGTTGAGCCGTTCCGTTAGACCATTGGTTTGGGGATGATACGCTGTTGTTGGTCGATGAGCAGTATGGCTAAGCGCTAAGATGTCACGTAGTAGTCGGGCTGTAAACGCCTTGCCTCGGTCAGTAATGATGGCCGATGGGGCGCCGTGTCTAAGCACGATGTCGTGCATAAAGAAGTGGGCAACTTCGGCGGCAGTACCTCTCGCAAGGGCCTTCGTTTCAGCGTAGCGGGTCAAGTAGTCTGTGGCGACTACGATCCACTTGTGGCCGGTAGACGAGAGAGGAAATGGCCCCAGAAGGTCCATGCCGACTTTGTCGAATGGTATTTGTGGCGGCTCGATGCACTGAAGCAGTCCAGGAGGCTTGAGCGCGGGTTTTTTTCGCCGCTGGCATTGCCGGCATGTCCGGACATAATGCTTGACACTTGAAGTTAGGTTGGGCCAGTAATAGTTCTGCCGGATTCGGGATAAGGTGCGGGTAACTCCAAGGTGGCCGGAAGTCGGTTCATCATGGCAGGCAAGGAGGACTTCATCCCGCAGATCAGACGGTATGACGAGCAGGTAAGTTGTCGGACTTGAAGTAGGGTTCTTTTTATAAAGCACCCCTCTCCGCAGGCAAAACGACGATAGTCCACGAGCTAGGTATCGTGGTATTTCAGGGCAACCACCTTCGAGATGTTCGATGAGCAGACGGAGCTCAGTGTCGGCACGCTGTCTGGAAACGAGCTCAGATGTGTTGACCGCTCCAAGGAAGCTATCATCGTCGGTGGTGTCTTGCGGAGGAGGTTCGACGGGAGCGCGTGACAAGGTATCAGCGTCGGTGTGTTTCCGGCCTGACTTGTAGGTGACGGTGTAATCGAATTCCTGCAGGCGTAATGCCCAACGTGCTAGGCGGCCGCAAGGGTCCTTTAAATTTTTCAGCCAGCACAGCGAGTGGTGGTCGGTGACGATACAAAACGGTCTGCCATAGAGGTATGGGCGGAACTTGGCGGCGGCCCAGACTACCGCTAAACATTCTTTTTCCGTGGTAGAGTAGTTCAACTCAGCACGCGACAGTGCGCGGCTGGCGTAGGCAATTACTTTGTCGACACCGTTTTGCCGCTGAACTAGAACGGCGCCAAGACCGACGTTGCTCGCATCCGTGTGCACCTCCGTGTCGGCATCTTCGTCGAAATGTGCCAGGATGGGCGGTGATTGGAGTAGGCGTCGTAACTCGTCGAAGGCAGTCTGTTGTTCGTTGCCCCAGGAAAATGACGTGTCATCACGGGTTAGGAGCGTCAGAGGGCTGGCGAGCTGGGCGAAGTTTCTAATGAAGCGGCGATAATAGGAGCACAGGCCCAGAAAACGTCGGACTGCTTTTTTGTGGCAGGGGACCGGAAAGGAAGCAACGGCAGCAAGCTTCTCTGGGTCAGCGCGGATTCCGTCAGCACTAATGACGTGCCCGAGGAACTTCAATTCGGTGAACCCAAAGTGGCATTTTTCTGGTTTGAGGGAGAGGTTGGCGGATCGAACGGCTTTGAGGACAGTCCTGAGGCGGTGCAGATGTTCCGTGAACGTTGCGGAAAAAATGATGACATCGTCAAGATAAACAAGACAGGTCTGCCACTTCAAACCGGTGAGAACGGTGTCCATCATTCTTTGGAACGTGGCAGGAGCACAGCAGAGCCCGAAAGGGAGGACGCGAAATTCATACAGCCCGTCCGGTGTAATGAAGGCGGTTTTCTCACGGTCCCTCTCATCAACTTCTATCTGCCAATAACCACTTCTGAGGTCGACCGAAGAGAAGTACTTGGCTTGACGAAGTCGGTCGAGGGAGTCGTCGATACGCGGGAGCGGGTACACGTCTTTCTTGGTCACACTGTTCAGCTTCCTGTAGTCGACGCAGAACCGTAGTGTCCCGTCTTTCTTTTTCACGAGGACGACAGGAGACGACCACGGACTGCTTGACGGTTGGATGACGCCGTCTGTGAGCATCTCTTCGACCTGTGTTTGAATAGCATCTCGCTCACGAGGGGACACACGATAGGGCTGCTGATGGATGGGGCGGGCTCCTTCATGCGTGATAATGCGGTGTTTAACTATCGACGTTTGGCGCACTTTAGACGACGACGTGAAACACGCACCAAACTCCCGCAAGAGGTCCTGGAGTTGCCTCTTTTCAGTGGGTGGAAGGCCAGGATTTATGTCTACGCTGGTGACCGCTTCGGCGTCAGCTCCAGGTGTGTCCTCCGCACAAGCAAAGCATTCGGCCACTTCCTGAACATGGTCGACGTAAGCGATGGCTGTGCCACGGAACAGATGTCGATGCTCATTGCAGAAGTTGGTGACAAGGACCTCTGTACAACCGTCATGAAGGGATCCAAGGCCCCGTGCCACCGCAACCCCCTTAGTGAGCACGAGGGAGACATTAGGCTCGACAACCCGGAGTCCCCTATGTGGTTCGTCGCAGGTAACTCTAGCGAGAATGCTGGCACGTGGTGGCACCGTAACGTTATCGTCGGCGACTCGCAGGGCGGACCGAGAACCCTGGTGCGCAGGTTCTTCTGTGGCCATTGCGGTAGAAAACGTCACCAAGCGGTTCGGCAGGTCTATGATAGCACCGTGCTCGCGAAGAAAGTCGATGCCAAGGATGACATCGCGAGAACATTCGCGGAGAACGAGAAAAGTGGCAACGAATGTGCAGCCTCGAACCGTAACCCGGGCCGCACACATGCCGAGTGGTGCGACAAGATGTCCGCCTGCCGTGCGTATGTCGGGGCCGTCCCAGGGTGTCGTCACTTTTTTCAGGGCCGTCGCAAGCCGTCCGCTAAGGATAGAGTAATCTGCGCCCGTATCGACCAACGCGCTGACCTCCTTTGTGTCGACGAGAACAGGGATATCCAAGGAGACCCTGCCTTCAGCACGGCCCGTCGATGGCTGTTGTGGAGGACTCAGTCGGTGCGGCGGCGGAACCTGGTCGGCGACTGGGGTTGCGCTGTCGGGGCGATTCAAGCGGTGCGTTGGGGGAAACTCTTCGGTGATGCGGCGTTCGGCGTCGGGGCGATTGGGTCGGTGCGGCGGCGGAAGCGGGTCGGCGGTCGGGGTTGCGGCATCGCGGCGATACGAAAGGCGCGTCGGGGAAAACTGTGCAGCGATGCGGCGTGCGACGTCGGGGCGATTCAGTTGCTGCGGCGGTGGAAGCTTTGCGTCGGAACGGCGTTCGGCGGCCTCGCCTCCAAAGGCCGCCGGAGCTAGTTTTCCCGACGAGGGCTCGAGGAACCACGTTATCCTGGGGCGAAACGGGACCCAGAGGGCGAAGACCGGCGTGGAGAGGGCGATCGCGACTCGCGGCGCGGAGGAGACGGTGAACTACGCTGGCGGGTGACATACTCAGCGATGTCTTGAGGGCGCTCGCCAGGGCGTGGACGGGGGCTGTCGATGGAAAAACCGCGCAGTCCCATTTCGCGATAGGGGCACCGCCGGTAGAGATGGCCGGCCTCACCAGTGGTAGCAGAGCGGGCGTTGATCCGGAGTCCGCCAGAGGTCAGTCTTCCGCGGTGCTTGGCGCCGATCCGCCCAGTAAGGAGTCGGCTGGGCAGAGTGCACCGCGACCAATGGTGCGGTGTAAGGCGAAGGCCCAGGAGGTGGGGCCGCGCGGCGCACGACGTCCGCGTACGTGACTGGCTGGACAGGAGTCGGGTACGGCGCGGGATCGTATGGGGTCGGTTGCGGCGCCGGCACAGCTGCAGCGTCTTGTGCCCTGAGTGCCTGCCGGACTTCCTCGCGGATGACGCTGGTGACGGAATCGACGCGAGGGGCAAAGGTGGCTTGAAGGTGCTGCAGCTCCTCCCGGACCACGGAACGGATTAGTTCGCGAAGGGAGTCCTGATTCGGCCTGGGTTCATGGTCGAACCGGTCCAACGTTGATAGAGTCGAAGTTTGACGCAGTTGCCGGTCGTACTGATGGGATCTCTGCTGCAGCAGTTTCTCCATGTGCACGGCGTCGGCCAGAAACTCCGCGACGGTGTCGGGCGGGTTCCGCACGAGGCCGGAAAAGAGCTGGTCTTTTACGCCGCGCATCAGGTGCCGCAGCTTTTTTTCTTCAGGCATGGCCGGATCGGCGCGATGGCAAAGACGCGTCACATCTTCGACGTACATAGCAACACCCTCATTGGGAAGCTGAATTCGAGAGGACAGTGTACGCTCTGCGCTCTCCCGGCGGTCGCTGTTGGCGTACGTACTCACGAGCTGACGTCGAAAGTCCGGCCACGTACAGAAAGTAGTCTCATGGTTTTCGAACCACGTTCGTGCGGAGTCTTCAAGGCTGAAGTACACGTTACGCAGCTTTGTAGCGTCGTCCCAGCAGTTAAAGGTCGCGACCCGTTCGTACTGAGCCAACCAGTCTTCGGCATCTTCAAACAGGTCACCGTGAAAGGGCTTAGGCGTGCGTGGAGTCTGAAGGGTGAGATAGGTGGGGCTGCCTGCAGGGACGGTTGTAGGCAGGGCGGGCAGTGGCGTCGCCATGAGTGGTATGGTAGTTGAAGGCGCGCTGACAACAGGGAGGGCCTCGGGGGACAGGCCTCGGATCCTCCGGCTGGCACGATGGACGGGGGTGGACACAAGAGGCGGGCGCGTCGAGTCGTCCTCAGGAGTAGGGAGCATCGGTCGCACCTCCACCAGTGTCACGACCCGAGGAGCCGCGAAGGGAGGCGTCGGCAAGAACCCAAGACTGGGAGCCTTCTTTTTAATTATAGAGCCAGCTTCCACGACACCAAACAGAACAAGCGCGCCGCGAGAGCCCACCGCCGCTTCGTCGTCGTCTTCGATTCAGGGCGGAGGCCGCGCGGCGCGTTAGGCGCGTGGCAATATTTTAGCAACAACAAATCGCTCCCAGCTTTTGCAGTAAAATAGTAGTAGTAGTAAAAGACTTTTAATCGACCATAATTTACAGGCCGAGCATTTCGACTGCCTGGGCGACCAGAAGCCGCTGTTCTTCTCCCCTTCAGCGCCAAGCCAGTCGAGCCAGGTGGTGATGGATAGAGAGGGTGGGGGGAAGGAACCCGACTGCTGAGCAGCCGGGCAATAGAAGAGGCAATGGGCCAGGTCCGCATAGATACAGGGGCAGTTGGGACAGGAAGGGTCAGATCGATAGCGATAGAGGAAGAGGCGGGACGGGGTGATAGCTGCATTCATCTGAATGTGCCGAAGAAGGCGAGACTCCGGCACCGTGAGTGATGGATGAGGGGGAGGGTAAAGGCGTTTGTCGAGGCGGAGCTCAAGGTAGACCTCTTTTATGGTGCGGCGAAGGGTGAGTCTCCCACCGTCCTCGGAGGGCTTGGGCCAGGGGATCAACGGTGCCCGGAAAAGTGTGTCGCGGGCGAGCTGATGGGCCAGCTCATTGCCGTCAATCCCTGAATTCCCAGGGACCCAGCGGAGGAAACGATGGAAGGCTGCAGTGCGGAGACCGCTCGTTCGACCTCCTGTTGGAGAGAAGGGGTCAGGGTGCGTTTCTGTATGTGGTGTATAGCGGCTTGTGAGTCCGAATAGACTGTGTACTCTTGGAGAGAGGGAAGGAGGGAAAATGACTGGAGGGCATGCGCAATGGCGAGGACCTCGAGGGACAATGCGTCTGCAGGGTGTAGATACGGCCCGCTGGTGTGGGTTTCAGGAGCAGGGAGGTGTGGATGGTACAGGGCGTAGCCGCAGGAACCTCGAAGACCACAAATATGTTATAGCTTTGATTTAGCCATAGAATCCTGCATCTACCGTGGCATCTCTAACTTCAGCCGTGAGACCTTTAATTATTCAGTAAATTAATTTATTATAACTTCGTGAATCTAATATATTTCAATATAATTTAATGGCCGTCACTTGCCAATAGTGGCAGGTGGAAAAATGGAGAGAGGAAAATTGCCCTTTCCACTTTTAGGGGAGAAAAGGAAAAAGGAAGAGAGAGAGGGTAGGAGGCCACGGTTGGCCTAGTGGCTAGGAAAGTTGTGGTGAGAGCTGAGGAGCGCGCCCAACCCGACGGTGGCTGGCACGCTAAGAGCCCAGAGGGCGGCTAACGTGAGAAGCGGTGGTTGTGACGAGGGCGGAGGAATGCACAACCTGATGGTTGTTACGCAGCAGAATGGAGGCGTACGTCAGTGAGCCAAAGCTCACAGCTTGCGCTGATTCATGTCACAGCTTGCACTGATTCATGTCCCAGCTTGCGCTGATTCATGTGTTAAGCCAGTAAGCCTAGCTCTGTAAATATTTTAACCATCTCATTTCTACTGCAAAGTTGTGTTCGGTTTTCGGGCTTGCTATCGAATTAAAATTTTTTGAGGGCACAAATTACAATAGTTAGTCGAGAATTGCGCTTACGGAGGAGACAAGTAGCATAAGGTTGCTGGAATATGCAGATAATCTTTATATATTTGGCAGACAGGGCTTTTCCTGGTGAATTTAGGAGTACCGGAAGCACTAGGACGAACTATAAAATTTCGCATAATCTTAGTTTATGTTGTATTACAGAAGCTATGCTTTATCAAAGGGAGCTGAAAGTTTGAAATAAACCTTTTGTTAACCTGAATCCAAGCGAAATTCGCATGAAATACCCTAGGAGCACAGCATAATTCTGATTCGCATTAGCCAGACCTATAAAATCTCCGAAGAGGAAAACAGCTTCATGTCTTTATTCATTAACAACGCTAACAAGCAAAAAACATGCTTCCTAAGTAATTTTTGAGGTTCTGTTCTGCCATTGCGCTAATTAGAATGCAATAACAAGCAATCAGTTCGAAGTCGAATTCGTGCTGTTTCCTCTTTTTAGCGGAGAATATCCTGTAACGGTAGATCAAATAAATATGGTCTGCATTAGGCAATTCATTTTTTAGTTTAACAGATTAAAATGAAAAATTGTATTATTCCTCTAGGGTTACTAGGTACTAAACATATTTCGGACAAATTTAAAATAATGTAGGTTATTGCATTTTTTAACACGATTCAAAGTAAGCCACTTCGCACAATTTTCGAATTTTAAGGATATTTTAATGTGCAACTAAGGAAAAAGCTTGCCAGAAGTATGATTCTTCCCTGACGGTAGTAGGACGAACCGGAGTAAACAGAGGAAAAATTTCGCCGTAAGCTCTAGCTCTTTCTTCTCCCATTATCGTCCTGAAAAGCACCCCTCTTGGAAACGCACAACTTTTTCTTTAAAACATATACTGCAGTTATTGAAGACCAAACAAGAGGACTATACACGATTAAATACATAAATGCAACGCAGCTCTGCCATGAGCAAACATAAAAAAAAACAAAAGAAACAGGAGATCATTGGAACAAGAACTTAGCAAAAAGTATAAGAAATCATCAAGCGGGCAATTCAATAGGATGCTTTCCGTGCTTGTTCTCGAAATGTATTAGCATCAACAGCAAATACTTCTACTGGGAGCGCATTCCACAGGGTGACAGTGCGCAGGAAAAAAAAAAAGAGTTCTTAAAACTGTTAGTAAGTGAAAAGTATAGCTCCAGGTTGTACCACACCTGGATGAATGAATAGTCCCGAATCGGCGCTTTGGTGGTGATTGTACAGTAGAAACGGAGACCGTTGTCGGGCAAGAATTCTTTTGCTTTCTAATGTCGGAACGTTTACGGGGATGAGAGATGAGGACGAATCTAGTCTGCGGTATGACTTGTATATAAAACCAAGCATGTTTGCGATTTTTTTTTTGCGACGAAATTTCAAAAAACAAGCAATGTTTTTCGCTTCGTTTCAACAGAAAGGTTTGCATATAATGACTGAAAAAGATTCATGCTCTAGAAAAAATTTCTTTTCTTCCGCTGGGATCTAGATTTGCGATTTGGCGAAATCGCAAAAGCGACGTTTTCATCTTTAGTAAAATATTTTCTCTTTCGCAAAAAAAAAAAACTACGCTGTTTATTGCAACGCTAAGCGCCCTACTTTTTTCCGCAGATCTGTCCATCACATATACGCGTAAAGATCTCATCGGAGTAAAAACGGGGTCATCAGACCTCGATTGCTACCCTGACCTCAACCCCCCTGTAGAGATAGCATAGAAAGATAAACGTACTTGGTTGCTAGGGGTAAAATGCAAGGTTGAGAAACGCTTCATTTAGGCAGAGATTTATTTTTAGTCGACGTTTCGGACAGAGCTTGTCCTTTGTAAAGACTGCAGTTACAAAAATTTTCCTTCTGTTCTTAAGGAGTTGGCGAGGTGCTGGAAGTAGCAAGAGAATAGGGCTATTTTTTTTTTACCTACACTGGCTACACTGGTGTAACAATTGTATAATAAAATTATGATACACTGGCTGCACTAGTGTAAGGGATCGTTAGTGTACGCGGGGTCATCGGAACGCGGCTGGGGGTGCTCAAAGCGAAGCGTCTCCTTTCTTGGAACGCGGCCGCTCGCGAACGCGCCGGCAAGTACGGGTGTCCCCCCACCCGCGGTACCGATTCGCACACGTGCTGGCACGGATGTGTATTTGTGTTTGTTTTATTTTTATTTTGTGGTGGAGGGAATGTTCTCTGCACGTACTGGCACGACCGTTCGTTTGTGTTTGTGGAAAGGGCGTTTTGCCCTACAGAAGCTGGAGGGCTGGCCAGGCTCTTGATAAACCAATCATGTGAACATTGCAACATGATTGGAACCTACGAAATGTGGGCCGGGCCTTTAGGGCTTTAAAACCGGGCCCCGGAGCTGGAAGCTGGGTTCTGCGCTAAGGTGAGATGCTACGCACCTTCGGCAACGCCGAGTAGGGGCCTCCCCTAGTATTAGCCAGTTCCGCCTTTTTGTTGTTTGTTCTTTGCTGTTTTAATTTGTCTCTAGTGCCTGAACTTCTATCTATTGTAAATTACTGTACATAAACTGTACATAAGTTTTCCCTTTATCCCTGCGTCTGAAATCATCACAAGACCGTCTCTGACGGGGCACCCCTGGTGCGAGGAAGACAGAGAACCTGAACTGCAGTTACAAAAATTTTCCTTCTGTTCTTAAGGAGTTGGCGAGGTGCTGGAAGTAGCAAGAGAATAGGGCTATTTTTTTTTTACCTACACTGGCTACACTGGTGTAACAATTGTATCATAAAATTATGATACACTGGCTGCACTAGTGTAGTCAGTGCAGGTAAAAAAAATGGCCCTAATATGTCTATTTAGGGCAGATAGTGACAGCTGATCCGGATCGTGAGAGGGAAATAACTAGAAGAATAAAAATTAGGTGGAGCGCATATGACACGTTCTCTCAGATCATGAATGGCAGTTTACCAATATCCCTCAACAGAAAAGTATACAACAGCTGTATCTTGCCGGTACTCACCTATGGGACGGATGCATGGAGGCTAACAAAGAGGGTTCAGCTTAAGTTAAGGACAACGCCGCGAACTATGGAAAGGAAAATGATCGGTGTAACGTTAAGAGACCAGTAGCGGGCGGAGTAGGTGAGAGAACAAGCGCGAGTTAATGACATCCTAGTCGAAATCAAGAGGAAGAATTGGGCTTCGGCAGGGCATGTAATGCGAAGGCAAGGTAACCGCTGGTTTGTAAGGATAACGGAGTGGATTCCAAGAGAAGGCAAGCGTAGAAGGGGGCGGCAGAAAGTTAGGTGAGGGGATGAGATTAAGAAATTGGCGGGAATACGGTGGCCGCAACTGGCGAAGGACAGGGTTAATTGGAGTGATATGGGAGAGGCCTTTGCCCTGCAGTGGGCGTAGTCAGGCTGATTATGATGATGATGTCTGCACAGATGGACAGAGCTCACTCAGTCCTACTGCAGGTGCAAGAAAATCAGCTGTTCACATTGTAACAGCGATCATCGAAAAGTCACATCTGACACCTCCCACACACGGCTTATAAGACGGTTTTATGATTTTTACAGCCGCCCAGTGACAACGGCATACCAAAGTAACTGAAATACCCAACCGTTGCAGACAGAGGCCAGCGCAGCAGTTCGCACTTTGACACTTCCCAACGGATCAGCTGCTCTTCGCGCGCTATGTGCTCTTCGTCTCCAACCGCACCGTCTTTCCGAAGGCAGCACTGCCAAAACCAAGGACTAGAGCTACGGCAGAAAGCAAGCGCACAGACGTAGTCGACTGGAACGGAGCTGGAACGGACAAAAACAACCAGGCACTTAAAATTGACGCTGACAAAATGCGAGCAGCCGCTGGCAACGATGTCACGGGACGACGAGACGTACACAGGCCAGCCAAGGCTGGCAGCTGTCGGCAAAGCCAATTGACTTTGGTCGCCGTGGTGGCACAGAAAGCCGCTGTCCGCTGCTGTGAGGGAACGCGAACGTAAATATTTTTTTTTCTACAACAGGCGCTGTAGTTTCCGACGAAAATTACACAAATAAAACAATTTTAAAAGCAGCCTCTAGAATGGTATCTAAGACTTTTTACAAATCACAAACAAGTGACGATGTCAGTGCACGTTAAGAACCCCAGGCGGTCGAAATTTCCGGAGCCCTCCACTACGGCGTCTCTCATAGCCTTAGTCGCTTTGGGACGTTAAACCCCATAAACCAAACCAAACCAACAAACAAGTGACCAATTATTTTTATCTCAGTTATGGGTGAAACTGGAAACTGGTTTTTAATGAAAGGAAATGGTGCAGTAATTCTCTCGCATATCTCGGCGGACACACGAACTGCGCCGTAAGGGAAGGAATAAAGAAGGAAGTGAAAGAGGAAAGGAAGAAAGGGGTGTCGTAGTGGAGGTCTCGGGAATAATTTCAACCACCTGGGTATCTTGAACGTACATACACTGACATTGCACAGCACTTCGCCGCCATCGAAGCGCGGCCGCTGCGGTCGGTTTGGAACTCAGGTACTCCGGCTCAGTGGACGGGCACCTTAACCACTGAGCTCGAGGAGCAGGGTTAGAGCCCGCCCGCGGCGGCCATGCTTCGTGATCTATATCTAAATTGAGCTTAGTGAGCGGCCGACGCTGCTCATAGAGAAAGTAATTTTGTTAAAGAGCGTACACTCAACGAAAACTGGCCTCAGGTTTGGTTTATGGGGTTTAACGTCCCAAAGCGACTCAGGCTATGAGAGACGCCGTAGTGAAGGGCTCCGGAAATTTCGACCGCCTGGGGTTCTTTGAAGCGCACTAACATCTCACATTACACGGGCCTATAGAATTTCTCCTCCAAAGAAATTCCGCCGCCGCGGCCGGGATGGAACCCGCGTCTTTTGGGTTTACAGCCGAGCACCATAACCACTGAGCCACCGCGGCGGCCGAAGCTTCAGGAAACACACCACGGCCTAGATGCCTAGATCCCACTCCATGCGAGAGCGGCCACCAGCAGCCGCTGGCACGGCACCAAACACAGGGCTTGGCGGCAGTGGCAGTCTGCGCATGTAAGTGTTCGGAGTTCTCCGTTTTAAGCATGAAATGCTTCAGCTCCAGTTGTCGGCGCGCACGAAATATTGTGCGAAAGCACGGTTTTTTGCCGATTGGCACAACCGCCAGGTACAGTCTTTGTCAAAATTTTAGAGCCCAGGGGGTTTGCTTGTAAGCCTTGCAGTGGGCCTCCTGAAGCATTCGTAGAAGTCCTAACCATTGGAGAAGGCAGGAGCAGAAATATTCTTACCTTCAGAAAATTTGGAGCGCTGTAGATGCATTACGAACCACGTAGTGTGGCTCAGAAGCAGATTTTCTGGCTCCAAACTTTTGACAAAGGCTGTACCTCCAACCTGTAACTTATGCCTAAGCACCACAGTGGATTTCAAACACACCTATCAGATTTACCCAAACAAACCGAAACCTTCCTTCTAAGGGTTGGAATCACGCAAGCGATGGGAGGCTGCTCTGCGCCGCTCACATTCGGAGCTACAGCTTCGCATCGTGGGCTGGGCTTTGAAGGTCGCCGCGGCCCAACAGTGTCCGCTCATCTATAGCGGCCCGGAGGCCCGTCGCCATCCTGTTCAACACCTCCCTACTTCACCCATCGTCACTTAATAAAGTTATTACCAACCAACCTCAAAGCGGGATTGGGGTGTCCCCTGAGCAATATTGTAGCAACAACTTTGTCAAAACCGACGCATGCAGCGCACATCTCTCTGTCACCACCGCCACCTACCTCAAAGCACGATTGAGGTGTCCGCTCGCTCAGAGCGCTGTTGATTGTTTTAAAACTGTATCGAATGAATGGCGATTCTCGAAGTCTTACACTGTACTGAGTACTTGCCTGTACAATGTGCTTGTATAATGCGAGTATAATGTGTCCTCTACTTCACTGCTAACCGGGCATGGGATGTTTGTGTTAAACGCTTCAGGTTTTAACTTCCACACTGATTACTGGAACGGGGCGTACCCGTTGAGACTTTCGGGGATGGTAGTGGCACTCCCTCGCGTTCATCGCCATCTGTCACAATACTCCCGCTGCAGGACGAAAGACCACTACCCAAATCTCCAACGAGGAGCGTGTATTGCTATCCGCCAGGTATTTCACAGCGAGCGCTGCTGCGCACTTCACAGTTCAGGATGTCCACCTTACACGTGGAGTGAACTAGATAGTACACGGATGCAGACCTCACAGTGCTTCTCCATTTATTCCGATTGACATCGAAGCCTTTTTTTCAGTGAAACCCAAACAAACCAAAACCAAACCAATTATGTTTGAGAGAATCTCCGAATGTGGATTAGATTTGATATAAGAAGTAGATTTACTCCTCGTGTCAAACGCCATCATCATTATCAGCCTGACTACGCCCACCGGAGGCCAAAGGCCTCTCCCATGCCTCTCCAATCAACCCTGTCCTTTGCCCGTTGTGGCCACTGCAGATGATGATGATGATGTCAAACCTGCCCCATCATGAAGGAAAACGTCTCTAAACGAATTCTACTAGCATCGTTCCTACTTTGAGTTGATGATCAGTTCTGCCTCACCGTGCCATCTGCCAGCCGTTCTGCATATATCTTATTTGATAGAGCGATTCCCGCGGCCAAGTGATGGCCCCGCAAAATAGCGGAAGATGGCATCCGAAGCGGACGCATTTACAGTCTCAACGGGCTGAGACATTCCAAGTCAGGTCCCTCGATTTTCAGAGAAACCACCGAGCAGCCAGGCCGCAAGACGCTTTCTGCTGCTTTGTTTTTCTGTATTTTGCCTTTAAGTCGACCTATTGCAGAATACCATGTTTTAAATACGGTATACAAGGTGATTTTTAAAAGTGGTTTTCTGATTTTAATTTCGATAATTTCAGAAGTGCAATCTAGGCATATGGATTGTGCAGCAGGTGGTCATTATGTACATTGCGGAGCGGAATAATTGTACCAAAAATTAGATAAAATCAGATAATCATATTTTTAATTTTGTCAGCTTGGTTGACAAGATAATACAGCGGAATTGAAGGCCGTCAACATCAAAGGTGAGCTCAGTTTTTAAATTTTCTTTATTTTCAATGTGGTTTGGAATACTGAACATTAAAAATACGCGCTTGAAGCTCGTTGAGTTTCTTTACCGTGTTGCATATTCATAAAATAGTTTGGCTTATAGTTTACGGTGGTTTAGCTTACCAAAGCGACTCAGGCTATGAGGGACGCCGTGGTGAAGGGCTCCGGAAATCTCGACCAGCTGAGGTTTTTAACGTGCAATAGCATCGCACTGTACATGGGCCTCTAGAATTTCGCCTCCATCGAAATTCGATCACCGCGGCCAGGATCGCACCCGCATCTTTAGGGCCAGCAGCCGAGTGCCATAACCACTGAGCCACCGCGGCGGCCATTCATAAAATGGTCTCGCTCGCATTTCTGATGCCGCAAATACATGGACCACTTGTGGATTTTATCACGTAAAAGCAGTGAACGGGATATCGTCGGCGGTACTGCGCGCAGGCAGGCCTTTTTAAGATATATGCAGCCTTGGAAAGCTAACTCAAGCAGCTTGAAAACATGTTACTTTGAAGTTCAAATTTTCAAACCACATTGCTGATAGTTAAATTAAAAAAAATTGGTTAACCTCGATGTAGACGGCCTTCAATTTCGTGATAGAGGATGTTTTACCAAAGGTTCTACCAAATTTTTAAAAATAGATTTTTTTAGTTTGAAGAGCGATTTTTTATTGCACAGCATTGCCAGTGGTGTAGTACGTCAAAATACAACTCAGACATGCTAACTAGCAGGTTGGTTCACTAATACTGAAAAGTTAACTTTTTACCCATTACCGTTATGCTCCTCATCTACTGGGAGGCGTGTAGCCCACCGTAAGTAATATCCATAAAAGTTTTTAGAATTTCGAAAACGCGGCTACCCTCGACGCTGAGGCGCAACAAATTTCGGCTACATCGTGCCGAAATACATGCGCTTTCGAGAAGCTTGCCGAGAAAGCAACCTCTTGAGTTAGGAGAAGGTGCGTGACGCCAACCAAGTAATATACAGGAAAACACGACGTTTCGGGAGCGGCTCGGCCCCTTCTTCACGGTGTGCACCGTGAAGAAGGGGCGGAGCCGGTCCCGAAACGTCGTGTTTTCCTGTATTTTACTTGGTTGGCGTACCGTGAAGAAGGGGCCGAGCCGCTCCCGAAACGTCGTGTTTTCCTGTATTTTACTTGGTTGGCGTCACGCACCTTCTCCTAACATTAAATTTCCCAACCAGACAGACTTCTGTCGAATGTTTTCTTTTGAACCTCTTGAGTGCACGTAACTCGTCAAAATAGGCAAAATTTGTTGGGCCACAGCGCTGAGGGTAACCACGTTTTCGAAATTCTAAAAGCTCATATGGATATTACTTACATTGGGCTACACGCCTCTCAATAGTTAAGAAGCCTAACAGTGGTAGTTAAATAGTTACATTTTCAATATTAGTTTACCAGTCGGCTAGCTAGCATGTCTTAGCTGTATTCTGCTCTACTACACCACTGACAATGCTATGTCGAAAAAAGCGCTGTTCTAACTCAAAAAGCCTATTTAAAAACAGGTAAGGACAGGTAAACACCCTGTTTAATGTTGCTCCTAAAGTAAGAAAGTCGATGAGTTAACTTTAGTTATTCAAATGATTAATTATTCAGCTCGATCACATATTACTGTCCGCCTTCCTGTGCAATCCAACTGCACAGGCTGCACCGGACATATCTGAGCCAATTTTTAAAAAGAAAGTCTACAAACGGTTAAAAAATCACCTTGTATATGGCAGGTGTCTACCGTTTCCCGCATGTGCTGCAGCGTATGCACCTGGCGGAGCCTGGAGTGCGGCCGGTCGTTCACTTGCGCATCCTGTCCGTCCTGCGATCAACATTCATTCTTCGAATGGCGCACCGCCTCTGCTGTTGTTCGTGCTGACGTGTATGCAGCCGCCCTGTACAATCTACGCAATGCTTCGATGCTGACATCAACGCAAAGCTGTGGTGACGCAAGTGGGATTTCAATACCGTTTCTTTTTAAGGCGCGCTGGTGGCGCCATCCGACGGCGCCTCTGAATAGAACGCGGGAAATGCACGAGCCTGACTGACAGCAGCATTTGTGTGTGCTCTTTTCGTCTAGGGCTTGACTTGTACCCGCAAAAATAGCACACTTCAAAAGTCGAGGCAGTTATACGGGCATATATTGCTGCATATACTGACTGTTGCGTCGCTCGCAGAAAAATGGACGAAAAATTCTCCCGGCCAAACCGTTGGATTGCTTGCACACAAATTTCTGGCATTTCGTGGGTGGCATTTCGAGGTCTCCTTTGTTTTAAATTGCGCCTGGGCGCAGTATTTACCTGAATCGGTGAGAATTAACCGGCTGAACATTCACCACCGAGGCACTCAACGCACCGTGAGCACTATAACTCAATGGCCCGAGAGCCTCTTCCATATCCAGATCGCACTTTGGCTCTCTTCGGAAACTGCTATCAAATACTACAACATTTGAAGGTAACTGAGAGCAGCTATTTCTGGCATAATTGTTTACACTTCTTAAGTAGCTGTGCTCTTAATAAATCGCTAACGAATGCTCTGCACATTTGATAGCCACTACTTCTATAATACAAATTTAATGAGTCTCTGTCGTGTTTTTATTTCGAAAAGGACAGTCGAAAGAAGGAACACAAGCAAACAATTTCGCCGTTTTGAACCATTCTGCTAGCTCTGGCTTTGACCTACTTTCGGCGAGTCCCGAGCTGCAACCGAATAACACGATCTGCGAGTAATGGATAATGCTTGCCTACAAAGGCGTCCGTTTAGAGTCGAGAAATTTAAGGAGCCAGCACTCAATAGCTCAAGGAGGTGCAATGCGCTGCGGGCGCGGTGTGAACGCGAGATGATGACAAAGTGCTGGTGTGCGCGTGCGCACTTCCTGCCCTCATTGTTTTTACAATATGCGACTTCTCGCATGGTCTATTTGAAAGCCCCATGCAGTTAAACCATAATTATGCGAAGTGGGAATCGGTAAATACGGTCTGAAGATGCCGTTACGGGGGTTGTACATCGGGAGTTGGGATCGGCATATTTGTTCAGTGCTTTTAGGGTTCAACTCAGAACTCCGGAAGTAATCGTGCAGCGCGTGTCGGTCGTTTATCTTCAGACAACATAAATGGGCTTGCTCTTCGTCAACTACGCTTCGACGAAGCTGGCTGAGGGACCCAGATGTTGAAATGTCAAAAAGAAGAGAGGCAATGAGTCCAGCCTAGAATGCTCTGACTAGGCCAGCATCGATGTGCTATGGACATCGCTCTTATGTCTAGTTCACTGAGGGTTTGCTAGATTATTCTTTAACATGCATTAAACTGCAGAAGGCACATGCGGGCGGACAGTGCTGCAGCTTTACTTCGATAGTGTTGTTTATGAATTTATTTGAATGCAAGAATTTTTATGGGTAGTGGTGTTTCCTCCAAATTATAGCGTAGCCAAAAGTAGAGCCTGAAAGGGATTACGAGTCCCCTCTTGTGATCCTTTATCTTTTGAAGCGCGTACTTCACCATAGCCGCCATTCGACAATCATCTGCGAGTTTTAGGGCATCAAAAAGTGGTAGTCAGCGTCGAGCTATTATTAGCCGTGCTCTAATGCTGCATCTTGATCACCAAATATCACTCCTTGTATTCCTGCTGGAAGGCAACCTATGCATCCAACCCGTTTTAACGGCGCTGTAGTGTAGTTTTCTGCGTTATTTGCTTTTGTAAACGCGTACCTGACGCGCTTTTTGCTTTTGTGTAGCTTTGCTTTCCTTGCCCCATTTCCGTTTTCTATTTTTCTATATTCCCTTTACACACGTTTGTGTGCCCTTAACCTGCTTATATTACTGCCGACGAAAGCTCACACAAATGTGCCCGAAGGACACTTTTATTGCCCTTTCAGCGGTTCTTTTTTAATCCGCGCAGGTGCCGCACTATGCCGATCATTTGCAGCTAGATACTGAATGCGGCAAACAGAAAGAAACGTGGTAGTGTGATGCTGCCAGCGAAAGAGACTTTGCGCACGAAAAGATTTGCCCCAGCATGTTTGCGACTGCTTTCGGAGAAGACAGCATCCTCTTTCTACAAGATGTTAGTATGCGCATGTTTGTGATTCTTGCATACCGATTCTTCGAAAACTATACAGTATCTAGATTGGAGTCCAGGACGGCTACACTCGAACAACAATTCATTTGTGAAGGTTTGTCGTAATTGCACAATGCCCCCGCGAGAAAGTGACAACTAACGTAAAACAGTTTCCAGGAGAGCGCTGTCCAGCATGTCGTTTTCCATACGTGTGTGCACGCTCCTTTTCTGAATACATCGCGGCGTCGTGAGCCACCCGGCTTAGTTCGGTTGCACTCATCTGCGAGCTGAGGCGTGGTACAATTTGCTGCGCACTCTGGAAGACGCTCCAGTGTGCTGTCTTGGAGGAGTGTCCTTACTTTTCAATCTTTTAGCTGTCGTTGAGTTTCAACATAGCTGATGAATGTGGTCTGTCATGTCCGACATCGATTTCGCTGTTGCGGGATATAGCATTGAATATATCATGTTGAGCAACTTCGTCCGAAATGAGCCGCCTTATTTTAGGTGTGCTTTGGATATTCAGGTATTGGCGTATGCTTTTCGGGAATGTTGAAGTGCCGGTGAAACTACTTTGTAAACTTTTAGACCATGCAGCATCGAAGGGAAGCGCCGCCTGTGGATAGAAACCTCCTATTCCTTACTTTGTAAAATAGTTGCAGTAAGAAACTAGGCCGGCTCATGCTCTGTCCGGAGGGCACGTGTGGAGTGCATATTCTTCTATGAGCTAGCCATGAATGTCGAGCTAAAAAAAAAGAGGAGAATGAATCTAGAGTGAGAGAGAATAGACAGCTGAAAGCCAACGTAACTTCGATACACATCAAAGAGAGAATGTTTTCACCCGCTACCTCTCCGGATAGCGTAGTCTCCCTCCCAAGAGACAAAATCTGCATTACCACTCAAAATGACTATTTGTAGTGATAATCAACAAGACAGTGTAGAGCGTAACCCTCACGCCAAAAAAAGGCCCTCCATGAAGATTAAAACCCGGATGACTCCTGAAATTGTGTAACAAGGATAGAGTTTGAAGAATTCGAGGCTATATTAGTAGACCAAATTACAAACTGCGTTACAATCCAAATTGTCGAAGCAAATGCCCGAGTAACGAACCAGGCCGTCAGCAGTATTATAGAACAATTCAGTACTATCTTCGAAGCAATTAAAACTGCAGTAAGTGCCAAGAAGGAGAGAATATATCACCTGTAAACATTGATACAACCCACTCCCAACCGGATACAGGTCATAGATCGGTCTCCTCCCGCCATGCCGCCACACAGTAATCTTTTAGCTCTAGTAAACCTTCAACATGAAGGGAAATAAAAATAAACTGAAATCTGATGGAACAGTGCAGGATTTCGAAGAAAACGAGATATTCTGCAGCAGCACATTATCAAGATCAATAAACGCTCTCCGCTCCGGATGTGAATGCGATACAAGAAACTCTATTCGAAGTAAAAATGTAGGGATATAAAACTTTCAAGAGGAAGTTTTCTGCTCTTGAAAGTTGTCTTCTCTTTTCGCAAGAGAAATCTAGCAAATACAGCCCACCATTAGGACAGCAATGACTTCGACTGCCTTTTAACTGAACTGCTAGCACAGAAGAGAGATATACACCATCTTTATAATAAATATATACAGTAGCCCCACAGAAGAACCAGATACGACAGAGAATTACAGCATTGAAAAAGGCCAGAATACAGGCTGGAACCTCACCGTTTCTGGTAACTGGCGATTTTAATGCTTATATGACGGTATGGTGTTACTGACAGAACAATATCATGAGACTACAGTACCACACACATGATATTGGACTAACACCCCAAAGAAGCATACTGAATCCCCTATGAAAAGGCAACAGTGTTAGCCCGGACACATACCCAGATTTAACGATAAGTTTAAACGCCCCCAGAATTTCCTGACACAATACAAGGGCAAACTTGGGGAGTGATCATCATAGTATATCAACAAAGATAGAGATTAGTCACTTCAAAAGCTATAGACCAGAATCCAGAGCCGCTCCTGGGCGCGGCCATTTTCCGCCGACTGGTGCGCCGCGGTGCTGGCGTTTCTTTGGGGACTGCGGGGCGGCGGCAGCTCCGCGGCCGCGCCTGCATATAGCCGCGCTTCGGGCGCTAAAAAAACATTGCCGAGCATACTTCCGCTGCGTGGCTGTGTTGCAGGAAGTATTCACGCTATCAAAGGGAGCACATTGATGCGTTTTAATGACATTTAGTTTGACATTCACGTGAATTGTGCTGACGCTTAGAACGCGCTCCTGCTTATATCGCTACCGTATTGGTGCTCCACTGCAAAAAAAAATACTTTTTGCTCAATATCAAGTATTTGGTGTGCGGCTAGCTTGCAGTTCCAATTCCCATGCACTCTTAATCCTTCGGCCATAAAGTACCACCCACAAACAGGGCTTTCTTGTCGCATGCGTGGTGCGCCAGTTTATCAAAACAAATTACCGCTGTGAGCTTAACAGAGTCGCAGCGTCAACAAAAAAACAAAATTTCTCATGGTTTATGCAACCTGTCGCATAAAAACGTACTTTTCCTCAAATTATCAAAGCTTGAATAGATATTAGCAGCGAATCCAGCTTTCACGAATTCTGAGGTCCGAAGTCGCGTTCATTTCATTCGGTAGCTCTCGCCGCGTGTGACAGCGTTGCTTAGGCGTTTGGCTAAGTGTGAATGAATGGATTAAAATCGCGCATTTTCCGATGATTAAGGTAGATAGCAAAAGCACTACGGTAAACCCTTTACCCCCCCCCCCCCCCCCCCCTTTGATCCCTATGACATGCGTGCGGAAAGAGGAACTGAAATCGGTAGCGGTCGTGCTTACAATCCTGTGCATGAAATGTGTTTAATGGGAACTAGAGCAAGCTCAGCACAAGGGGGTGAGCGAAAACACGCGCTTCATCAGGACAACCTTCAGTCTGCAGCTCGCCTATATAGTTACTACACCACTGATTCAAATCAATAAATCCACATTCCTGCGCCTAAAATTATCATAGATGATAGCGCACGTAAAAATCGGCAACAAACGACACGCCAGCGCAGAAATCTGCTTAGAAGTGCCGGTTTCCAGTCCGCACGCTACCTGGCCGACTACTCCGCGGGAAAAATCCTTGCTGTTTGCAATACTATTCCAGAATTCCCCTGAGCAGCGTCGCCGCTGCGGTACAGCGTTTAGAATCCTGAGCCAGCAGAATATTATCATTGAAAAACGTAGCGCGAAAAACGAGACACAGAAAAGGTGAAGACAGGACACGAGCGCTAATCATCAATATCATCATGATGGGCCCAAACAACGAGACAGACGCGCACTGCCTCGCCGCACTTACTCACATCCAAATGAACGGAAAAAAACTCGTAGATGTCACGTTAACGACTAACTGCGCGCAAGATAACCGCAGTACTGTCTGGTAGAGGGAAAATGTGAGTAGTGATGCACAGCACACACGCTCATACGTTATGATGAAGCACTACAACGACAGAAGCGAACACGTAAACATGCATTGTACGCGCGGCGCCGGCGCGACCCGCAGTCCATCGGTCCGCGCGCGCCGATAGATGGCGACTGGTGTCGAGAGTAAGGGCGCGCCAGCAGCCTGCGTGTGAGGGTAAAAGAATCTGGTCTATAGAGCTTAATTAGACAGGTAGGAGGCCTATAAAAGCCTCAACAGGAGACGAAGAGCCAGAAAGAATAATAGAAAGCTCCATCTCAGAACAGCCAACGTTACTAAAGAAATGGTATTACAGGCACACAACCCATCCAAACTACAGCGGGGTACGACGTGCGACAAGATGAACGCCAAGCCAGGCATGAAGGACACGTGGCACGTTCTATGGCACCTCACAGACCCAGGGAAATCAAAATCGAAAAAAAGGAAAAACTTTACAAAAATCCTGCAAGGAAATCTGCTCTCTAACGAAACTATCTAAAGGAGATAAAGGACAGATACTTAAACACCAACCCCCAAATGCCCCTACCAAACTATAAATTTAGAGTGGAGAAACAACGTTATGAATGAGGAGATTACGATGTAAGGAGTTCGCGCCGCGCTACAAAAACTTCTCACTACCGTAGCTCCGGGCAAAGCTGGAATAAATCTATAACCACCCTAAACAAACATATTGTTTGTTAAGTTGGGACGAAGACGAGGAAGTAAAGGCGCATGTTGGTTTTGCGTAGGCTAGCGTCTTCCAGACAGCGGCTGTCTGCCCCTGTGTGCCTGTGTCCCTAATTGTAACGTTTCGGATTTTACAGTTTGGTGGAGTTACTGGGTATTTGAAACCAGGAACACTACCAGAAACACTGAATATATCAACAAATGATGGGAAGAGGGAATATTATGCCGCCATCATGTCGCCAGGGGGAGGGGGGGGGGGGGTGCGCTATCGTCCAGTCGTGCCATGGTCTCGGGCTGTGACCCCCTCCATGGTCTGAGAGATGCGCAACTATAGAGGCATCGTCTCAGACTGCTTCCTGATGCGCGGATCTTAAAGCCCGTTGCAATGAGCTTTGAAAACTGAACATGCACTATGGTAGATGCCTTGGCAAAATGGAGAAGGCTTAAAAAATCTGAACGTATACGAAAAGAACGGAGTGCTGTTTACTGTGGACATTTTGCGGCGAGTCATGAAATCACGTGTGTGGTGTTACAAGGACACATTTGTGCGTTTTTTGAAACAGTCTGCATAATCTAAACGAAAGCATATCTAATCAGCATCATGGATTTTCATGCCGATACTTTTAAAGGCAATCTACTGCACAGTACACGCTTTGTCGTTGTATATCCCCATTGGTGGCTCCCGCGCGTTCACAGGGAACACAGGGAAGTGATGTGACCTGTCTAAAGCATCTCACTCTTTCCTCTGTAAAAGTGAGCTGCTGAACTCACCGCTTCCATGAAGCCGGGAACGCATTATTTATCTATATACTGACGTGCCAGCGAAAAACTCCAGTAGCAAGGCAGGGGGGTTCTGTATGTACATGGTGCGAAATGTAAGAATGTTATTGGCGCAACGGCGATTTCAATGGAGGCGAAATTTTAGAGGCCCGCGTACTGTACGATGTCAGTGCACGTTAAGGAACCCCAGAGGGTAGAAATTTCCGGAGCCCTTCACTACGGCGTCCCTCATAGCCTGAGTCGCTTTGGGACGTTAAACCTTAATAATCCAAACCAAACCAATAAATATTCGGCTGATACTGCTGTTCTCACTTCGTTGCCAGGGCAGCGAAAACGGGCGCTTTTATTCTAGTGCTTCTGCTGTTGTCTCCACCGTCGGCGCAGGGCGCCAAAGAGAGGCCGCACATTGTCTTCTTCCTTGCCGATGACCTGGTGAGTGGGCTCTCTGAATTCCGGGCTAGAGGCTCTAGCCAAGGCGCGAAGGCTTGCCTTTCATACATAAAAAATAGTACTACTCCACCACATTAATCCCGCCACGGTGGTTCAGTGATTGTGGTGCTCGGCTGCTGACTCGAAAGAAGCGCGTCCGATCCTGGACGCTGCTGTCGCATTTCGATAGAGGCGAAATGTTAGAGGTCCGTGTACTGCGCTATGTGAGTGCACATTAAAGAATTCCAGGTGGTCGAAGTTATCCAAAGCCCTCTACTACGGCATCACTAATAGCTTCAGTCACTTTGGGACGCTAAACCCCGCAAAAGCCACTACATCCGCCCCTCCACTCTTCGTTCTCACTGAACAAAAGATTGTAGGTGGCACTTTTAAGCATAACAGTTAATATTTTGGTAGTATTAGAAGCCCCATCGGTGAAAATGCATCATAGATTATAAAATTCGTTCATTGGCTCTAGGAAAGTGACGTCACCAAACCGGAAGTGGTGCCACATTCGGTAAAGGCATCAAAAGCTGCTAATGCCACTGCATTGCTTACACATAATAAAATTAATTAGGTGTCCCTGTGAATTATTTTTTTTTCATTGGCGCAATTCGTAAAGGCAGATAGTTTTTCGGATAGGGTTCCGTTGGATGCGGAACATTGAAGAATGGAAGACGCACGAATCATGTAAACGGAACGCAGCCTATAGACTGTCTCGCAACCAAAAAAACTCTAATAGCAAAAAAATTCGACTAACAAGCTTTTATACTTCAATTCAATACCCAAGTATGTTTCACTGAACTGTTCATGCTGAAAAACAGATTTGCGAAAGCACCGAATCTCTGGCGCAAATAATGTTATTTACTGAAGACGGATAACTGGGACGGGTTAACCATGCTGAAACTCTTTTTGAGAGTCATTTTGCAAGGAATATCCAGAACTGCGAACAAAAGAAGTGCCACGATCGCCTTATTACTGATTGGCTCTTATACATCCCATGGACCCGATGCTGCAGGGATGGAGTGACGTAAGCTTCCACGGGTCCCCTCAGATCCCGACGCCAAACCTGGACGCGATGGCGGCGGATGGCATCATACTCAACAGCTACTACGTCCAGCCGTACTGCACTCCTTCAAGAGCAGCTCTCATGACGGGCCTCTACCCGATACGCACAGGTTGTGTATTACGGTCATACCCACTGCAGCAGCGTGAAATAGGCACGTGGGAGACCAGGATGACGGAAGGAGCTCCGATGTTGATAGTACAGAACTCGTGCGACTGCTACGCAGTAGATACAAAATACGGAGAGGTTGTGACTCGGCGGGCCACAGTCAGTTTCGAACTCATAGCAACCAAATTTAATTATACGCGAGTGGCAATGGGCAGTCAACAGTGTCTTCAGTTCTTGTACTTATTTCTTGATTATTCGACTTTTTGTACAGCGCTAGGAATGTAAGCGGCAGTTTCTTGTTAGAATGATAGGTATGTGTGAGCTGAACAATGATTTTGTGTGGCTGCTGGATGTTCGGCGAACGTTGATGATGGTTCTGAACTATAGTGCAGCCAAGCGCGCCAGTTCGCCAGATCTGGAACACTCCTTATTTCCTGGCAGGGATACTGAGGACAGCTTTTTTTATAGCCAGTAATTAAACTTGTAACGCCATCGGTGAAACTGACTCCTGTTTTAATTGAGTGCAGGCTAACGGCGGTGTATTATAGCCTCAGAGAACAGCACTAAAAAAAAAAACAGCTTTGATGTCATCCAAGTAGGCTGTGAAAGCGAAGTCTAGCGGCGATAATCTGTACTTGTTTTGGATTTTATAGCTTATAAGAACTCCCCTCTCCTCAAGACTGGCCTCTTTAGCATCATAACGAATTAATCAATCGGAATAGACAAACTTCAATTTGTCCTCATTGTTCTTTTATCGGTTTGGAATGATCCTTGGTTGCTATGCTCAGTTTGGGAAACACGGAGAGCTAAGTGCGGTGAGATAGCAACGCAGGAAAGTTTGAATAATCTCTATTTTGCGTGTTCGGCTGACGCAGGCAAGTAATTAAAATCAAACTGTAATTAGAAAATTCGGAAACATTTCTCATTAATGCATTTCCTTTTGGCGTCGCTGTCTTCGTCTTTCAGGCATGCAAGGCGTCCCGATTAACGGAGCGGAACCTTGGGGATTGCCCACAAACGTGCGGATTTTGCCTCAGTACCTAAAGGAACTTGGTTACGAGACTCACCTTGTTGGAAAGGTACGAATGCATTAAGTGTACGGCCCCCGTTTCTCCTACCCGGACGTAGGAGCTGTTTAAAACTGGAAAATCTAAAATGCACTTTTGCCTTTAACGATGCGTGAAGGTAGTTAAGTTAGTTTTGCCTGTCGCGGTGTAACATATTTAGTAATTTTATAGGAATTTGCCGTAAAAAGAAAACAGTGAGAAATTTTGTTTGTTGGGATACCTTCAATACGATTGTGGTGAAACTGAAGTCGATGCAAGTCCGAAAACAGTTAATATATACGGAGGGATGTGAGTTGGTGGCGTTGTTAAGCGCTCGAAAAAAACACGCGATTTTCGAAAGTCCTCATCTTCTTGCACGACACGCCGAAATCTTGTTGAGTCACAAGGCCGAGGCTAATCGCGTTTTTGATATTCCAAATTCAGAAGTAGCGGTTGCTAACAGCCCACTACAAATCTCCAATTGCAACCTGGTGCCTCACTGCAATATGTGAAAAGTTTACTCTCAGAACTTAGTTAACCTGCTAACCTGCTAAGGTGATTCGTGTTAATCATCTTTGTGGTGTCCGCCACTCTAGTATTACTACGCTGAGAAAGTGAGCTGTATATCTGAAAAATACCAGTTTTAAATTTTTGCTGCGGGCTTTTTGAAACACCTTGTATATAGATGTGTTATATGTATGCAAGGATGCCTCTATTTCTTTTTTTCCCCATGGAAGCGGGTGAAAAGTATGAAAGTTTTTCTCATCTTTGATTGCAACATCCTATTCATTTCTACAGTGGCACCTGGGCTCTTACACTAAGAGTGTCACACCACCTTACCGGGGCTTCGACAGCTTTTATGGATACCACTACGGAGAAGAGGACTACTATACCCACAACATGACATTTGTACGTAAACAAATTTGTAGGTTTAACAGTCACATTATTCGGGTGCGTTTTTTTTCAAATGTGCTCAGGACGCTACATCCAACTTGCTGTCCAGAGAAGTATCATGCAGGCAGAAAAACTAAAACTGGCCGCCCGTTTACTGCTTCGGAGAACGCGAAAGCGCTGTAAACTTTCTTCTTTCTCGATACAAGGTGAAATTCAAGGTACAGATCGCATGGTTACCGTAAACCGCTCTGCCGTTCTTTAACCTGTAAAGGGACCGACAAATTGACTAAACTATGTCATGAGATCATTGTGGAAATGGAAGGATCTTGCCTCGTATTGTAAGAGTAGAGTTCATTATTACCCAAGAAACGAATATCTGTAATATTAATTTGGCGCGGAAACCGCATAAACAATCTGAAGCAATATTTTACGGTGAAATCTTGCCATTATCGGTGCGTACCACTAGGCGACCATATCTCAGTAAAATTGTACTTTTGCGTTGTTAAATGCACAGTGAATTTTTCTTTCAGAAGTGGTCGACATATTTCATCACAATTTAAGCTATCTCCAGCTCTCTTCGATGAAAAATAACGCTTCCTTCGCATAGCTGATGAAGTGTTTGGAGGTTTTGTTAGTAGATGGCGCCACAGTGGTTTGCATAAGGCTATCACCACTGCTGTACCACCTTTATGTGTACCACTGCTGTAGCACCTTTATGTGTAACCTCCCAAAACACTGCCGCACTTGTGATGCCGGTGATAAGAAGCTGCAGTGTAAACCGCTCTTTGACCAAGCAACAATTCTGTTCAGGCACAGGGACCAACTTGTGCGGGAACTCATGGAGACGTTTATATGCGTATCAGCGGAGATAAATGCATCAGCCAGACTTCTGTCGGCTTCTCTGATAGGGAGTTCCGCTTTTTGGCAAAATCACTGGGGTACACAGGGGGTGACATGCGATGTTCTTGATGTCAGATTGGTATGTTTTGTTTCGTTTTGTTTTTCCTATTTATATGTGCTTGTGTTTCGGAATAAATCTTCAGTTGTGAGTTAGCGCTCGTCCTTGTCTCGTCTTGCTTTGTCCTCGTTTTTTTCTGCGCAAATTTTTTCAGTATGCACCTTTATTTGGCAGACCTAGAACAGAAACTTACTCAACCGGCCTTTGGGTTTGGTTTGAATTACACCACCAGTGGGCTCGACGAGAAACGCGCCGCCTCCCGGCTTTGCTCTTTGCAGACGACCTGGTGTTGATAACTTAGAGCACACAAGACATGCAGGGCCAACACGGAGCCAATCTCTGCTGCACGGAGATCACCACATTAGGGCTTCGTTTTAACGCTCGAAAAACGATGCTCGTGCAAATGATCGGCCCCAGAGACGACATAAATCGGTCGCTGGGTGGGGAACTATTGAGCGTAGGTGCGGGGTACAGACACTTGAGCGTCATCGACCTCGTTAGTGCACGCCAAACGGCCCTACGAGCGCAGTGCATCCTTCGACGAACGCAGATGAATGGTGGGCTGTAACCGTTTCTGATGGTCAGAGGCGACTGGAAACTTGTCCACGTCCCTGGCCTCATCTTCGCAAACGCAGTTGTCTGTCTTCCGTTAGAGACAAGAGTTTGGTTGGAGTGGCGCCAGAGAGAATTTGGCCCCAAAGCAGCTGGACGTCACGGCGCAGTGGCCAATGAAGCGATTCAGAGCGATCTTGATTATTCATCTTTGTTGTTCAGCCGCAAGCATACTGTCCTACCGAGGCCGCCTGCACTTCATGAGCCTCGACAGATGGGCTCGCACAATGTTCGAATATTTGGTCACTACGTGTATCCGCACAAGCTGGATCAGACGGCTACGAGCAATTGAAAAGAAGCTCGCGCTGATCCAAACACCAATGCAGGAGACTTCGGGCACAGTGTGGGCGCGAGAGTGCGCAAGCGTGTGTGTGAGAGCAAGGAAAGGGAGCGGCGTAAAGCGGTCATCTCCAAGACAACACTGACATTGTATAGAATGTACTGGACAAAAATCGGAGCTGTCCACCTGTATAACAGCGTTGGAAGTGAACTGTTGTTCAAGGCCCGTGCGGGCGCTTTGCGCACATTGGAATACCGCCGACGCTTCGACTCAACCATCGACACCCAAGCTGCAGTCTGTAGGGGACGCGGCGAAGCCGTGGAGACGCAGGAGCACTTGGTGCTGCACTGCGCGAAGCTGGTCCCGCAGCCTAGGGAGGGCCCTACCCTCCCTGATGCACTGGACTTCATGGAAGTGGAGCGAGAAATGGACATTGCAACCACCAAGGCACGCCTGCAACACTGGTGGACTCAAGCCTGACGCAGGTCCTTGTAACGGGTGTGCGTGAGCAGTGCGCCTTTTTGTTGTTTTTATTGCGAAAGCGATACTGCTCGCAGTTTGAGCCCTTCAGCGTCGTCCCGGTGGTGTAATCATGTTTGACCTTTAGCATGACCTCCGCTGTGACACCATGCCAGACGGAGAGAGACAGAGCCCCAACTCGTCTCGTCGCGGTCGTCCCAGCGTAACCACGGTGCGCCGAGCAGCAGCTGCGCGCCGCTGCCGCGAGGAGGCGCTCGCTATGATGACGTAACGCCAGACGGAGATATATCGGGTTCCGACACGTCTCGTCGCAGTCGTCCCGGCGTAACCACGCTGTGCGTTTCAGCCAGGCCATGTCGTCCGACATGCACAAGGCAAGGCTGCAACGATTCGCTCAAGCTAGGAAACGACGGCGGGCTGAAGAAACGGATGAAGTTGCTTTCGCAATTTTCGGGCTTAACCAAGCTGAACCTCTGCCAATTTTTTCTTTGGCGGGTCACAACAACGTCACCACCCATTCCAAAGCGTTGCCATGATAGACATCATCATCATTTAACCTCGTTGAAACGGTAACCAGGGTCTACGGTCCACTACAACCGTCATCGACGAGGCGTGCGTCACTGCCTGTACAGCATTGAGTGTGAAAACTCATATGTACGTTATGCGGTATTTAAATTGATTACTGCCTGGCGGCTCGGGCTATATTAGATTTTAGTTCATCACTTTTTTGGTGCCTAATTGCTGCAACTGTCGCTGATGATGGCTTCCATCATACGGATACATAAAAACGGGATCATTCATTGAAAGAAAATTCTGTATAAAAGTCTTCGACAGCATCTTCTACCAAAACCGCTGCAGAATAGGACACTTTGTAAACTGGGTCGTTAACGTTCAGTTGTCGGTCCCTTGAAGAAAGCCGCAAGAGGAAGTAGACCCTTGCCCCTATGGCCAAACGGAAAATGTACAAGAAATGCATGATTTTTTTTTTTCTGCTGGCAAATGTCTAGTGAATCGCTTTGCATTAGCGCATAATTAGTGCTCTTTGTTACCAGATACTAAGCTATTAGTTAATGTGTAGATCAGCTGAAAAACTTCCTGAAGGGCAGCAACAGTTAAGCTACTGTTTTATGGCTTTCTGAGCCTGTATGTATATTATTACCACAGCTATGAGTTAAGCGTACAAGTACACGTATGGTTTTCTTTTTCAGGACAACCGCACAGGCCTCGACTTCTGGCTGAACAAAGAGCCATGGTGGTCAGACAGCGGAAAATATTCTACCTCACTGTACACAAGAAGGGCTCAGTACATCATCCAAAACCGGCAGAAGTCGAAGGTACATATGACTCAGCTCCTCTTTTGAAGAAAGATACGACCGGTCGTGCTTCTGAGATCTGGAGCGTACAAGGCTTTCAACACACACGTTATACTTGCAGAGCTCTGAGGTGATTTCGTGGGCTCTTCTACTTTCTCAGCTGCTGTAGGGAAGTTGTGCATTGATTTTGTCGTTCGCACGAAACATTCGTTGCGGTACTGATTTGAATTTTCCTCCGAGTCTACTGATGGGGCACTGAGACCAAAGTGAAGTTGCCCTGCATCGACAGATCACAGCATTAATACCAAGCATACTCATTTCACTAAACTCCAAGCTTTTAATTCTAAAAGAAACAAAGAACTGAATTACATATGTCGCCATCATCGGTATGTTTCGCAAGTAAACTCCGTGCGTCGAGACAATTTTTGGGCGCGGATCCCAGAAGATTGGCTACATCGCCTTTCATTTCGAAACGGTGATCATGGAGGCCTTTCCGGTGTAGACGTCACGAGTTTAACTAGAGTGGCGAGAAGATTTGAAACCTGATTTTCTCATAACAAATGCGTCTTCTGGCGGCCTACAAACATCATCTTACAGAAAAAGAGCCATATAATCCGTTTTTAGTAAGAACAACAATAAATGCAGTTTCCTCAGTGTCATTTTGATACCCTTGCGTGGCGGTTGTCCAATAGTGGGACCTTCAGTTTATTTGAGGAGAAAGTAAACGCAAAGTGCTTGTGGTAAAATTTTTTGTCCTTGTAGATCGCTTGCACGTTGGGATTCTGAAATAGCAGTGCTGAGAAGCCCATCTGCGATAACACCTCCAGGCGGCTATGATCTGATCGCTCATATGATAGGGTCGCGTTACATGGCGGAAATCTCTCGCACTTGTAGACTTTTCTGCTTCGTCATCGTTAAGCATCTCATGATATGGGTGTATTTGCGTCCTATGTCACTTATTAACATTTCAAGCCGCGTGTAGTTTATATCACACAAGGTAGGAATCCACACGTATGCGTAAACATACGACCTTATTGTTAACAATGCAGAAACTGATGCTGAAGCGCCTACGACTTTTGCTCAACGCTGTTGTATTCTTTTCTTTCCAGCCGCTCTTGCTTGTAATGAGCTACCAGGCAACACACTCTGCAACAGGCCCTGAAGAATTCCAGGCGCCGCAGGAGAACGTGGACAAATTTCCCTACATTGGAGAAAGAAACAGAACTATTTATGCCGGCAAGTGTAATCGTTATGCGCGTCGAAGCGAAGGTCATGCGGGATATTGAGTCATTCAATGACTCCATCATTTGTTGCGTGTATGTGTCATTTGTATGCCACACAACTAATTTCTCAATATGAACTGTTGTTCCAACTGTACGTCATGATCAGCTTTTCGCATTCATGGAATAAAGTGCCGCTGAAAGTTATCACGGGTACTTATCGCGACACATGGGATTTGAATTCAGGGAGTTTCGGACGAAAGATTTTTTGTTCTAAATTTCTCCTTTCCTTTTAAACTCAAAACTCACAAATGTGGGACTGCCGTCGTGGGCCATTATGGGCGTCCCACCGCGACTTTTCAGTAAATTCGCCAATTATCTTGCTTTCGGTGCCTTTGCTACATCACTGGCAAGCAGCTAGAGGTTTCCACCAGTATGCAGCAGGCATATCTGCGTGTAGACAAACGGCTCGCATAAATTAGAATGTGACTCTGCCCCAATATGGTGCCCGCATGCGTTCTGAGTCAGAACCATCGCTATGAAGTTGAAGTTTTCTCATGATATTGAAGTATACAATACCCGCGAGAACAGCACCCACCCAATCGGTGGTCCCGCATGCCGGCATGCTGCGGATGTTCTCGCCTGACGCGATTTCTTCACACCAATTAAGAAACGAAAGGTGGGCCTGTTTTCACGCTTACCTGTCTGGCGCACAGACGTATGTTCTTTTAATGATTCCACATTCATTGCTACCAACAATAGCTCGGTCACAAAGTTAGCTCAAAATATTGATTTCATTCTTACCCGGAGTATTTGGACACGTAAGGTGAATGCAAATTTATGTATAGGCAGATTACTAAGACAACTGAATGGACACCTCAGACAGCGCAATATGAAGAAAAGGACGCATCAGGATATATACACCTGGACGCGGCGAGTCTGAGCGGTTGCGCTGAACTTGCTGCGTGCAGTTTTAGAAGCACGACGTCCGGTAGATAATATTAATGCTCGACGAGATCGAACGAAATTGGCAGGCTGTCCATGCAGCGGAAATGCACGCTGGTATGCGTGCGTCAGCATCTCACTCACTGAACAACTGTGTCGCTCCCTGAGCAGCTGTAGCGAAGTTACATGCAGAAGAATAGAATTCTGGGCTAGTAGGATGTATTCCATATTCAAAGCAAATTTCAGCTCGCACGGACGAAGGACACAAGAGGAGTAGACACTACAAAACCAGCCTCGCAAGTAAACTTTTAGTTTGAGGAAATGCAAATGTATACGCACACAGATAATCGGTGCATGTGCGGAGGGGCACGCAACGTATATAGGAAATGATGAAACTCAACCTGCAAAAATAGAAAAAAAAAGAAAACATAAGCCAAGACACCACCATAGCCATACCTAGCCGCTACCTCCAAAAAGACACATCAGGATTTATGTAAAAGGCATACCTTTCTGTCGTACAACGTGATCAACGGTTTGCTAACGGATATAGTATACCTTTTTTCTCTTCAACAAGATACGCCTCCATGATTTGTAACGAGGGGCGATCCCGATGCCGGTAGAAATCATGATTTGATTTGATTTATTAGGGTTTAACGTCCCGAAGCAACTCAGGCTATGAGGGACGCCGTAGTGAAGAGCTCCGGAAATTTCGACCGCCTGGGGTTCTTTAACGTGCACTGACATCGCACAGTACACGGGCCTCTAGAATTTCGCCTCCATCGAAATTCGGCCGCCGCGGCCGGGATCGAACCCGAGTCTTTCGGGTCAGCAGCCGAGGGCCGTAGCCACTGAGCCACCGCGGCTGGTGGTAGAAATCGTAGTTTTTTTTTAATAATACGTTACACATGTTCTTATTTTTAATGTCACACTCAGCACAGTGTGCAGCAATCCCTGAACGAATGGTGCCTGACGATAAATTATCGCGCTCCATGAGCCGGATGTTAAGGCTGCGCCCCGTTTGGCCAATGTACGCGTGCACACCTATTTGCATTAAAGACGTACGTACCTCATAGACGACGCCACATATACATTTCACATTGCCTCTTTGAATGTGTTACCTCTTTAAACCCCGCATGAGGAACATGATGCAAGATCATGAACCAACTCCACACGATCAAGAAGGCGTGGTATAACATACATCTCTTCTCTGGAACCGGAAGCACAAAGGTCGAACGCCTTTGTTGTGTGAACAAACGTTATCCATGCCTACCTTCCTTTGGACAATTTTGACAGTTTTTGGTTCGCGATTAAAAATGCCCCATTCAAGTATTTCATTATCGCTGGTACATCACATCTATGGTTGCGAATAAAGCGCGCGCTCTCACTGTCACTGTACTGCAGGTATGGTAGACGCCCTAGACCAGTCTGCCGGCCAAGTGTTCCGGGCCTTAGGCGACGCCGGCATGCTGGAAAACACCGTCATCGTCTTCAGCAGCGACAACGGCGGCGCCGTGTGGGGATACCAAAAAAACCGAGGCATCAACTGGCCGCTACGAGGAGCGAAAGGCACTGTGTGGGAGGGAGGTACAAGGGCAGCCGCCTTCATATGGAGTCCCCTGCTACATCGCAAACGGAGGGTGTCCAGCGAGCTGATGCACATCACGGACTGGGTGCCCACGTTTTATTCAATCGCCGGTTTGTATATGCTACATATTCTCTTATTCTGTCCCAGCTTCCACATGACACAGACACGGGTGATAGCTGAACGAGGAGGGCTGCAACTCACCTCTGCAGAAAGAGATTAGAAAAGTGTCCGTGGTGTACTGCACAGACGCAGAAACCGACTTGTTGATTTCTGAAGCGTTGCAGAAAGTGCCTAGAGACTTTACCTTAATGTTCTTAACATTATCGTCATAACTGTGGCGCACAGACTATCCTCACGATGGAGTCATAACTGTGAAGGCTAGGAGCAAAAGACAGATCGTTTGGTGGAAATAGTAAGGGATCAATATCAATAAGTATGCTTCTTGGCTTTAGCTTTGCTCCATTCTTAAAAGCCTTTATGCACTTAAGTTTTGTAGCATGCACTTTGCGAATGCACATCACATGGACAGATCAGGGCATGTATGCATGGCTCATCTGTGCAGGCCTGCGAGAGGCATGCAGTGGTACCAAGTCTGTCTACAGTAGGAATGATGCTGACGTTAAACATGTCTATGCGAACCTTGCAAATTACTTTATTGGATGTGCATTTTCAGGAGGCAACTCGAAGAATTTGCATGGGCTGGACGGACACGACATGTGGCAGCAATTGTCTTACGGACGGCGGTCACCTCGCAGCGAGGTGCTCTACAATTACGAGAACGTATTTCAAAACTCCTCGGCGCTTCGAAATTCGCGCTACAAGCTTGTCTTCGACGGTACGCGTGTCTACAATCAGCGCTACGCCATACCGGGTGGCAGCAGTCAGTGCCAGGACTTGGACAAACTTCTCGCCCAGTCCGCTGCAGCCAACGTGCTCAGGAAGCTATACAAGACAGATCGTTTACGCCTTCCTTCGGACTGGAGGCGTAGAGCTACGCTGACGTGCGGCGCAGGAAACAGAGAAAACTTTTCATCGAACACCTCTGTCTACCTCTTCGATATCGTCGAAGACCCCTGTGAGCTGAATAATTTGGCCAGCTCACTTCCGAATGTGAGTGCTCATTATCAGTCACTTAAGATGGTCATGGAACAAAATTTGCCGGAGATTTCAGAGGGGTGGAGAATTTTGCGGGAAAATTTGGAGTTGTATTGCAACAGCTGGAGGAGGGGACATACGGGTCGAGGGCACACGATTTATGAGAGAGGTCGGTTGCTATCAGCTGAATATTCGAGAATATTTTAAGGGAGCGAAAGTAAACACTTCTTTTTGAGAGGATATTCATGTGA